>NC_142879.1:66696250-66998958 GCF_051225735.1 Oryctolagus cuniculus | reverse complement strand
GTGTCGTTCCTCCACGAAGAGGGGGAGCGACAATTTCCTTTTAAATTTCTATTTTTTTTTATTTGGCTTTTTGTCTCCTCTTTTTGGTTAGGTGTGCCAAAGGTGTTTCACCTTTGTTTATTTTTTCAAAAAACCAGCTCTTTGTTTTGCTGATCTTTTGTATTGTTTCTTTGATTTTGGTTTTGTTTATTTCTTCTCTGATTTTATTTCTTTTATCTTACTAGTTTTGGGTTTGGTTTGCTGCTTTTCTAGATCTTCGAGATGCATTGATAGTTCATTTATTTGGTGCCTTTCCAATTCCTTGATGTAGGCATCAATTGCTATAACTGTTCCTTTTAATACTGCTTTTGCTGTATCCCATAAGTTTTGATATGTATTATCATCTTCATTTGTTTCCAGAAATTTTTTGATTTCTCTTTTGATTTCTTCTATGACCCACTGTTCATTCAGGATCATGTTGTTCAGTCTCCTTGTGTTTGCATATGTTCTTGAGATTCCTGAGTTGTTGATATCCAGCTTCATTCTATTGTGGTCAGAGAAAATACATGGTATGATTTGATTTTTTTGAATTTGTTGAGACTTGCTTTACAGACTAGCATGTGGTCAGTCGTAGAAAAAGTTCCATGTACTGGTGAGAAGAATGTGAATTCTGCAACTATTGAATGGAGAACTCTGTAAATATCTGTAAGTTCCCTTTGGTCTAAGTGTCGGTTAACTGTGGTGTTGACTTGCTGATTTTCTGTCTGGTTGCTCTGTCCATTGCTGAAAGTGGGTTATTGGCCGGTGCCGCGGCTCACTAGGCTAACTAATCCTTGCGGCACTGGCACACCGGGTTCTAGCCCCGGTTGGGGTGCCAGATTCTGTCCTGGTTGCCCCTCTTCCAGGCCAGCTCTCTGCTGTGGCCAGGGAGTGCAGTGGAGGATGGCCCAAGTCCTTGGGCCCTGCACCCCATGGGAGACCAGGATAAGTACCTGGCTCCTGCCATCGGATCAGCGCAGTGCGCCGGCCACAGTGGCCATTGGAGGGTGAACCAACGGCAAAGGAAGACCTTTCTCTCTGTCTCTCTCTCTCACTATCCACTCTGCCTGTCAAAAAAAAAAAAAAAAAAAAAGTGGGTTATTGAAGTCTCCCATTACTATTGTATTATAGCCTATGTCTCCCTTTAGATCCATTAGTATTTCTTTTAAATAGCCAGGTGCCCTGTAATTAGGTGCATATACATTTATAATAGGCACATCTTCCTGTTGAATTGATTGCTTCATCATCGCATAGTACCCTTCTTTGTCTCTTTTTAACAGTTTTTTTGTTAAAGTCTATTTTATCTGATATTAGGATGGCTACAACAGCTGTTTTTTGGTTTCTGTTAGCATGAAATGTCTTGCCATCCTTTCATTTTCAGTCTGCATGTATCTTTGTTGGTGAGATGTGTTTCTTGTAGGCAGCAAATAGATAGGTTTTTTTAAATCCATTCTGCCAGTCTGTATCTTTTAACTGAATAGCTGTGGCTATTTACATTCAAGGTGACTATTGATAAGTAACTCCTTTCCTCTGCCATTTTTCATAAATATTCCTATTTTTTATTTTGGATTTTCTTTGTACTTTTCTGGGAGATTTTCTGCCTTCACCTTTTGTAGTGTTGACCATGTTTCTATGTTTCTGTGTGTAACATATCCTTGTAAGGCTGGACGGGTAGTAACAAATTTTTTCAGTACCTGTTATGGAAGGTCTTTCTTTCACCCTGATTCATAAATGAGAGCTTTGCAGGATACAGCTTCAAACAAATAAATACAAATCTCTCAGGTAATGAGAAAAGGGAAGAGCTGGCACTAAATTTAATTTAACCTGGGACATTGCTAGAATTCACCAGCAGATGGCAGACCAGAAAAATAGCCTTTATTCTCCTAGATATTTTTTAAAGGCTTATTGTAAAATATAGAAAACATAGAAAGTAGTAAAGGAAAAAATGAAAATAACCTTTGCTTCCACCACCCAGAAATAACTACTCTGTCAGTCTTTTTAAATGTATGTGGCTGAGATGAAGCTGTATGCATAATTTTTTCCTTAACTATAGTACAAGAAAAATCCTAAGGCTATTAAGAACCTTTTGAACTTTGTTTCTATGGTTTTCTAGTGTTCCCTCATATAATTGTCCACATTGATTCTTTTATGTTACCATTGGTTTGTCTTTGCTTTTTTTTTTTTCATATTTATTTATTTATTTGAAAGGCAGAGTTACAGAGAGGCAGAGGAAGAGTGAGAGAGATCCTCCATTTGCTGGTTCACTCCTCAAATGGCTGCAATGGCCCAAGCTGAGCTGATCTGAAGCCAGGAGCCAGGAGCTTCTTCCAGGTCTCTCATGTGGGTGCAGGGGCCCAAGGACTTGGGCCATCTTCTACTGCTTTCCTAGGCCATGGCAGAGATATGGATCAGAAGTGGAGCAGCCAGGACTCAAACTGATGCCCAAATGGGATGCTGGCACTCCAGGTGGCTGCTTTACCCACTATGCCACAGCACCAGCCCCGCTTTTTTGTTTTTTTTTTTAAGTCATAGACAGTATAATCAGTAAAATCTGTTAAATTCAACTGAAAGCAAAGGCAAATAACAGGGACTGAAGAAAAGGCTGTTGGATTTCAATGATAGAAAGTTGGAGGCTAACCAAATGGTTGGGAGACAACCAGGGCCACACAGGTAGGGACATGAGCAACTCGATACTCTTTAAATATATTACACGGTAAAAATAGGAAAGAAATAGGGTGATTTGACAGGATAGTAGATTTTGTCAAAGAGGGTAAGGGGGTAGTGTGCTAACAGAGGGAAAAGCCATGGCTTCAAGCACTGTGCCACAGCTCCAGTCCCCATCAGTGGCTCTTCAGGAGTTCTTGCCAACTGGCCAGCGTCAGCATCACCTTTGGACTTGCTGGAAACACAAAGTGTCGGACTTCACCAATTCCACTGAGCTGGAAATATCAGGTATAGAGTCCATAAATCTGTGTGTGTTTAAGCATTTTAAGTTATTTATTTATCGCTTTAGAGACACAGAAAGAGAAACAGGCAGAGAAAGCCCCTACACAGGGTTCATGCCTCATATGACCTCAGCAGCTAAGGCTGAAACAGGCAGAAGCCAGGACCCAGATCTCCCATGTGGAACCTAACTACTTGAGCCATCACCTCTGCCTCCCAGAGTGTGTATTAGCAAGAAGTTGAAATCTGGAGCAGAGCCAGACCTTGAACCCAGGCACTCCAGTACGGGATGTGGACATCTCAACCCAGGGCTTACCTGCTGTGCCAAGTCCCCCCCCCCCCCCCCCGCCAATTTCTGTGTTTTAACTAATTCCCTGGACGATTCTGGAGAAGTGCTGTTCTGAATGAAGACAAGAAAGGAGTCCCCGGCCATGTGGACTGTTGGCTAACATTCCACAGGACAAATGAGGGTGCATCCAAGCCTGGCTCAGACTTGGACTCTGGAACCAACACTTTCATCCTGGGCTCTCAGCTTCCTCAAGTGCCAAGCAATGTGTCACCTTGGTCCAGACTACCCCCGTGGCTGTGGTCAGGTCTGTCTGCCTCCAGAACCTGGATATTCTCCCTGGGAACTGGAGCAAAGCTAGTAAGTAATCCACGGTAGAGTTCAGTAGAGCAGTCCCCAGGGACCCCATATCTCCTTACTTTGTTTTTAATCTGTAGTATCGGTGGTTCACTTCCCGGTCCTGCAAGAATGGTTGGCAAGCCTCAGTGGTTAGGTGGGAGAAACACAGCCCTGGAACATGGAGATCTCGTTGTGCACAAAGGAAACAGTGTGGTCCTGTGAACAGCCTGGGAGCTGAGATAGCAGCAGCACCGCCAACACAGCCCCAGGAAAGAGGGCGAGAAGCAATTTATTTCAGGGTTGTTCTCTTCTGATAGATGTAAAAAGCTACAGAAGAGTCTAAAGAGTACTGTAACTAAAACCCATATTCCCACCACCTAGAGTTCACTGCCAACTGCTGGGTCAAATGCAAAAGCAGCGTTTCAGAGCAGTGACGAGGCTAAGGCAGCATCTGGCACTGGGCTGGGGAGAGGGGAGAACAGAAAGGAGAGCAGTCAGAATAGGGAGAAACCAGCCAAGTATTTCTGAAATATTTTTTCACAAAGAATGTTCTTGGTCTTTTATCAGAAAGCATTTGGAATATGAGGCTTCCACATAGCTACTATTAATAGGCTGTAAATTTGCCTTGCTGGAGGCTGGAGAGTTGGAATTAACAAATAATGAAGAACAGAAAAGTAGCTGGAGAGGGAGTCTGCTCTTTTCCTTGGGAATAAACACAACATGCTATGGCCACCCCACCACCACCTCCAAAGCGAACAGAACAGAAACAGGCTGGTCCAAGAGAAAGCAGGCCTTACATCATGCATGGGTAGGGCTTTCCCATCACCGTTGATGAAGCTGGAGCCAAACGCTGGAAGACCTAGAAGAGGAAACCATCAGCAAAGGCGTTCCCTCCCTGGCTGAGCTCGGACTAGTGCTGGTGTCACCCATCAAAGACACAGTAAGGGCTGGCGCCGTGGGTCACTAGGCTAATCCTCCACCTGTGGCACCGGCACCCTGGGTTCTAGTCCCAGTCGGGGCACCAGATTCTGTCCTGATTGCTCCTCTTCCAGTCCAGCTCTCTGCTGTGGCCCAGGAGGGCAGTGGAGAATGGCCCAGGTCCTTGGGCCCTGCACCCTCATGGGAGACCAGGAGGAAGCACCTGGCTCCTGGCTTCAGATTGGTGCAGCATGCCAGCTGCAACACGCTGGCCGTAGCGGCCACTTGGGCGGTGAACCAACGGAAAAAGACCTTTTTCTCTGTCTCTCTCTCTCACACTAACTCTGCCTGGCCAAAAAAAAAAAGACACAGTAAGACCATCAGCTGAAAAGTTTCACAAGCAACAAGCAACTAGTGCTCCTTCCCTGAGTGGGAAAAGAATGGAGGTGTAAGGCTGCAGGGCTGGTCCCCAAAGAGGACAAAACCATGTGGTGCTGACATGGGCACCCAGATGAGAAACCTGGATCAAGTTCAGAATTCCTGGCTTCTGCATGACATATCCCTGGCTGTTACGGCTATTTGTAGGAGTGAATCAGCAGATGGAAGATCTACCTCTCTCCACAAACTTTCCAAATAAAATGAAAACAAGTACAATTTTAAAATGTAGATATGTTCCATCCTCCTCCTTTTAAAATTTATTGTTGGATTCACAATGTGTTCAGGACAAAGCCCAAAGTCCTTAGAATGACAAATTATTTAGCCTGTCCCTTTAAAATTTATTCTCTGATTATGGCTCAAGTCTTCTACCACTTCTTGCCTTATATTTTGAGCTCATACAGAACAACTTGCAGTTGCCCACACGTGTTCTGATTCCTCTCACCAGGAATTCTCAATCTGGAACAGCCTCCCCCTCCCTCCACGCTCTCTGGCCTGACTCAGCTGAAGTGTCGCTTCCTCTGGCTCCCTTCCCCGGGGTTCCCACAGCACCCTATGCACACCTCCATCATCGCACTCACCACACTGTCCTCCTCCCTAGGCTGGGAGCACTTTGCGGCCCTGGACTGTGACTTTTATCCTCACATCCTCAGCGTGGAGCACACAGCATAGCACGTTCTGAGTGTTGGTGATCAGAGAAGGCTTCCTGGAAGAAATGACCAACTTGAGTCCTAATACATGGCTAGGAATTGCCCAGAGGAAAACAGGTCAGTCAGCTACCCGGAGGCAAGGGGGTCACATCGGACGGTTTCCATCATGGCTAAGGCAGTATTTGCTGCTTACTGGAACATTTTTTCTAGGGAAAGCCTTACTTTGCTTGGCCTAACACTTCTGCCAAAACTATCTGTGGACTTCGCAGCCAAAGTTTGCGATGGCCCCTCTCACCGAAGCAGCTGGAACGGGGCGGGACCAGCCAGGTGGCCAATCCTTGCAGGGCTGGCGCGGGCTTCCCCAGAAGGCGCCTCTGCTCTGAATCAGCTGACTCAATCTATGGCGCAGGTTCTGCATCAGCCGGTGTACTCTCAGGACCCGGAATCCAGGCGTGGAAGTGGGGACAGCATGACTCCCTCTCACCCACTGGTACCCAGTCAGCACAAAGTTCCCTGTTCCTGCCGCTGGAGGCTTCTTAACCACTATACCAAATGCCTGCCCCCCTGTGGCCTCATGCCTGCAGCAGGGCATGATCTGGGCTTCTTACCTGCAGCAGGGCACGATCTGGGTCACTCAGTACAGAAGTGAATGCCGCACTGTAGCAGAAGAGCAGGCCCAGGATTTCCCCACTGCTCGATGGGATGCTTCACCCACAGTGGCATCTCCCTCTGAACCTTCCTGGACTGTGTCATTGGCCATCCAACATGTTCTCTTCCATGCCGGGTGCCCAGGGTGGGTCTCTGGGAGGGGTGGAGGCTAATGGCTCAGCAGAGAGAGTAGGGGAGAGAGCAGGGAAAGGCAGTATAGAGAGATGCACTCTGAAAGCAGCCAGAATGATGACCTTTAAGATCCTGACACCTACAGGTATTTTCTCCAGGTTATGGATGGATGATGCTGTTGATATAATGGCAAGGGTCAGATGCCCATGTGAGTGCCCACCCTGGGGCTCAGACTGTGTGGCTTCATTCACTCAGTATTTTTACTGTTCCTACCCTCCAAGAGGTTACACCTGCCCTTGGTCCCCAGAGGGCACCTGGAGGCTGTCTGGGCAGCCTGCTGTGTATTCAGGTAGTGAGCAGCTTCCAGGGCCCAGGCAGATGGCTGGGGTTGCGACATAACATTGATGGAGCAGGCTGGCTGGGCAGGTGGCCCCGTACGGTCTCTGCAGTGGCACGGGGCTTCGTAGAATGTAGAGCAACATGGTGGCTTAGAGGCTGTGGGACAGCCCCTGCTCGTTTGTCCAGCCTCCTTCTCCATCTGTGGTCTACCAGCTGGTGTACCAACTCTTCTTGTCTCATCCCCTTGACCGCACTAAGCTTTCAATGCTTCAGGGCCTTTGTGATCACTTTACCCTGCTTTGTGTGACCCTACCCCATTCTTTGCCTCATGATTTAGGCCACAGCACCGGCCCTGCAATTATTGTTTCTTGGTTGGATTTTTGTAGCAGTCTCCTAACACGCTGTCCTGCTTTCACCCCATCAGCCTACAGTTTAAAGGGGCACCTCAAAAACATGGAAAATGGAATTGAAAGATAAGTGTTTGGGGATGGTGTTTGACATAGTGTTTAAGATGCCACTTGGCACATTCTATATTTTCCATGAACTTTTTGAAGTATTTTCAGGTTTTCTACCCAGCATCCACAGTGACCTTTTTCCTAGGTAGCCCCTTGTTCTGACCCTCTAGTAGCTCATCTTACAGTCAAGCCCCTCCCCTCACAGTTCTCCAACTTTTACTGTCCCCTCTGCTCGCTCTCCTCAGCCCACACCAGCCCCCTGATTGTTTGCACATTTCAGATGCCTTGAGATTCTGCCGTTCCTCTTCACTTTTCTCTGAAAACTTTCCCCAGGATACTACATGGCAGTTCCTGCATTTCTCTGGTGTCTGTGTCTATCTGTCCCTTCTCAGTAAGGCCTTCCTGGACCACCTGTGATTGTGATTTACAATAAGAACCATAGCTGTTGATCTTTGTGCCCAGTTTTCTGTCACAGGGCTCCTGCCTAGCACTCCTGTTGATTGGGAAACAAGGATTTTAGGAGCACCACTCCCTTCCATCTGACTCTAACTTCATGTAGACAGTATCAGAAGGTAGTTAAACTGTAGGACACCCTCCTAGTGTTGGAGAACTGGTCAAGGAGGGGAAAACTCCACATACATTTTGGTGATCAAAGGTGAAGTATTCTGTGTTGAGTGTGAATAGAGAAGGGAAACCAGTTGGTTTTTCCTATTGTACACACCCTATTTAAATTGCAATAACTGCCATATCTGCTTTGGCAATCCGATCCTTCCCTGCTTAATTTTTCTCCACGACTTTTATCTTCTAGTCTGGTATATCATTAACTTACTACATGTTTTTTAAAAAAAAGATTTATTTATTTATGTGAAAGTCAGAGTTACACAGAGAAGGAGAGGCATAGAGGGACAGAGAGGTCTTCCATCCACTGGTTCACTCCCCAGATGGCTGCAACAGCTGGAACGGCACTGATGCAAAGCCAGGAGCTTCTTCTGGTCTCCCATGTGGATGCAGGGGCCCAAGGACCTAGGCCATCTTCTACTGCTTTCCCAGGTCACAGCAGAGAGCTGGATTGGAAGTGGAGCAGCTGGGACTTGAACCAGTGCCCATATGGAATGCTGGCACTGCAGGCAGCTGCTTTACCGGCTATGCCAAAGCACCGGCCCTAACTTACCAAATCTTTTGAATGTTGTTTATCTCCTCACTACCGTTAGAGTAGAAACTACAAATCAGGAAGTTTTGTCTGTTTTGTTCATTGATGCCCAGCTCCTAGAATGGTGCCCAGCACATGGTAAACCTCAGTCATCATTTCATGAATAAATGAATGCTGAAGCAGTGGTAGGAGGTGAGATAATCAGGATGGCTATTTCAGCCTGAGAGAGTAGCATGGAAAAGCACTGAGGGAGGAAGGAATGTGATGTGATCACAAAATGGAGATTAAATGGATATAGCTAGAATGAGGAGCAGTAGGGATGTCACCTGGAGGCAAGGGCTGGTTTGCCACACTAAGGTATTGGAACTTTGGCCTGTAGGCAACAAGGTGTCATTCAGAGGTTTCAAGCTGAGGCTGCCATGAGTGGTGAAATCTGATTATGTTAGAAAAGTAGAAAGGTCACTGTGGTCAGAGATGTCAGTTTAGGGGTGATGAAGCCAGCCACAAGGAAGTCACCTGGCTTTGATTTCAGTAACACTGATCCTCAACAGTGAGGATGTGAAATAAGACTAGTGGCCATGGGGCCGGCGCTGTGGAGCAGCAGGTTAAAGCCCCAGCCTGCAGCGCTGCCCTCCTTTATGAGTGCCAGTTCAATTCTGGCTGCTTCACTTCTGATCCAGCTCCCTGCTGATATGCCTGGGAAAGCAGCGGAGGATGTCCCAAGTCCTTGGGCCCCTGCACCTACATGGGAGACCTGGAAGAATCTCTTGGCTCCTGGCTTTGGATCGGCTCAGCTCCAGCGATTACGGCCATTTGGGGAATGAACCAGCAGATGGAAGAACTGTCTCTCTCTCTCTCTCTCTGTATAACTCTTTCAAATAAAATAAATCTTAAAAAAAAAAAAAAATGGCCAAAGCACTCAAGAGGAAAGGGGTGGGTTGGAGAAGTATCTAGAATGAAATCTTCAGGATATAGTAAACAAATTAATTGTGATATGTGTGAAGCAGAGCAGGAGTCAAGGACTACAACCAGTTCTAGCTTGGGTGGATTGACAGATGGTGGTGCTGTTCACTGAACACAGAGGTAAAGCATTCATACAACCTCACACTCAGCTTCCTGATACTGGACTGCAAAGCCCTGGTAATGATGGGGCACAAAGCCCAAGGCATTCATCTGTGTTCACCACACGTGCTAACCCCCCTGGTGGCAGGAAATCTAACCTGAGTGTTGTTAGTCAGTAGCCTCCCTTCTATTACCAAAGAGCAGGCTGTCATATAAACATCACTTTAATTTGTTAGACAGGAATTTGTGGTTTCTTACCACATCTAACTACTCCATGCAGCAACCACAGCAGGAAATTATGCATGGATTTCCCTAAAGAGAAGTTCAGATTTGCCTAAGTTTATAAAGGCACAGTGACAAC
This sequence comes from Oryctolagus cuniculus, assembly GCF_051225735.1. Classification (NCBI taxonomy): domain Eukaryota; kingdom Metazoa; phylum Chordata; class Mammalia; order Lagomorpha; family Leporidae; genus Oryctolagus; species Oryctolagus cuniculus. The sequence goes on along the minus strand of NC_142879.1, from coordinate 66,989,222 downwards.
AAATCATCCACAGTGACAACAAATCCTTATGCAAAAAAGCACAGTGCTAGATATCAAATTAAGCTTGTGTGCCCCTGGTTTGCACCTGCACGCCCTAGCTTTCATAAGAATATCTTTTCTCTGAATTGAATGGTGAGGGGAGTAGTGAAGAAACTGCTTGGGCAACCAGCCTGGTCAACCATGGAGTCAATGGTCACCTGTAGCCAGGTGCCCTTTACCACTCAATTCCTCCTTTCTCAAGATCTCTTCCAGGCTGGCACTAGATGGAATTATGGGGCAGGTTGCCAGATGTGGAGCTCAGGAACAGCAGCCAAGAAGAGAGCCGGAAGCTTCTTTCACCAATCAGGGGGATTAGACCAAATGGGTAACAATTGGCAGTTGGGTCTTAAGCAAAGGAACTGTAGCAGATTTGAGTCCCAGCTGGTCCACTTCCCATCTAGCTCCTTGCTAATGTGCCTGGCAAAGCAGCTGAAGATGGCCCATGTGCTTGAACCCCTGCCACCCATGCAGGAGACCTGGATGGAGTTCTTGGCTCCTGGCTTCTGCCTGGGCCAGCCCTGCTCCATTGTTGCAGCCAGTTGTGGAATGAACTAGCAGATGGAAGATCTCAGTCTCTCTTTGTGTGTGTGTCTCCTCCTCTCTTTGTAACTCTGCCTTTCAGATAAATAAATAAATCTTTAAAAAAGGAAAAAAGATTCCTGAGGGTCTGGAAAGTAAAAAAGAATCTATAGATATGGGCAAAATTGTTAACACAGTTTACTTGAACAAGCAACTTCCATAGCAATGGCCCTATATTTATGGAATGGCAGTGGCAGGGAGCAGCAATACTGGGGGATAGGATTTAAAGACATGCACTGAAGGAAGTAGAATATCTCCACTCATTCATTTAAAAAGCATCTATTAAGTGTCTACATGCACATGAACTAATAGGCAGCAATACAGGTTTGTTACCTGAATGAATAAACAGGTAATTACAGTTTGGTACATTTAGAGGTGGCTTTTAATACATATATAAACTTCTAATGAAGTGTTTTACTTAGAGGAATGACGTGTATAATTTTTAAATGATGATGTTAAAGACGGCAGCTTGGAGTTAAGCATATCTGAGTACCTTTTGATGCTAAGAGTAATAGCCCATAATTTTGAAGTGGCTAAATCTCTTGGCCATCAGTTGGCCCTACTATGAATTTTAGTGAGTGAATGAATCAAGTCAGGAGGCCTATATTCATGACGAACATTTTAAAATGATAAATAGGGAGCCGGCATTGAGGTGTAGTGGGTAAAGCTACTGCCTAAACCACCAGCAATGCATATGGGTACCGGTTGGTGTCTTGGCTGCTCCACTGTGATCCAGCTCACTGATAATGTGCCTGGGAAGATGTCCCAAGTGTTTGGGACCCTGCTATCCACGTGGGAGACCAGATGGAACTCCTGGCTCCTGGCTCCTGGCTTTGGCCTGGTCCAGCCCTGGCTGTTGTGGCCATCTGGGGAGTGAACCAGTGGATGGAAGATGAATCTCTCTCTCTCTCTCTCTCTCTCCCCCTCCCTCCCTCCCTCCCTCCCTCCTTCCCTTTCTCTCTGTAACTCTTTCAAGCAAATAAATACATCTTTATAAAAAATAAATAAAATGAAACATTTTGAGCTCAAAAGTTCTTCAAAGAGCCTTTACTTTTGCAACTATTTGTACTATATTTTTGGACAATAGATAGCTTTCTTGAACTATTGAGAAATGACCTGAATTAGTGGACAGATTTGAAAAAAAAGAACTTGTGCCATATGGCCAAGTAGATCTTGTATAGCTTTATCACTCTGAATGAAAAAGAATGTGTCTTTTGGGGCATAAATATGAAATGTGCGGTATTCCATGCTACTCACAATACCAACTTGTCTTTACTCTCACATATATAACAATGAACATTGAAGAAAACAGCAGGCACTGCAAAAAACCGTCACCTATAAAGCTTACAAAACAGCAGTCATTAACACCCTGCCTGAGTACAGCAAAATGTGCCAGGTTACTGGGAAGTCTCTAAATGTAATAGTTTTATCTAAAACTACGTTCCCCTTTTTGCTGATATGTTTACAGTTTGAACAGAAAAGAGGAAGTATCTCAACATGATTAAGTTTCCTTAAGTAATGACATGGCAAAATATATGAACACTGACAGGAAAAACAAGCAATTATAAGTAAATTCTTCATGAAAATTCTTGAAGTTTTGTTCTGCTGGGAGAAACACTAAGCCTGTTCTAAACTGGGCTTTTATTATAGTGTGGTTTGGTTTGTTTCAGAGTCCATTGTGAAACATATAACCTGATGTACTTACACGGATTGAGGTGCAGTGAAATTGATTGTCTCATGAAGATAACAACCTGCCAGGATATCTAGCCACTGCTACAAAAGCTGATGCAGCTGCCGCAGAGATTGTCTTGCTGTCAAGGAAAATACTCTCTATCCATCACCTACTGTCAGACTGCTCTGCAAGGGAAAGTGAAGACCATCTGGCTGCTACCTTCCTGTGTCATTGGCACAGAGATGTTGCACTTTGTAAGCAAAAGGGCAAGTTATAAAAAATGCGACTGGGATGGGAGTTGTGGTGCAGCAGGTTAAGCTGCTGCTTCAGATGCCAGTATTCCATATCAGAGTGCTGGTTTGGATGGAGTCCTGGTTGCTTCACTTCTGACCCAGTTTCCTGCTAATGCACCTGGGAAGCAGTGGATGATGGTCCTAGTACTTGGATCCCTACCACCTACATGAGAAGTCCAGATCTAGTTCCAGGCTTCTGGCTTCAACTTGGACCAACCTTGGATATTGTAGGAATTTGGGGAATGAACCAGTGCCTAGAAGATTTCTCTCTGTTTCTCCCTCTTTCTATGCCACTTTGTCTTTCAAATAAATAAACCTTTTATAAAATAAATAAAACTAAAAAAATGCCCTTTTGGAGTTTCTCTGGAATAAGAAGACATTCTTTTTTCAATTCTGTTGCAAAGAAAGATGTGAAACCCATGCAAAGTGTTTCATATTATGCATCCTCCATGAACTTTTTGAAGACCCATGCATGTAACCTTTGTGTAAGAATGACTGCCAGTCTAGAGGTCAGTCTTATGGCACTGGAAGGGCAGCACATCTTCTCCAGTCACTAAGGCTGAACCTCAGCAAAGGTGAAACAGGTGGGTTTGGACCCTTTCTCCCAAAGCAGCCAGCAGGCATCGCCTGTCCCTGGCCTGGGATTTGTGTTGCTGGGCTGTGTGGCTGGGGAACGTGCACCAGTACTCGGGGTTTTGTTCTCCTGGTTGAACAGTTCTTAGCACTCTTGGCCCTCGGGGAAATTCAGGACAAGCTCTTTCTGTGTCTTGAGGGCTGGCCTGACTGGCAAGAGTGCCTGGCCAGAGAAGGACAAGTTGCGGTCATCTGTCCATTCATGTGCCAGTGTTCTGTACTCAGCAACAGTTGTTCTAAGGATGGCACAGAGGAGGATTCAGGGATTTATGAACTTCTGAATGGCTGCCCTCTAAGGACATCTGGAGTCCCATATGCTCCAACTTAACCCCGAATTGCAGCTTGCTTTATTTTTATTACCAAGGATATTCTGTATATTTTTTTAAATAATCATCATCTAAGTCCAAATTTACAATTTTTTGATGACCTTCCAGAATTCATTAATGAATAAAACAACAGCTAGGAACATCATGTTAACCATTTAAATATACTAGAATCTGCTCATGTTCCTTAAGCCTCCCTCCAAAGTAAGCCTGGGATTTGGCATATGACAAGGAAATATTTAGACAGTAGAGCAAACCAAGATCCTAGGAGTGTGAAACAACCTGATTATTGGGACCCCTTGGAGAATGGTGCTGGGGACAAGCCCTTCTAAAGAACCATCCTTGTATCATGATAGCCTTTTGCTAGGTCTCCTTCTGTGTGACTGAGAAAGGCAATAATTTCCCAAAGCAAGTTGCTGCATATTGTTAGAGTGAAAAAGGTGAAATAAACATGGAAAATAAAAGAAGCATAACATCACTTATTTAATCTACTTTCGTTCAACAGATACTCATTGGGTATCTAGTATGTGACAGAGACACAAACAAAACTTTAGAGAAACTTGTAATTTTAATATTCTTTGTCTAATTAAAAAGGCAAAAACAAGGATATATGTTTAGTCTAATAATGTAGATGCTGATTGAAATGCCTATATCACATGTCAGAGTGCCTGGGTTCAAATCCTGGCTCTACTTCAGATTCCAGTGTGTACCCTGGGAAGCAGCAGGTGATGGCTCAAGTTCTTGGATATTTGCCACTGACGTGGGAGAGCCAAACTGAGTTCTGGGCTCTGGCATTAGCTTGGCCCAGTTCCAGCGATTGCAGGCATTTGGGGAGTGAACCAGCAGATAGGAAATCTCTCTCATCTGTCTCTGGTTTTCAAATAAATGAAAATCAATTACATTTTCAAAAACAGGGACTGGTGTTGTGGCATAGCAGGTAAAGCCATTGTAGTGCCAGCATCCAAAGTTGACACTGGCTGTTCCACTTCTGATCCAGCTCCTTGCTATGGCCTGGGAAAGCAGTGAAAGATGGCCCAACAGCTTGGGCCCCTGCGCTTGCATGGGAGAACCTGGAAGAAGCTCCTGGGTCCTTGCCTAGCTCCAGCCGTTGCGGCCATTTGAGGAGTGAACCAGGGGATGGAAGACCTCCCTCTGTCCCGCCCTCTTTGTCTCTAATCCTGCCTTTCAAATAAATAAATATTTTTTAAAAATTTAAAAGACTTGGATTTATTATTTGTATTATGAGGGTTGATCCTAAGTAAGGGACATGACTGAAGAAACTAGTTTTGTTTAATATTTTTACATCTGCAGTGAGCATACTAAATGCCAAGCACAGTTCTAAGTAGTTTATAGATGTTAACTCATTTAGTTTTCATAATAATCCTCTGAGGATAAAACTGAATCTTTTTGTATTTAGGAAAAACTAAGATGTGGAGTGATTTAAGTAACTTGCTCAAAGCTATTTAACCAGGAAATGACAGAACAATAAAATGTCGATAATCCTTGCAAATCTCTGTAATTTTCATCTTTTTTTTGTATTGGATGTGTTAATTTAAAAGGATTGTGTCTGGGGCTGGCGCCATGGCTCACTTAGTAAATCCTCCGCCTGCGGCACCAGCATCCCACATGGGCACCAGGTTCTAGTCCCAGTTGCTCCTCTTCCAGTCCGGCTCTCTGCTCTGGAAGGCAGTGGAGGATGGCCCAAGTGCTTGGAGACCAGGAAGAGGCACCTGGCTCCTGGCTCTGGATCGGTGTACTCTGGCCACTGTCTAACTCTGTCAAATTAAAAAAAAAAAAAAAAAAAAAGGATTTGTGGGGAGCAACTGGGAGCAACTCGGACTAGACTAAGTTACTGGAATTAAGACTTATTCTATGCATCTGCTCTCCCACAATATGGCGCTGGGAGAGGAGGAAACAGCTTCTAATCAGCTGCCTCCAGTTCAACCAATAAACTGTAGGACCTGCGTCTGATTGGAGGAGAGCAGCGTACTCGGCGTGTGGGCAGCAGAGTTGGGATTGGTGGAAGAGGACTATAAAGGAGGAGAAAGACAGCATGCACCAGGAACATCTATCTGAAGGAACACCTGTGCAGCCCCCGAGAGAGCCGGCCGGCGGTGTGCCGCTCCCCCGCGGAAGTGGGGAAAGTGGCAGGGGGAACCGCCCTTCCACGGAGGTGGAAGGGTCGGTAGCCAACCCGGGAAGAACCAGCAGCAAACCCGGGGAGGGCCGAGCAGACAAAAGAACAGCGCAGGGTCCTGTGTCGTTCCTCCACGAAGACGGGGAGCGACATAATGGTGCTGTGACTCGGATATGAAGCCTAGGCAGGGTTTAGTGTCGTTCCTCCGCGAAGAGGGGGAGCGACAAGGATTGTGTCTAATCACAAGGGATAGAAAAACTGAATCTCATCAGCAGTTATATTCAGAACACTCAAGAGCTTGACCTAGTCTTGTATTAAAGCTTGGCCTTGGTAAGAATACACCAACTTTGTCCTTCTAAAAGCTCACAAATAATAAAGTACAAGAGTACAAGCAGGTGATGACCAGAGAAAAGTGTGTGATCATATCCTCCTTTTATGAGATATACACATTTGGCTTTCAGTAACTGAAATCTAGTATACAACTTCAGCATCAGATGATTCTATTTTGTAAAATGGGGACACATTTTTTTAGAAAACTTTAATAAATATAAATATCAAAAGTACTACTTTTGAATTATAGCGGTTTTCCCCCCATAACCACTCTCCCACCTGCAAACCATCCCATCTCCTACTCCCTCTCCAATCCCATTCTTCATTAAGATTCATTTTCAATTATTTTTATATACAGAAGATCAACTTCTTATATACTAAGATTTCAACAGTTTGCACCCACACAGAAACACAAAGTATAAAGTACTGATTAAAGAGTAGTTTTACTGTTAATTCGCATAGTACAACACATTAAGGACAGAGATCCTACATTCAGAGTAAGTGCACAGTGACTCCTGTTGTTGATTTAACAATTGGCACTCTTATTTATGACATCAGTAATCACCCGACGGTCTTGTCATGAACTGCCAAGGCTATGGAAGCCTCTTGAGTTCATCAACTCTGATCTTATTTGGACAAGGCCATAATCAAAGTGGAAGTTCTCTCCTCCCTTCAGAGAAAGGTACCTCCTTCTTTGATGGCCTGTTCTTTCTGCCGGGATCTCTCTCATAGAGATCTTTCATTTAGGTCATTTTTATTTATTTATTTGACAGGCAGAGTGGACAGTGAGAGAGAGAGAGAGACAGAGAGAAAGGTCTTCCTTTGCCGTTGGTTCACCCTCCAATGGCCGCTGCGGCCGGTGCACCGCGCTGATCCGATGGCAGGAGCCAGGTACTTACCCTGGTCTCCCATGGGGTGCAGGGCCCAAGCACTTGGGCCATCCTCCACTGCACTCCCTGGCCACAGCAGAGAGCTGGCCTGGAAGAGGGGCACCCGGGACAGAATCCGGCGCCCCAACTGGGACTAGAACCCGGTGTGCTGGCACCGCAAGGCGGAGGATTAGCCTAGTGAGCCGTGGCGCCGGCCAGGGACGTTCATTTTAAAAATAAAACACAAATACTAGTTCTTTCTGTAGCGTGAGATAAAGAAACATTACTGAAGCAGTAAATTCTAAAGCTCAATTAATTGCCTATGAATTTTAATGTTGTAAACTCTCTATATATTTAAAGACACACATACAATTATTAGGAGACAATTGATGGTCATGCTGTGTAATACAGAAGCAACTAGTCTTTTTCATTTGTTTGCAGTGTGAACAAGATGATGTAGATGGCCCTCCCTACCCTTGGGATGCAGATTCAACTGGCCTTGGATCAAAACTATTTGGAAAATCAGAGCCAGTGCTGTGTTGCAGCAGATTCGATGCTGGCCATCCTATATTGGTTCAAGTCCCAGCTGCTGTAATTCTGATCCAGCTCCAGGCTAATGTGTCTGGAAAAGCTGCAGCACATGACTCAGGTACTTGGGCCTCTGCCACCCATGTGGGAGACGGAGGTGGCGTTCCAGTTTCCTGACTTCGGCCTGGCTGACCCTCAGCAGTTGTGGCCATTTGGAGGAGGGAACCAGCAGATGGAAGATCTCTCTCCTTCTGTCTCTCCCTCTCTATTTGTCCCTCTGTCTTTCAAATAAACGAAATAGATCTTTCTAAAACAAGATTTTTAAAGGAAATATTTAAAATTTTTGAAAAATATTTCATCTATGGCCAGCGCTCACTAGGCTAATCCTCCACCTGTGGCGCTGACACTCCAGGTTCTAGTCCCAGTTGGGGTGCTGTATTCTGTCCTGGTTGCTCCTCTTCCAGTCCAGCTCTGTGCTGTGGCCCAGGAGTGCAGTGGAGGATGGCCCAAGTGCTTGGGCCCTGCACCTGCATGGGAGACCAGGAGGAAGCACCTGGCTTCTCCTGGCTTCAGATCAGTGCAGTGCACTGGCGTAGCAGCCATTTGAGGGGTGAACCAATCAAAGGAAGACCTTTCCCTCTGTGTGTCTCTCTCTCACTGTCTAACTCTGCCTGTCAAAAAAAAAAAAAAAGAAAGAAAAGAAAAATGAATATTTCATCTGCACCGAACATGTAAAGACTTCTTGTAATTATTCCCTAAACAATGCAGTATAATAAATATTTACATAGTATTTATGTTGTACCAAATATATTTTTATGTAACACTTTTTTTTTGAACTACAGACCTTTCTCTTTTTTTAAGATTTATTTATTTATTTGAAAAGCAGAATTACACAGAGAGAGGAGAAGCTGGTTCACTCCCTAATTGGCTGCAGTGGCCAGAGCTGTGCTGATCTGAAGCCAGGAGCTTCTTCTGGATCTCCCACATGGGTGCAGGGGCCCAAGGACTTGGGCCATCTTCGACTGCCTTCCCAGGCCACAGCAGAGAGTTGAATCGGAAGTGGAGCAGCCAGGACTTGAACCGGCGCCCATATGGGTTGCAGGCACTGCAGGCAGCAACTTTACTCGCTATGCCACAGTGCCGGCCCCATTGTACCAACTATTGCAAGCAATCTGGAGATTTTTGAAAGTATATGTGGAGGGGTGTTTATCCTAGCAGTCAAGACAATGGTTAAGACACCTGCTTACATCAGAATTGGAGTTGGAGACCTGATTCCAGCCACTGACTCCAGCTTTCTGGTATTGCAAACCCCAGGAAGCTGCAATGATGACTAAAGTAGTTGGATCCCTGCCATCCATGAGGGAGACCTGGATTGAGTTCCTGGCTACTGGTTTTGAACCAGCCCAGCCCTGGCTATTGCACACATTTGGGGAGTGGGCCAGCAGATGGGGGCTTTCCTCTCTCTCTCTCTCTCTCTCTCTCTCTCTCTCTCCCTCTCTAGTAAACAAAGAAAACATTTAAAATAAGATCATAGAGCATACAGGAGGATGTGTGTATGATGGCATTTTATGAAACTGACTTGAGCATCCGAAGATTTTGAAATCCTTGGATGTCCTGGAACCAAGAACACTAGAAGGATGAGTGTGTATGACAAAGTCCCACTAAGCACAGACTCGACGGTGAGAGGGCGTGGGAAAGTGGGGGACCTTTGAGGAATGCGAAGGAGCAGGCACTCTGGAGAAGCAGTGGGGAGGAGAACATTCAGCTCAGTGAGGAGGGCAAGCCCAGAGTTCCAGAAAGAGAGCTCTTTAGGAGGCTTATGTCACTAGGTCCAACATGAACAGACTGGGCCAGAGCTCAAAATTCTCTCCCAAAATCGACTGAAGGAAAGGACTCTGCCGTGGTATTTCTTTTCTTACTGTTGTGGGGAGCAACTCGGACTATACTGTTACTGGAATTAAGACTTATTCTATGCATCTGCTCTCCCACAATGTGGCGCTGGGAGAGGAGCGTACAGCTTCTACCCAGCTGCCTCTCACCAACTTGACAAGCTGCAAGAGCCGCTCCTGATTGGAGGAGAGCGGCACGCTCGGCGTGTGGGTAGCAGAGCACGGATTGGTGGAGAGGACTATATAGGAGGAGAGAGACGGCATGGTGGTGTGGGTTGGTTGGAGAGTGCGTTGGAGAGTTCGCGGGGAAGTTCGTTACTTTGTTCTTTCTCATTTCTCTCTACTCATTCTTGCTTTGGGAGTTTGCTGTTTACTTATTCTTACTTTACTATAGAAAGGACTTGTAAAAAAAGGGAACAACAAGCGTCCGGTCTGGTGCGGCTCCTCCGCGTGCGGAGGAGCAGCAACTCTTACCTGCACAGTCCTTCAGCTGCCCTACCCCTACCTTCAAGTATTTTCTGAAATTCTGGAGTTGTTACTGTTAGAAAACTTGCATATGTTTACTGTTCCCCAAAATATGCAAATACTCTCGCAAATGTCCTTAATGCTGCTGAAAGAGAAGGAAGAAAACTAATATTCAATGAACACCTGCTCTGTGTCTTGCCCTGTTCTAGGTATTTTACACAGAGCATGCAATTTAGGTCTTGTAATAGCTCTACAGGGCAGCACTATTATGCCAATTTATAGAGGAGAATAGATGCTTAGACAGGCATGGAATCTTCAGAATAATGAGGTGAACAGCTGTATGTGAAACCCTTGGCCCCTTGCTGCTTTTGCCTTTTCTGAGCCTGTTGCCAGTTTTATACTTTCTGGGAAAGTTTTCTCTTAGTGCTCACTGGTGCAGCAGAAACTGACAAAAACAACCACAAAGGGTGGGTGTTGTGGTGTGTTAAACCCTGCTTGAGATGCCAGCATCCCAATCCTGAGTGCCTGGTTCAGGTCCCAGCTACTCAGCACTTAGGGTATAGCTTCCTGCTAATGTGCCTCAGAGGCAGCTTATGATGGTTCAAGTATTTGGGTACCTGACACTCCTGTGGGAGACCCGAATGGAGTTCCAGGCTCCCGGCTTCAGCCTGGCCCAGCCTGGCTGTTATGGGCATTTGGGGAGGGAACCAATGGACAGAAGATTCTCTCTCTCTCTCTTACTCTCTTTCTCTCCTCTCTCCTTCTCTCACTGTCACTCTGCCTTTCAAATAAATAAATAAACAAGTAGAGCTTTAACACAACAATAACAAGCATGTGTGTCTGGCCTACAAGGTTAAGAATCTGACTGGGCTTGGGCCCTGCACCCCATGGGAAACCAGGAGAAGCACCTGGCTCCTGCCTTTGGATCAGCGAGGTACGCCGGCCGCAATGTGCCAGCCGTGGCGGCCATTGGAGGGTGAACCAACGGCAAAGGAAGACCTTTCTGTCTGTCTCTCTCTCACTATCCACTCTGCCTGTCAAAAAACAAAAAACAAAGAATCTGACTGGGACACCCACATCCCATATTGGAATACTTGGATCTGACCCTCAGCTCCAGCTCCTGACTTCAGCTTCCTGATAATGTGGAAACTGGGAAACAGCAATGATGATTCAAGTGCCTGGCTTCTCACCACCCACATAGATTGAGTTCCTGGTACCTGGCTCCTTGTCCAGCCCAGTCCCAGTTGTTGCATACATTTGGGGGGTGCACCACTGTATGGGAGCTCACTCTCTCTCTCGCTCTCTCTGGCCCTCAAATGAATAAATTTTTTTTAAAATCATCAAACAGCAACAAACAACTATTTATTGTACATCTAGCATGCCAGGCATTTTGCATACATCATCACCATTAATTTTATCCTGATAATAGCAACCCTATAAAATTTGTATTATTTTCCAAATTTTTTATAGATATTTATTTACTTAGAAAGTCAGAGTTATACAGAGAGGTCTTCCATCTGCTGGTTAATTCCCCCAGATGGCCGCAATGGCCAGCACTGGGCCAGGCCGAAGCCAAGAGCTTCATCCGAGTTTCCCACGTGGGTGCAGGGGCCCAAACACCTGGGCCATCTTCTACTGCATTTCCCAGGCCATTAGCAGGGAGCTGGGTCAGAAGTGGAGCAGCTGGGACTAGAACCGGTGCCCATATGGGATGCTGGTGTCTCAGCCGGCAGCTTTACCTGCTGCACCACAGTACCACTTCCCCCATCTTAATGATAATGAGTCTAAGTGAGAATGCAGCTGCTTCCTTCATTGAGAAAGTTTTACTCAGGAAATAAAAAAAAGTCAGCTGAACTAAATAGTGTGCTTAGTGCAACAGGTGACTTGACATTCTGTACCACTTCTTCATCTCCTTTGCAGACCTGTCCAGATAGTTTGAAGACCACACCTGGAGTAGCACTGACTTAGAAAAGATTAAGCATGGGGCCGGCGCCATGGCTCACTAGGTTAATCCTCCACCTGCGGTGCCAGCATCCCATGTGGGCGCCGGTTCTAGTCCCAGCCACTCCTCTTCCAGTCCAGTTCTCTGCTGTGGCGTGGGATAGCAGTGGAGGATGGCCCAAATGCTTGGGCCCTGCCACCTGCATGGGAGCCTGGGAGAAAGCTCCTAGCTCCTGGCTTCGGATCTGCACAGCTCCAGCCGTTGCAGCCATTTGGAGAGTGAACCAATGAAGAAAGACCTGTCCCCTCTCTCTCACTGTCTATAACTCTAGCTGTCAAATAAATAAGTAAAATCTTAAAAAAAAAAAAAAAAAGAAAGAAAAGATTAAGTATAGGCGCAGGCAATGTGGCATAGTGGGATAAGCTACTGCCTGTGACACTAGCATCCCATATCAGTGCACAAGTTTGAGCTCCAGCTGCTCAGCTTCCAATCCAGCTCCCTGCTGATGTGCCTGGGAAAGCAGGGGAAGATAGTACATGTGCTTGAGTTCCTGCCATCCCTATAGGAGACCTGGATTGAGTTCCTGGCTCCTAGCTTGAGTCTGGTCCAGCCCTGGCCTATTGCAGCCATTTAGGAAGTGAAGCAGCAGATGAAAGATCTCTCTCTTTCTCTCAGTCTCTGTCTCTCTGTGTGTGTGTATGACTCTGCCTTTCAAATAAAAAAAATTCTAAAAATAGAAAAAGTCAAGTAATCACCCAGCACCTCCCAGTATGAGTAGAGGAGTCAGAATTCTAACCTAGGTCAGAGTGTGCTCTTTCTCAGTACCACCCCACCTTGTTAGTATTCAAGGAATGAGGCAATGGCCTTAGCAAACAACTTGGCAACTCCTCATTCTTTGCAGTAATTTCACAGTGTGTACATTTTACTAAAACAACAAGCTATTATTTATTGTTCTTTTACAATTACAGGAGAGGATGATATTGGTACATGATAATCTATCAAGGTGAAAGCCAAAAACTAAAATAAGGGAAATAAGATTGCTCTCTAAAAATAACAAAAAATCCATACACATAGTGAGTATATTTGACCACAGTGGGAGTAAATCAGGGGGACTGAGTGCATAGATGTGTGGTGGAAGATCTTGGAAGCACCCAATACTCCACTCACAGTGCCCTGGAAACAACCCCAGGGATACGAGCCTGACTGTACTTTTATCAGCAAAATCCCAGTCTTTGTGCTGTGCCCTGTTGGGGCTGACCTTGTGCTCAGGAAGGCAATAGCCAAGCCAGGGGAGGAAAGGAAGTCAGAGGCCCAGAGTTGGCTGTGTTTATCCAGCACCAACTGCTGGGTGTTGAGAGGCAATTGTGAATCATCAGGCTGCCCAGAACCTGGGTCAAACACCTCTCAAAATCACCCTTGCCTTTATACACTCATTTCTTTTTTTTTTTTTTTTTAAGATTTATTTATTTATTTGAAAGGCAGAGTTACACACACACACACACACACACACAGAGAGAGAGAGAGAGAGAGAGAGAGAGAGGTCTTCCATCTGCTGGTTCACTCCCCAGATGGCCACAGTGGAGCTGCGCCAATATGAAGCCAGGAGCCAGGTTCTTCTTCCCTGTCTCCCACGTTGGTGCAGGGGCCCAAGGACTTGGGCCATCTTCTAATGCTTTCCCAGGCCATAGCAGAGAGCTGGGTCAGATGTAGAGCAGCCGGGACTTGAACTGGCGCCCATATGGGATGCCAGCACTGCAGGCGGCGGCTTTTATCCACTGTGCCACAGCGCTGGCGCCAATACACTCATTTCATGTTCACCAAGCAACCTTTGGATTTCTCGGTTTCCCATGGACCTCGCTATCAGAAGAGGGAGTGCCTTGCATTGGGCATATAGAGATCCTAGCCAAGGCAAAGAAATATCCAGGATTGTCATTCAGCACATTAGAGCTTTGGTTTATATGTAAATTTCTAAAGAATGTGGTTCCTACTAGTCAGTCTCCAGGAGCCCTGGTTTCCCTCAAAGCCAAGAATAGAGCCAGGGTTAAGATGTTGTCGCCCCAACAGGCCTGCATGTGCCTCAAGCCAGATCCCACTTCTCTTTTCACCCATCTTTTCAACCTTCAGAACTAAGCACAAGTGTCGGTCATATAAAATGCCAGGAAAGAAGCAAGAGTCCAAGGGAGTAAGAACATTTTCAGAAGACTAAAAAGTAAGTAAGGAATCAAATAGCATAAAAATTGAGAAAATAGTAGTGACCATATAGTTCAGAAAAGTGACCAAAGGCGAGAACAAAGAAAGGGCTTTGGACAAGAATGAAAACAAAATATAACATAGGAAGACAAATGGAGGTTTTCTTTCTTCTTTTGAAGAAGGATTTACTTACTTGAAAGACAAAGAAAGGGGGAAGAGAGAGAGAGAGAGGAAATCTTCCATTTGATGGTTCACTTCCCAAATGCTCACCAACACCTGGCAATGGGCCAGGCTGAAGTCAGGAGCCGGAATTCCATCTGGGTCTCTCACGTAGGTGGCAGGGAGTCAAGCGCTTGAGCATCATCTGCTGCCTCTCAGGTACCTGAGTGAAGTAGCTGGGACTCTAACCTGCACTCTGATTTGGGATGCATGCGTCACAAGTGCAGCACAACACCCACCGCAAGGGTAAATTTTCATTGTGTCCACAGAAGACATTCAACCACACAGTAATACATAGGACCAGGAAAAATGAGGAAGCAATCAGGATGGTCAGCATGAAAAGTACCTAGGCTGAGAAAGTGGTGGGAAAAGACCTAGGCTAAGAGGGTCAGAAGGCTGTAGTGCAGTGGGGCAAGGATGGCATCTGATTAGCTGTGAAGGATGTAACATTTTCACTGCTCACTCTTTCAAGGGAAAGACAATGCAGGAGTGGGGGTGGAGCTAAAACATGGGCAGGTGATTGACCTAGCAGTTAGACTCAGATCAGGGTTCCCATGCTCCCACATCAGAGTGCCTGGATTCAAGTCCTGACTCCAGCTCCTGCTTCCTGCTTCCTGCTAATGTGGATCTGGGAGGCAGCACGTGGTGGTTCAAGTAGTCAGGTCCCTGCCACCTATCTGGAAGACCTGGATTGAATACCTGGCTCCCAGCTTCCCCAGACATTAAGGACATTTAGTGAGTAATTGGGAGCGTTATCTTTGTCTCTCTCTCTGTTTCGATGTCTCTGTTTCTCAAATTTTTTTTAAAGTTAATAAAACAAAAAAGTTAAGACCACCTGTATTTATGGAACTATCACAGAGCTTTAGACCATTGTCATCTTTTTGTCACCTGAAATTTCTCAGGGCATCAAGAATTTGAAATGGCAATAAATAGGCAGATTTGTCTTTTGATCAGAAATTGCTTAACACCTGAGCACAAGTGCTATCCCCGGGAGATACTCAGTGCGTGAACAGAGTCTGGTGGAGGTTCTGCCTCTACTTGAATACAGTGCCTGGATTTTGTGCTTTGAGGGGTTGATCCACGTCCAACTCAACTGAATCAACATGAGTTGTAAATTAAAACACATCTCTAAAAACACTGGAAGTAAAATAAAGTGCAATAAAGCATACCTCTCACGGAATCTATTTCTAATGGATACCACAGGGAGAGTTCCTCAAGTTTCCTTTTATTGTTAGATACCTCTTTATCTTTTTTTCTGTCTTGCCTTTTTTTTTTTTTTTTTAATTTGAAAGGCAGAGTTACAGAGACCCAGAGGCGGTGGGGGGTGGGGGGGAGAGAGAGAGAGAGAAAGAGAGAGAGAAGAGAGGTCTTCCATCCACTGGTTCACTCCCCAGATGGCCACAGTGGCCAGAGCTGGGCCAATTCAAGCCAGGAGCCAGGAGCTTCTTCTGGGTCTCCCATGCAGGTGCAGGAGCCCAAGCACTTGGGCCATCTTCCGCTACTTTCCCAGGCCACAGCAGAGCTGGATCAGAAGTCGAGCAGCTGGAACTCTAACCAGCACCCATATGGGATGTCAGCACTGCAGGCGGCGATTTTACCCACAATGCCACAGCGCTGGCTCCCTGTCTTGTTCTTAACTGGGTAGAAGGGAAGATGTATTCACTCATTCATTAAAAAAAAAAAAAAAGTGAATACCTGCTATATACCAGATACTTCGCTCAGTGTGGAGGAAAAACGTCGATATTGTTTTTGCTCTAATAAATCTCATAATACAGTCAGGAAGACAATTTACTAAATGCAATTAGAATACAGGTGATAGAAGCTATAATGAATCCTTATCCCCACTTCTATTACAAGGCAGCAGGCTTCTCATCCAGGTGCAGATAGCAACATTATTCATTAACTTCCTTTGCTGGAGTACCCTTTCTATTAACTTGGTGCCAACAATTACAGTGTAAGATATTTTTCTCGTTCATTCAGCTGGAAATGTTTTGTTTCTCTTTCATATCTAAACTGCATTTTGTTTCCTGTTTAATTATCCACATTGATTTTTTAAGTGGGCCAGAGAATAGAGTGTATTTATTTTATTTGCAATTGTGTCATAAAGGTGATTTTTTTCTTCTAGAGAAGAAAGCAAAAGACAAAGATTTAGGAACCCTAGTGCATGGCTGTCTAGGATTGCCAAAAGCTAAATATGACTTTGAGCAAAAATCTCCTCATTGAAACAAGTTGGATTAGGTCTTTTCTTTTTTAAAAAAGATTTTTAATTTATTTTTCTCCACGTTTTTGAGTGCTTACCACTTACGTGGGAGATCTAGACTGAGTTCTGGGCTCCTGGTTTCAGCCTGGCCCAGCCCTGGCTGTTGCATGCATTTGGGGAGTGAACCAGTAATGGGACATCTCTTTCTGTCTCTTTGCCTTTCAAATAAAATAATAGCACAAACATTACATGGCAAAAAATTGTTACTATATTATCTACACTTTTCTTAATCAAATCCAACAAATCTACCTTAATTTTATTAAAAACCACATAAAGGATCCAAGTAGGAGTAAAGATCAGAAAAGGCAAAAAGCAAAACCAAACCAAAACACACCCTCACCCTTAATTTACAATATAAACCATGCAATATTGCTTTGGCTAACAATTTTTGTTTTTAAGATTTATTTATTTGAGAGGCAGAGTTACAGAGAGGCAGAGGCAGAGAGTGGACAGGCCTTCCCATCTCCTTAAATGGCTACAACAGCTGAAGCTGGGCTGATCCAAAGCCAGGAGCCTGGAACTTTTTCTGAGTCTCCCACATGGGTGCAGGGGCCCAAGGACCTGGGCCATCTCCCACTGCTTTCCCAGGCACATTAGCAGAGAGCTGAATTGGAAGTGGAGCAGCCGAGACTCAATGAGTGCCCATATAGGATGCCGGCACTGCAGGCATTGGCTTTACCTGCTATGCCACAGTGCCAACCCCTTGACTAGCAATTTAAAATGCTTTGGAGACTTAAACCACCCTGTAAACACCATGATTGACACAGGAAATGAAAGCTTAACAGGATTAAAAGAAGTTCATGTGACAAAATAAGATTGAGAATCCATCTCATAAACTTGACACAAGGCATTTGTTAAGATACCCTCTTCCCTCACGGAACACTGGAAATGATTCTACTCATTTCTATCTCTTTCTAACTCTGCATAGTCAACATTTCTCATTTGGATTTCCTTAAAGGCAGAGAACTTCAGACAAGTGAAAGATTTGTGATTCCTCAATAATGTTGGCAATATTGTTGGTTAAAAGAAGCATATAACCATCACATGCCCTCTGGAATCTTATATGACAATGCTCCAAAGCAAGCATGAATCTTGAGGAGCTAGAAATTGAAAAAAAATATATGCAAAGTACACATTGCTATGTGAGTACACACCCTGCAGGTAACCATAGCGGTATTTCAAAATCTACCATTAAAGATGCCCTTTGGATTTAAGAAACATGGATTGTTTTAGAAAAAAAAATATAGATTTTATTTATCTATTTATTTACTTTGATGTCAGAATGACAGAGAAAGAAAAGAGAGAACAACTTGCTGGTTCACTCCCCAATTACCCACAACAGGCAGGGAGCTGAGTACTTGGGCCAATTTCTGCTGACCTCCTAGGTACATTAGCA
The DNA here is from genome assembly GCF_051225735.1 of Oryctolagus cuniculus. Classification (NCBI taxonomy): domain Eukaryota; kingdom Metazoa; phylum Chordata; class Mammalia; order Lagomorpha; family Leporidae; genus Oryctolagus; species Oryctolagus cuniculus. Next base: position 66,971,458 of record NC_142879.1, on the reverse strand, counting down.
GGAAGCTGTATTGGAAGTGGAGCAGCTGGTTCTCAAGCCAGCACTCCAATATGGGATGTTGGCCTCACACATGGCGGCTTAACCCACTGTGCCACAACACCAGACCCAATATGTAGACTTTAAAAAGTAATTTTGTTTTTTTTTTTTGCCTGCTCCTCTTACCCCTGAGGGCTGCTCTGGCTGCACCACGCTGACTCTGAACTCTGAGGTCCAGCTGAGCTAGCACTGCTGTCTCCTCCCAGCCACCATCATGGTTATCCACCAGGACCTCATCAGCTATGATGAGATGGTCTCCAAAATTTACGAGATCTGGAGATTTCGGCTGGAGGTTGGAAGGGAAGATAGTCAGTAGGACAGAGGGTAACACTAATGATTTTCTTGTTCAGAAAGCACAGTAATCACTGGTGTTGTCATGAACCATCACCTGCAGGAAACCAGCTTCCCAGCAGAAGCCTACCAGTGTATCAAAGATTACAGAAAATCAATCCAAGGCAAACTCGAAGAACAGGGACTGGAAAGAGTAAAACCTTTTATGCCAGAGGCTGTGGGACAAATCAAGGACATCTTTGCTATTTTTAAAAACTACCAGTTCTATATCAGTGACAACATGTGTCCAGATGGCACTGTGGCTCTGAGGGACTACTGTGAGTATAGTATGACCCCATTTGTGACTTTCTTTAAGGATCATTTAGAAATGGAAAAACGGTAACAAAATTGGCAATTACTTTGGCTCTATCACTGCTCGTCAGAACTGGCTGCTGTTTGTCATCCACAACTGATGTTATTTTGAGTTCTTCATTTATTTTAACCATGATTAACTTGGAGTGGAGGTATTGTTTTTAAGGAAAAAAAAATTTTTTTTTTTTTGACAGGCAGAGTGGACAGTGAGAGAGAGAGACAGAGAGAAAGGTCTTCCTTTTGCCGTTGGTTCACCCTCCAATGGCCGCCGCGGCTGGCGCACCGCGCTGATCCGATGGCAGGAGCCAGGAGCCAGGTGCTTTTTCCTGGTCTCCCATGGGGTGCAGGGCCCAAGCACCCGGGCCATCCTCCACTGCACTCCCTGGCCACAGCAGAGAGCTGGCCTGGAAGAGGGGCAACCGGGACAGAATCCGGCGCCCCGACCAGGACTAGAACCCTGTGTGCCGGCGCCGCTAGGCGGAGGATTAGCCTAGTGAGCCGCGGCGCCGGCCAAGGAAAAAATTTTGTCTTGTAGGTTGTCTAAAAATAAAATGCATTTAAACTCATTTGAGGGAATGCCTCTTAGTTTAATATACATTTAAGCTAAATCCATCTTGTAGTGTTCCTGGAGAAGCTAAAGCCTGGTTTGTAGACCACTTCTAGAACATAGAAGACTGTCTTCAGATAACTTCTACAGTGAAAACTGCTGAAACTGGAATATAAAAACCAAGAATCCAAAGTTTAACTCTGAATTACAGTAAAGGGAATGACCTTGCTCAAAGCAGTGCTAAGATTTGAAGCGGAGACTTAACACATTTCATCACTTACAATGGAAGTAGCTAACTCTGGAAGAAATTACCAAAACAAGAAGAGATTGATTGAGTTGAGAAAAGTAATTTTGAGAGATGAGACTATGAAACAGAGAGAGTGGCAAAAGGAGAATTTTTTTTAAAAGATAGATTTATTTATTTATTTATTTATTTGAAAGGCGGAGTTACAGAGGGGCAGAGGCAGAGAGAGAGAGACACAAGTCTTCCATCTGCTGGTTCACTCCCCAAATGGCCACCATGGCTGGAGTTGGGCCAATCTGAAACTAGGAGCCAGGAGTGTCTTCCAGGTTTCCAACACAGGCACAGGGACCCAAGGACTTGAGCCATCTTACACTGCTTTCCCAGGCTATAGCAGAGAGTTGGATTGGAAGTGGAGCAGCTTGGACTGGAACTGGAGCCCATATGGGATACCGGGACTGCAAGTGGTGGCTTTATACACTACTCACAGCACGGGCCCAGGAGAATGATTTTTAAGACAATATTAATTTTGGTACCATATTTATCACAAATATTACCAGTGTTCAGAAAGAGAATATTTGCAGCTTTTTGGGGTGTCATTTATACAATTTTCAAATGCATAAAGACTATATTTTAGCGATAAAAATATTTACTTTTCAAGGCCAGCATTGTGGCATAGTGGGTTAAACTGCAATCTGAAGTGCTGGTATCCCATATTGGCGCCAGTTCAGGTCCCAGCTGCTCTACTTCCAATCCAGCTCCCTGTTGATGTGCCTGGGTAAGCAGCAGAGAATGGCCCAAGTGCCTGGGACCCTGCACTCATGTAGGAGACCTGGAAGAAGCTCCAGGCTTCTGGCTTCTGCCTAGCTGAACCCTGACTGTTGTGGCCATTTAGGGAGTGAACCAGCAGATGGAAGATCTCTGTCTGTCTCTCCTTCCCTCTCTGTAACTCTGCCTTTCAAATAAATAATCTTTAAAAAAAATTTACTTTTCGGCCGGCGCCACAGCTTACTTGGCTAATCCTCTGCCTGTAGCGCTGGTACCCCGGGTTCTAGTCCCGGTTGGGGTGCCGGATTCTGTCCCTGTTGCTCCTCTTCCAGTCCAGCTCTCTGCTGTGGCCCGGGAAGGCAGTGGAGGATGGCCCAAGTCCTTGGGCCCTGCACCCACATGGGAGACCAGGAGGAAGCACCTGGCTTCTGATCGGTGCAGCGCGCCGGTCTTAGCAGCCATTTGGGCGGGGGGGGGGGGGGTTAACCAAAGGAAAAAGAAGACCTTTCTCTCTGTCTTTCTCTCTCTAACTCTGCCTGTCAAAAAAAAATTTACTTTTCTTCTTTAAAAACTATAGATTTTATTTAATGCTGAAACATTACAGAATATGTCACCCCAAAATATGCCACTTTAGCATAAGGATTATTTCAAGCTAAAAGGCACTTGAAGAGCAGATATGAGGATACTTCAAAAAGTCTTGGAAAATGGAATTAAAAGACAAGGCTATTTTAGTGCAAAATGATTTTGGAATCCCTGCATAGTTTTTTTTTTCATAATGTGTTTTTAAACAAAATTTTTGAAGACTACTTCTATGCATGATTTCAAAACTATTTTTTGCAAAAAAGTAAATTTATCTCAACTCCATTTTCTGCCCACATTTTGAAATGTCCTTGTACAGAAAGGATACATTGTCCTTCTTGATGCAGGAGAGAAGAAACATTCTTGCCACTTAAGGTGGGGAGTCCAGGCTGAGAAAAATCTGTACAGACTTTGTGGAAATGCCTCTTTTCTTCCTTAGTCCTTCCTGTTCATTTTAGCTGCTTTTCCACAAACATCATTCTGTTTGACCTACTATACAAGCATTTAGGTTTTGTTATTTTTGGAGGGCTTCATCTTCCTATAGGAAACCCCACTTACAAGTGAAAAATCTGTATACTTTCCCCCTTAATTTCTCTTATATCAATTTAATTCTCAAGCCCAGTCAGAGACTCTGAGACGGTAAAGTTTTGCCTTCTGCCATACCTATTCTTTTTTTAAAGTCAGTCTCTCTCTCTCTCTCTCTCTCTCTCTCTCTCTCTCTCAAGGATTTATTCATTTGCAAGGCAGAGTTGCAGAGAGAAAAGGATAGAGATCCTCTATTCACTGATTCACTCCCTAAATGGCTGCATCAGCCAGGACTGGGCCAGGCTAAAGCCAGGAGTCTGGAGCTTCTTCCAGATCTTCCATGTGGGTTCAGAGGTCCAAGCGCTTGGGCCATCTTCCATTGCCTTCTCAGGCACATTAGCAGGGAGCTGAATGGGAAGTGGAGCAGCAGAGACATGAACTGGCACCCACATAGGATGCTGGTGCTGCAGGTGGTGGCTTTACCACCAAAACACTGGCCCTGAAATATGAAGATCTGTACTAGTTATCATTTTCTATGCCTTTCATCAATATATAGTAATGTAATGGCTATATAAGTGATAAGAGAATGAGGTTCTGATTTAGGTACTTACTTTTTATTATTAGAGATTTAGTAATTTATTTGAAAGTTAGAGTTACACAGAAAGAGAAGGAGAGACAGGGAGAGAGAGAGGCCTTCCATCTGCTGGTTTACTCCCCAGTTGGCCATCATGGTCAGAGCTGTGCCCATCCCAAGCCAGGAGCCAGGAGCTTCCTCTGGGTCTCCCACACAAGTGCAGGAGCCCAAGGACTTGAGCAATCTCCTGCTGCTTTTCCAGACCATAGCAGAGAGCTATATCAGAAGTGGAGCAGCCGGGACTTAACGCAGCACCCCTATGGGACACCGGCACTGCAGGTGGCAGCCTTACCTGCTATGCCACAGCGCGGCCCCCATACTTTCTTTTAACATCTGCAATAACTCTGCAAAGAAAGTATCATCTTTTCTTCTTAGTGGAGAAAACAGGCTCAGGGAGAAAAGTAATCTTGTTAAAGTCAAGTTGCTAGAAAATAGTGAAAAACATTAAAACCCAAGGTTGTCTGGCTTGGAATGGTCATGTTCTTTTCACCACATATGCTCTCCCCAGGAAGAGACAGCTTTGCAGCTGTGTTTACTATTCTGTGGAACACTAATGGGAGCAAAATGTCCCACAGCATAAATGGGTGCCATGGTAAAAACACTTTGGGACAAGCCAAGCACATTCAAGGCAGTGAAGTGTTACATAAAAGAGAGACTTGATTATTTAATCAGCTTTCCCTCAAACTCACTTGATTGCCAAACCTGGATTTTTAAAATTTTCTTTAAGCTCATTAAAATAAACTGGCATATACATAGTTAAATGGTTGAAAGAGGAAAAAAAAGAGTTGAATTAGAGCTTTGCATTGGGAATTCAGTTTACAATGCAATTGAAAGACTAGCAAGTCAGAGGGCAACGTTTTAAAGAGATACAGTATACCTCTCCAGTGTGGCTGGCTGACAGGGGTGGTGGGGGCAGGGAGGCAGGGGCAGAGGCAGAAAAGGAAACACATGCACTAACACAGGCAGCATATTTTCATTGCAGGTTTTTATTGATTGAAGTGGACTCTCAGGAACTATGTGGGGAAATAGTCTAGGTCAGATACAGTTGATCCAGATGATAGACAGTCATCCAGAGATCACTCTGTTGGTGAGGATGGAAGCAAAGATTGAAACTGGAAGTTTAATCCTAAGGCCAGTTCATAGGGATAATAAGTATCATGAGACAGATTTCTGAATTTGACAACTGATTCGGTTCTTAGGGCAAAGTTAATGTCAGTCAGTCAACCCTGCAATCCAGTCTCTCTTGCTCTACAAATCTGATAACCAGGGCCAGAGATTTCGCTTGATTTTCATGTCGCATAGCTCACCAGCAGCACGGCCGGGTTGTTAACTCCTGGCTCTGACTACCCAGAAGTACAGTACTCATGAACTGAGCACAAAATAACGTCAAAACATGGAAGTGTAGCACGTGGAGCAAGGTAGCCACCCACATCAGCACCTGGGACAGACAGATGGCTTCTGTTTGAAGGAGTATTTAAAATAATTGTGAGGATCAACCCAAACCAGTACTCTTAACTCCTTCCCTGCCACAACTTAGCACAATACCTTATAAAGCTCTGAGGTTATAACACAAATCATAGAAGAAGTTATAATAAACACAAATTATAGAACAACTTTCCAAAAGGCAGTATCCGAAAAAGCAGGTGGGATAACAGAGTAACAGAAATGGAGAAACTTTCCTGCTTTAGTGCAGCCTGCAAGAATCCTCACCTTATAAAGCTTCTCTTTCCTGCTACTGCAGACACAGTCCCGGCTATTTGCCTAGAAACCTGTCTGGTGCTGGGACAAACTTCTAAGGTAGTAACGATAAACCGAGAAAGTGACACACACACACACAGATAAAATGTTAACGAAAAAGATGAGGCTAAGCCACGTGAGCACCTTTGAGCAGGAAAACACGCTAGAACCTCAGGGAAAAGAAAAGGTGAAAAAGCGCTTCCCCAAGTTGTACAGGGACCCCATGTTGGGCAAAAAAAGACGCAGCGGGGCCCGCAGCTGCCAGCACGGGACGGCAGCGGGGCCGCAGGGTCCCCGGCGAAGCCGCCACTCCGGACGCCACAGCGGGCGCGCGACCGGCGCCCCGAGCCACTTGCGGCGCAGGGCGCTCTGGGGCTCGTAGTCTTTCTCTCCCTCAGGGCCCCCGGGCAGAGAGAACCTATCATACGTAAAAGATCCGCCCTTCCCCATCCGGCTTCTCCCTCTCCCTCTTCTCTCCCCCGCCTCCCAGCATCCAGAGTTTTGAAAATTCCCGCGGAGTCGCCGCCCAGGGCCGGAACCCTCGCGAGAACTCAGGACTCCGCCGCCGCGAGCTCCCGGCCTCCTCCCTCCTCCTCCCTCCTCCCCCGCCCCTCCTTTTCCGGGCGTGCGGGACTCGGTCTGTCTGCCCAGGGTAACGCTCAGAGCCGTGCCGGCGCTGTCCGCGCGGAGCAGGCAGAGTCGCGGAGGGCAGGACCCAGCACCGCGGCGAGAGCAGCGCCCGCGTTGTAACCGCGGGGGCGGTCTGCAGGCTTGCAGCCGGCGAAGGCGCATCTCGGGCGCGTGGGTCCGACGAGGCCGGGGAGATCGCAGGCGGAGGCTCGCGAGCGTCAGCTTCCGCGGGGCGGAGGTGTGCGCTCAGCCCGTGGCGGCCGTGTCTCCCGGGAGATGCTGTGACGGACCGCGCGGGGGGAGCTCGCGCCGCGCCTTGCGCCCCACTGGACTCCGCGGCCGCGGCGGCTCGTCACCCGCCCGTCTCAGGTAGGGGGCAGGGCGGAGGGCGGCTCGGCGCGGCCCGAGCCCGGAGCCGCAGCCCGGCTCCTCCCGCCGCGGCGCGCGGGCGCGCGCGGGGCCTAGGCCGGACGGGTGGCCGCCCGGGCCTCGGGGGCGGCGGCCCGGCTCGCGGATCGGGCCCGAGGGGGCGGACGCGAGCGGCGGCCGTTGGAGCACGCTCCAGGCTCCGCGAGGGAGTTATATAACCTCCTCCGTGACGGAGCGGCGCAACGGCAGAACGGCGGCTACACATGGCGGCGGAGGGGCGCTGCGGCGTTCTCCTCCCGCGCACGGGCCCGGGCCCGCCTCGGGCCGGCGTGGACCGCGGCTCCTCGCTGGTGGTGTTCTCCGGTGCGGCTGGAAGCCGGGCAGACGCTGCCCGGGCGAGTGTTGCCGACGCGCTCGGTCGGCCTCTGGTGGAAGTGTGCTCCGCATGCGCCTGGGCCTGGCCCGGGTGAGTCTGCGGCCGCGGGGTTTGACTCGGGGTTCTCGGGGCTGGCGGGCTGGCTGTCCTCCCGGAGGTTTGAGATAGCACACGTCTTCCCAGATGGGCAGTTGCCGGAGGTGGGCTGTGTTTGAGGGATAGGTGGATGTCGTTCATATTCCAGGTGTTTGGTTCAATGAGTTGTGGGTGTTTGTTTTTTTTTTTTTTACTATTTTTTTAAAAATAAGAAATCTTGAAATAACCTGGGTTATTTAAAACAAAACATGGGTTTTTCTTTGTTTAGTTTTTTTGAGACTGGATTTTAGTCTATTCCCAGAATATCCTGCAGAGCCTTTTTATCACTGATGGATAGGGCATGGGAGGAGAGAAGTTAGGTTTACTGATTTCCGAGGGTGTAACCGGGAATGACAAGCCCAGCTCAAGTTAATGCTTGGGAGATTCTCTGTGCGAAGTGTTACAAAGAGTTAGGTTGTTTTGCAAACTAGTGTCGTTGAAAAGAAAAAATTTTAAGGTTGTTAGATGGCAGTTTGGGACACAAAAAAGATGAAGCAAGAAATAAAACTTTTGATCCTGTGAATAATTTCAAGGATTCCTCATCCCTGTCCTCCCCCCCTCTCCTCCCCAAAGGGGAGCTCAGAGCGTCTGCACAGTGTCTGTTAGCCAGCCTCATGTGTTCACGATTTTGTGCTTCAACTTGCAGAATCGTCACCGATTCTGGGCCCTTGCTCTGGAAAAGACGTTGGCACTTTGATGTTTCTTGGCTGCTGCAGCCCGGAGCTGTCTTTTCTCTACACCCTTTGATTTCTTTCATCCCACATCTTTCCTAAGCTCTCCACAGAATGTTGTAGCGTTTATTTATTGTGCCTGATATTCCGATGGTTGATTATGTATCTCGTCTAGAATAAACTCCTTGGGGTCAGGAAGTAGGTCATCTTTTTGCCCTTGTATTCCCTTTCCAATACAATGTTTTAAGAGTGGTTGATTAATACATGTTTGAATTAAATTTGAAAACAAACTGCTGCTTTGCTAGAAATTTCCTCTGGTAGTTTACATTTAAATAGCAGTTCATGCTTTCATTAGTCATAAAATGTAAGATTGCATATAGAATGTTTTGGAGAAATGTTTGTTCAGTATGTTGCGATATGAGTATTGAACATCTAGAGTTTGTTTTCTGTGGTGAAAATCGGGGACTTTGGGAGATTTCTGGGGGCAGAGTTTTGGGTAGCTGTTAAGATGCTGATTAGGATGCCTGTTAAGACCAGTAAACTATGATGCATCTTCATCCCCTATGGAAGTTCCTGGTTCCATAGCCGCCTCCCGCCTCCCCTGGGAGGCAGTGGCAGTGGCTCAGCTAGTTGGGTTTTTGCCAGTTATGTGGGAGGCTTGGGTTGAGTCCTCCCGCATTCTGCCTTGTCTCTTGTGGGCATTGCAACCCTTTCTTCCCCACTCCTTCACCGAGCAGCAGTTAGGGACATTTAGTGAGTGAAATCATTCAGTTGATGGGGGAATCTTCTCCCTTCTCATCTCTCTGCCTCTCAAATAGATTTAAAAAAAGAAAAGAAAAAAATTGCATTGAACAAAGAAAATTGATTTATGGTATTCTTTTTAAATATCCTGGTAATTTTATGAATTTTATTTTGCTTCTTAGTATCAAACAATATATACTTAAATAAGGGCCAGTATTTAGTTTTCAAAAATAAATTATTGTTCCTTTTTTTAATTCCAAAAGCAGAGAGATGGACAGATCTTCCATCTACTAGTTTACTCCTTAAATACCCCCCACCAACAGCTAGAGCTGGGCCAGGCAAAAGCCAGGAGCTAGGGACTCCCTCCAGGTCCCTCACATGGTTGGCAGGAACCCAGGTACTTTGAGCCATTATCTGCTTCCTCCCAGGAGGTGCATCAGCAGGAGCTGGTTAGGAATCTAAGGTGGAAGTTGAACCAGGCACTTCCATGTAGGATGTGGAGTCCTAAGTCACATCTTTACTATATTGTACAAGATGCCTTCTCCAGTAATGTTCTGCTATCCTAATTTACCATGTTTAGGACCTATTAGTTGCACTTGTGACCTTGTAGAATGTCCAGGAATATGATATGAGATTTTTGCCTTTTAGAAATTTTCGATATAATGGAGAAGACAGGGAAACAGTAATGAGCTTTTAAAATTCGTTTAGTATGGATAACTTAAAAGTGAAAAGGAGTAGGGCCGGCGCCGCGGCTCAGTAGGCTAATCCTCCGCCTTGCGTTGCCGACACATCGGCTTCTAGTCCCGGTCGGTCGGGGCGCCGGATTCTGTCCCGGTTGCCCCTCTTCCAGGCCAGCTCTCCGCCGTGGCCAGGGAGTGCAGTGGAGGATGGCTCAGTGCTTGGGCCCTGCACCCCATGGGAGACCAGGATAAGCACCTGGCTCCTGCCTTTGGATCAGTGGGATACGCCGGCCGTAGCGTGCCGGCCGCGGTGGCCATTGGAGGGTGAACCAACGGCAAAAAGGAAGACCTATCTCTCTGTCTCTCTCTCACTGTCCACTCTGCCTGTCAAAAGAAAAAAATAAAAAATAAAAAAATGAAAAGGAGTGAGCACAGAGATAAGATCACACTCACAGAAGTTACTCCTTGAATGATGACTGATAATTTGGCAGATGGAGGTGGAGGATGAACTGCATGAATAAAAAAACTGGACGCGCTATGCCATGGCAGGCAGCTAGAGGAGGGGATTTGGGGTGACAAGACTGACAGGTCTGTCAGATTGCAGAGGGCCTTGATGACCTTTGTGTGAGATATTTTTTATATGTAACATGGAGTTATTGAAGGTTTTTTTTAGGAGAGTGACATGCTCAATCTATGCTTTGTCAAGACTAACAGTATTTTCATTCACAGTCAGCAGAAAGTTGCTGCTTTGCCTTGGAAGGAGTTGAAACCTTATCAATTAGTTTTGGAGGTTACTGGTGCTGGCATATCAATCCTACAGTTTTGCACAATACTGAATGCAGATGCTTTATGTGTGATTGTGTTTTGATATGTCTTTATATGAGATATTCTTTCTAATAATACAGTTTTTAGAAATTCTCTTCTGTGTGCTTACATTTGGAAAGTCTTAAAACCAATTTATGGGATGAGCATTTGTTGCAGCAGTTCAATCATGTCTTGGGACATAGGCATCTCATATTGGAGTGCCTGGTTTGAGTCCTGGCTACTCTACTTCTGATTTAGCTTCCTGCTAATGCACACTCCAGGAGACAGCAAATAATGGCTCAGGTACTTGGGTCCTTTCTACTTACTTGGGGAACCCAAATTCAGTTCTGTGCTCCTGATTTTGGGCTGGCCCAGCCCTGGCTACTGCAGGCATTTAGGGAATGAATCAGTAGATGAAAGGTCTTGCTCCATCTCTATTATATCTTTCTCACTACTCCCCTCTCTCACTTTGCCTTTGCATTTAAGATTTTTTTTTTTTATTTGAAAGACAGAGGGAGAGAGAGAGAGAGAGAGAAAGAGAGATCTATGCACTGGCTCACTTCCCAAATGTCTGCAACAGCAAGAGCTGGGCTGGTCCGAAGTCAGGAGCCAAGAGCTTCCTCCAGCTCTCCCACATGGGTGCAGGGGCCCTAGGGCGTGGGGCCATCCTCTGCTGCTTTCCCAGGCACATTAGCAAGGAGCTGGATTGGAAGTGGAGCAGCCTGGACTCCGATATCCATATGGTATGTCGGCACTGCAGGCAATGGCTTTATCTCCTATGCTCTCTGCCTTTACATTTGAAAAAACACTTGAAAAAAAAAAAAGCCCAATTTTCCCCTATGGATTTCAAAGGTTAACTTCCACATTTGTAAAGCTTTTTCTTTTCATTCACTGTACTTGTTTAAAACCCTTTGTGACTGTAAGTCGATTCAGAGATAAGTACTCCCCTTTTCTAGAAGCTTAGATGCAAAAAGGGAGACAGAATATGGAGATACAAGATGACATGTACTAGTAAGTGGTAGAACCTGGATTCAGAACCATTTTCATGTAATTTAAAAGTTTGTATCTGGGGCCAGCATTGTGGGGTAGCAGGTAAAGCTACAGCCTGCCACGCTAGCATCTCATATAGATGTTGGTTAGTGTTCCAGCTGCTCTTCTGATCCCCCTCCTTGCTATTGGCTTGGGAAAGCAGTGGAAGATGACCCAAGTGCTTGGGCCTCTGCACCCATGGGGGAGACATGGAAGAAGCTCTTGGCTCCTGGCCCCCACCTGGCCCAGCCCTGGTGAACCAGCGGATAGAAATTTCTCTTTCTAACTCTGACTTTCAAATAAACAAATCTTAAAAAAAAAAAAAAAAAAGTTTCCCACTACGCTGGATACAACCTGTGATTATTGTGCAGTTTGGTATTTCTCAGACACTAACAGGCTGTATGCTTGGATTATGGAAGTTTGAGGATACTTTTTGAATTCCAGTGGAGCTACAAGAGCAGATTCCTTTGGCTAAACAGAAGCCAAGTGTTATTAAGTTACAGGACCCATGAATGAATTAAAATTGTCTTGCTAATCCTAAGAAATAAGTTAATAAAAACAGGAGAGGAAGATAGGGAACACTTTTGAGGGGACTAATGCACCAAGGGTAGTGGTTCAGTCTTTTTTGTGCAGCTGGCTTGTTAAGATGTAGTAAGCATTTTGTATTTGTTGAATGAGTTTAGAAACAGAATGACAGACATTATCCTTTGAGTGTGGTTGGTTAAAAGAAAGGGATCACCAAGAAAGTGAAGCAACGTTAAGAATTCAAAGTTCTGTAGTCTTTATTTCTAAGGTTCTGAGGATAACACTGACTGAACATTGCTACAGTGTTATATTTGGGGGATATATCTGGGCTGTAGTCCAGGTATATAGGGAGGCTTTGAACCTTTTAATCTTTGAAACCATAAAGATTGTTTTAGCTAATGGTCCATACAGATCTGGGTCCCATTTATGATGCCTTAATGCAATAAATTATTTTATGTTAATGCATGGTACCAAAAGAAAATGATGATAAACCCTCCCACAGGTTAATTCTAATGTTTCAAAAATTATTCTAATTCTTTTAATTTTAGATTAACTGTGGGTTTATATAAGCTGTTTTTAAATTTTTCCTCCCTACTTTGTAAGTTTTCTTTTTTGTGACTTAAAAGTTCTCATATCTTGGGATTTGGCAAATAAGTCAAATTGTCATTTCTAAGATTATTGTTCTCCTTTGAGGATTCTCTCCTTTCCCGACTCCCCTGAAAATTTTTTTGTCCGTATGTCAGTTTTCACCTCTAATATCAGTATTTTGGGGGAAGGGGTATTGTATTGGAACAGTTTTCTCCACAAAAAGTAATGATATGCAATACTCAGAATGATGGTACTAATGTTAGAAAAATGAGGTCAGGTACTGGAAACCACAAGACAGGTAGAGAGTCAGTTTTGAAGTGTGATTAATGCTTAATACATAAGAAGTTGCTTTACCGCTGATAGTTTCCTTCCGCATCACCCTTGCGGGGGGGGGGGGGGGGTGCTGTTTGAGCATCTGTAATTACATATATCTGGATGATATTGGGAAGAGATTTTTTTTTTCCTCCAGAAAGGTTAGCTAAATTGTTTCAGGACATTTTTTTTTTTTTAAGATTTTTTTCTTTATTTGAAAGGTAGAGTTACAGACAGTGAGAGGGAGAGACAGAGAACCATTCTTCCGTTGGTTCATTCCCCAAATGGCTTATTGAGCAGTCTACACACATCCTTGGATTTGCGGTATCCAAACGTGATCTTAATGAATTTTTGTGACTGTAGATTATTTTATCTATTTTATTGATCTAATTGTCCATTACTAGTCTGTATCCTTAGTATAACAATTATAATTGAGTTTACTCACTGACAAAGCAAAATTCTCATTTTTGTTGTTTTTAGTATTTGTTCTTAAGAATACTTTTGATAAGAACAGCCGGCACCGCGGCTCACTAGGCTAATCCTCCGCCTAGCGGCGCCGGCACACCGGGTTCTAGTCCCGGTCGGGGCGCCGGATTCTGTCCCGGTTGCCCCTCTTCCAGGCCAGCTCTCTGCTGTGGCCAGGGAGTGCAGTGGAGGATGGCCCAGGTGCTTGGGCTCTGCACCCCATGGGAGACCAGGAAAAGCACCTGGCTCCTGGCTCCTGCCATCAGATCAGCGCGGCAGCCATTGGAGGGTGAACCAACGGCAAAGGAAGACCTTTCTCTCTCTCTCTCTCTCTCTCTCACTGTCCACTCTGCCTGTCAAAAAAAAAAAAAAAATACTTTTGATAAGAACATTCTTGTGTATATCTTGTGTATATCTTTTCCTGTATATATTTACAATATGGATAGGTAGCAAAGGTTAAAATCTACCAGTGTATCTTTGGTTTTTTGTTTTTTGTTTTTTTAAGATTTATTTATTTACTTTAGAGAGAGAGCTTTCATCTGTTGGTTCTCTCCCCAGATAGCCACCACAACCAGCACTGGGCCAGGCTAAAGCCAAGAGCCAGGAGCTTCATCCAAGTCTCTCATGTGGGTGCAGAGGCCCAAGGACTTGGGCCATCTTCTGCTGCTTTCCCAGGCCGTAGCAGAGAGCTGGATCAGAAGTGAAGCAGCCAGGACTCGAACCGGCGCCCATGTGGGATGCCGGTACTATAGGCAGCAGCTTTACCCGCCAGGCCACAGTGCCAGCCCCCATATTTATTCTTTAGAATAATTTCAGTGATGTATGTTATTTTTGCCTAGAATTTTGAAGGTATTCCAGAAATCTAGCTTCTTACTGTTGAAAGTCATTTCTTTTTGTTTTTGGGTAGGACTCACTGGACTTCCTGATTTCAAGGAGTTGGTGTGTGTCTGCAAATCTAGGAAATTTCTGAGTGTAGCCTCTTTCCTAATAATATATTTGGGGATAATTCTGATTAAGCATAGTTAGCTCTTCCTCTATTGAATATGGCTTTAAACTACTCTGTCTCTGCTGCGTTCTGAATAAAGTTTTTTAAAAGGCTGTCTTTTTCAGATGTACTGTTTTATTCATCCTTTGAATTTATTTTGGTTAAGTGCTGAATATATACCAAATATTTATTTGGGGACTGAGTGGGTGCAGAAGAATCTTTGTAAGGTTTAAAGAATCATGATATGATGAACACCTTTGTACTTAAGTATCCCTTACTTGCAAAGCTTGGAACCAGAATTGCAGATTTTACATTTTGTTCAGGTATTGGAATATTTGTATATATATGATGAGATATCTTGGCCATGGGCCCAAGTCTCAAGTATGAAATTCACTTATGTTTCTTACAAATCTTGTATACATAGCCTAAAGGTATTTGTAGTGTGTCTGGCTTTTGATTGCCGCTGGGCATGTGAAGTCAGGTGTGGATTGTTCCACTCATGGCACATGTCAGTGCTCAAAAAGTTATATTTTGGGAGCATTTTGGATTTTTGGATTAGAGATGCTCAACCTATACTTCAGAATTTTAAAGAAAGAACATTACCATTACCCTGGGGTCTTGTGTATTGCTCCCCATACCTTCCTCTCAAAGGTAATCACATTACTATTATAGATTTTGTGCTTTGTTTTTCATTTTGCCACAGTAGCATCTCTAGGCAACATTTTATTTAGTTTTGCACCATATAAATTTGTAGTTATTAATTCATATTGTTGCCTGAAGCATAATTGGTTCATTGCTTCATTGAGTTTCATATTTTATTTATTATATTTTAACTTTAGAAGTTCCATTATTTTTTAAATTTATGTGACCATTTTTCTTTGTAACTTGGCTTCTCTTTGTTAAGCTGAATCTTTGTACTCTGTAACTATATTAAATTTTCTTTTCTCTTTGATAATTTCAATGCTGAAGTCTCAGTAGTCTGCTTCTGCTGGCTGTTGTTCTGATATCCTTGTATGCTTTGTTATTTTGACTATGAGCTCATTTTTTTTGGAATTTCATCTGAGAATTCTTTCAGATTCTAGAGGATATTTGGTTGTCTCTGTGAATTGCTTAGAGCAGTAATAGCCTCAGAAAATACTGTTTCCCTTGAAGATTTTCAGATGACATAGTTTGCGTTCTGGCCACTAATTTATGTGAAAGGTATTTTTCTGAGTAGAAATCTAGAGCTATGGTCAAGGTAGACCGCTTTATTACTCCGCTTTCCTACACAATGAATGTTTCTCTGATTCACCTTTAGACTGGTGTGATCCGTAGTCCTATGATATTCAGTGGGAGTGAAGGAAGGCTCTTCTTAGCTCCCATTAGCTACATTTTAACCCTGAGCTTTATCTTCTGCCTCTTTATACCTCAGAGTACCCCAGAACACCATGAGGGTCACTAGGATTAAATTTGATGGCTAACTTTTAAGGCCAAAGTCAATTTACCTGTCTCCTGGAATTCCCAACTTACCTTCACTTTTGGATTTGTCATCTGAATCATTCAAAAAGATGCTTAATATGTATGTGTGTATGTATATATACACACCAGCACTTTTGGTTGTTTATAGTGGAAGGAATCATTCAGGGAATCTAAGTTTTTCCCATATATTGGAGATGAAAGAGAAATTTGTATATTTTCTGTACCCAGGAAAGGGCATATACTAAACTCAGTTTCTGAGGTGTCTGTGCTAATGGATATTTTTCACGGAGTGTCTTTTTTTTTTTTTTTTTTTTTTTTTTTTTTTTTTTTTTTTTTTTTTTTTTTACTGAGAAGGCAATTTTTATAAAGCAGGTCAATTTTTCCCTTGTTTTTGATGTTCTTTGAAAGTAGGTTAGGCATAAAGGTGAATTGAATTGAACCAGTTGTCAAAGATCTAGGGAATAATGTATATCCTAAGGAGATCTGGCTTAATGAACTTTTACTTTCCTAAACTATTTGAGAAATATTTTCTTAGATTGAAAATGCATTTTCTTAGGAGAGATCTCTGGCTCAAACTGACATACTAGATATTTGTTGATAACCAGATTTCAGTGTTAATTTACTTACTTTTGTTGGGTGACTTTGTTTTTTCTGGCTGGAGATAACCAGTTATACTATACAATAGTATGTATTTGTCATAATGTTATCTTTTAAAAATATTTACAGTGGAAGTATGCGAGACTTAACGGCTCAGGTGACTAGTGGTCTCCTGGAGTTTCCGGAAGTGACTATTCAAGCTCTTGCAGAAAACGAAATAACATTAGAATCTGTGCTTCGTGGAAAGTTTGCTGCAGGTAAAATAATGTTGCTGACAGTTTACTAGTTTGATTAACTTGTTAGGTAAATAATAATAATCAGTATATATTGTAGTTTCTTTGATATGAAAGAACAAAAGCAAAATGTGAATGGAGTGACTTTATGTAAGTACATAACATCTACAACTGCAATGTAACAGCTACATTTCTAGGTACTTTATCAATAAATCTGCACTTAAGGGTTATAGTTGATTTTCCTTTAATAAAAATCCCATGTATTTGCATACACATTTTTTTTTTACAAATATCTTAGTATTCCATATCTGTATTTGGGAAGTACAGTAATATGCAGCTGTTTTTTCTTTGATACAGTTGTTTTTTCTTTGTAATCAGTAAGTTTTATTGATGATGAGCTTGGGTTAGATGTAAATGGTCTTAGGAATTACTAAAAAAAAGTTACAAAAACTTAAGTATTTTCTGATTTCAAAAATCTAATATATTACTATGTAATTATTTAAAATAATTAAATACCTTTTATTAACATTCAGTACTTGGACATTTTTGTGGGGTACAGTGCAGTATTTCAGTACATATATATATGTATATGTGTGTGTGTGTGTGTGTGTGTGTGTATACATACATACAGGGGAAACCATTTACATCAGTTAGCATTTCCATTTCCTTTATTTGGAGGCCACCGGATCCTAGCTTCCAGTTCTTTATACAGTATATAATACATTATTGTGAACTATTGTCATCCCAATGTGCTGTGCAACACTAGAACTTTTATCTGTATCTGACTGTGTTTTGGTACCAGTATATTGTTTAAACTGTAATACAGCAGAGAACCATAAGTTCTCTGTATGGCAGTTATGTACAGATTTTATTCTAACAAGAGATTAGAGAAAACTTCTGAAAAGGAATGTCACAGCTTTCCTTTGAATAGGTAAGCAGCAAAGCAGTCATTTAGCTATTTAATAGTCTATTCTCTTGCATATTAGAAGTACTAACAGTACTTACTATATGCCAGGCACTGTAACTACTTTTCATTGAAGTGTAAGTATAAAACTTTTCTAAATAGCCACTGTTCTGTGTTGTTGATAACAAAATAGTAACTTGATCCGTATCACATGGCATAGCAGGAAGCTGGCATTCTGGGTCTCCACTGTACCTTGCTACTTTATTGAGTTACATTATATAGCCTCCCTAAACTGTAAACTAATATTTCCTACTGCCTATTTGTATACATGACAGGCATCTCAAATTTGATAGTGGAAGTTAGTAGTTGCTCAAGTGAGACCTCAAGAGTTTGTTTTGATGGTTCTGTTTTACCCACCTCCATATACCTAGTTGATCAGCAAGCAGATTCTGTTCTGTGTGATGAATCTGCGCTCGATCCACTTTTTTCTATCTAGTCACCAACAAGTTTATCTTCTGGTCTGTGCATTCCCCCCTCCCCCATCCATTCTTTAGTCAGCAGCTGAAGTAACGTTTTAAAACATAAATCAGATTGTCACTGACCTGCTTTTAAGCCATCCAGCAGCTTTACATTATGTGCAGAATAAAATTCAGATTTGACTAGTAGGTCAAGAAGGGGTTCTTACATTTTTGTTTTCTCAGGTTGTGAGCTATTCAAGAATAGAATCAGCTGTTAGGTTTTATAACTACCATAGCCCCTGATTTAAAGTTGGAAGTATAATGTTTAAAAATATGAGTTTTGAAGTTAGACTTTGGGATCTGCCACTGTCTCTGGTACTTTTTTTTTAATTCAAAGAATATATATTTAGTCCCATAAAAATGACTTTTGTACAAAACTCACTGTAGCATTAGAAGAAGCACACACATACAGAGATTGCAACAAGAAGCACCCACACAGAGCCATTGTCTCTGTTACTATATAATTGTTTGATGTTTGGTGAGCTAAACTGTTATTAGCCTAAATTGTCTTATCTCTGTGCTGAGTTGTGAAAAGGATTGGATGAGATAATGTATTTAACCACATAGCATGATCCTTTTACTAGATTATTATTGCAGTGGTAGTTGCTCTATTATTAATTTGAAGACATCATTTAGGTAAATGCTTAAATTTCAATTTTGGGATAGTACTTGAAATTTTATGTATGAACTGTATAAATGATATGTTTAAAAAAGAGCTATTTGCTGTTTTAATTTTTTGTTTAAATGCAATATTAAAATAAGCCGTGTTTTTGCTTTTTTTTTTTTCCCTTCTAGTGAAAAATGGACTTGCTTGCTTGACTTGTGGTCCACAACTAGAGGTAGTAAACTCTTCAACAGGAGAACGCTTATCTGCATATAGATTCAGTGGAGTAAATGAACATCCTCCTGTAGTCTTAGCAGTGAAAGAATTCACCTGGCAAAAGAGAACTGGATTGTTAATAGGCTTGGAAGAAGAAGAGGGAAGTGTCCTCTGTCTTTATGACCTCGGTATATCAAGAGTAGTTAAAGCAGTTGTTCTTCCTGGAAGGGTAGGTACTGTTTAAGATATCTGGACATTCTGTTTTCAAAACTGAACACCTACTGGTAACAGGAATATGTTTACTTTGTGAAAATTCATTGTACTGTACATTTATAACTAGTGAATTTTTATGTAGATTTGTTATTCATCAATAAAGTTTTTAAAAAGAGGTTAAAGATTGTATTTAGGAACTTAACATTTAAAATATGACTTTTATTCTTGAGTAGAACATCCCAAAGTAAAGAGAGCTACGAATGAAATCTAATGTTCTAATATTCTTCTGTGTGAAAAGCATCTTCTGAGTTTTGTTCTTATTTCCATTTGTGTTCCTTGGGAACACTCAAGATTATAAAAGTGTATTCCTTACTATGGACTTATCATCTATTAATTTTAAAATATATATGTGTGTGTTTTCATATGCCAAACACCTTATCCAATAGTAATTATAGAATTACTTTGAATACTAGACCCCCTCATCAGGTATGTTGCTGCTTTTCCATACATAATGAAAATAAAGTATATATTTACACATAAATACACATACATTTAAAGTCATAGAAGATTAGACTTCTTTGTATATGATATCATTTTAAAAAGCATACATTGGAGCCAGTGATGTGGCACCCTGGGTTAAGCCACTGTCTGCAACAGCGACATTCCTTATGTGCACCAGTACAAGTCCCTTCTGCTCAATTTCTGATCCAGCTCGCTTTTAGTATGCTTGGGAAAGCAGTGGAAGATGGCCCCTGCTACCCATGTGGGGGACCCAGATGGAGTTCCAGGCTCCTGGTTTTGTCCTGGCCCAGCCCTGGGTATTGAAACTATTTGGAAAGAGAACTAGTAGATGGAAGATTGATTTCTCTCTCTCTCCCTCTCTCTCTCCTCCCTGTTGTTCCCTCTGTCTCTGTAACTCTGGCTTTGAAATAAATAAAATCTTTATTAAAACATGCATAAGCGGCCGGCACTGTGGCTCACTAGGCTAATCCTCCGCCTAGCGGCACCGGCACACCGGGTTCTAGTCCCGGTCGGGGCGCCGGATTCTGTCCCGGTTGCCCCTCTTCCAGGCCAGCTCTCTGCTGTGGCCAGGGAGTGCAGTGGAGGATGGCCCAAGTACTTGGGCCCTGCACCCCATGGGAGACCAGGAGAAGCACCTGGCTCCTGCCTTCGGATCAACGTGGTGCGCTGGCCACAGCACACTGCCCACGGCGGCCATTGGAGGGTGAACCAACGGCAAAAAGGAAGACCTTTCTGTCTCTCTCTCTCACTGTCCACTCTGCCTGTCAAAGAAAAAGAAAAAGAAAAAAAAACATGCATAAGCATACACACAAATTATACAAGGGAACTTGAAAAATTTGTAGCAAAAATTTTTATAAGTGATGATACTAGCCATTTAGTCTGTCCCTAAAGAGCTGAGGGGAGGCTGATCTGGGGGCTAGCAATAAAGACTCCCACATCCCATGTCAGGGTATATTGGTTTGATGGCTGGTTCTCATTGCAGCTTCTGGTAATGTAGGCCCATGAGCCCATGATGGCTCAAATAATAGGCTTCCTGTCACCCTTGTGGGAAACCTGAATCAGTTCCCAGCTCCCAGTCCATTTGCAGATATATATGAAGTAAACTAGAGAATGGGAGTGCTCTCTCTTGGTCTGGCTTTCATCTGTCAAATAAATGAGTGAATAAAGAACTAAGGATCCTGAGTTATTAGTATTATTAACTGAAGAAAAAAACGGATGCCCTTTCAAAAAATTTTAAGAGTTTGAAACAGAAAGAAGGCAGGAGCCAAATCAGGATTGTATAGTGGGTGCCTAATGATTTCCCATCAAAACTCAGAAAATTCCATTTGCTTGATGAGAGAAATGAGCAGCAGCATTGTCGTGGATGTAAAGGACTCCGGTGAAGTTTTTCTCTAGTGATTTTTTTTTTTAATTTGAAAAAATTTTGTTTTTATGTGTTTTTCCTTTGGTGATTTTTTTTTTAATTATTTGACAGAGTTAGACAGTGAGAGAGGGAGAAGAGAGGTCTTCCATTGGTTCACCCCCCAAATGGCCGCTATGGCTGGAGCTGCTCCTATCCGAAGCCAGGAGCCAGGTGCTTCCTCCTGGTCTCCCTTGCGGGTGCAGGGCCCAAGGACCTGGGCCATCCTCCACTGCCTTCCCAGGCCACAGCAGAGAGCTGGACTGGAAGAGGAGCAACCGGGACTAGAACCCGGCATAGCAGGTGGAGGATTAACCAAGTGAGCCACGGCACTGGCCCCTTGGTGATTTTCTACTGAAGCTTTGGCCCGCTTTCTCAGAGCACTTTCAGACTAAGCAAGTGTTAACATTCATTGGCTCTCAAGAAAGCCAACAAGCAAAATGCCTTGAGCATCCCAAAAAACTTTGGCAAGAGCTTTGCTCTTGACCATTCTGCTTTTGCTTTAGTTGGATCACTCCCACCTCTTGGTAACCATTACTTGGATTGTGTTTTGTTTTCTGGATCATACTGGTAAACTCACGCTTCATCTCTTATTACAATTTCTTCAAAGAAATGCTTTAGGTTCTTGATGGGACTTGTTTAAAATTTCCATTGCAAACTTTTCTTTTGTCTACAATTTACCTTGAGCAGAAAGTTTGCTGCACTGTAATTTTATAGCTAGAATTGTGTAAGTTGAGTCAGTTGAAGTGTCTGTGGTGTTAGCTGTTGTTTCTGCTGCTGATCCTCTTCAGTTAGGGCATGAACACGATTAATATTTTCCTTACAAGTTCCTGTGGATGGTTTGTTGCTTCCAGGTCTCATCTTCAGTATTTTCTTGTCACTTCTTAAAATGATTGACCCATTTGTAAACTGCCAATTATTAGAGGGCATTTTTCTAGTGCTTTTTTGTATGTTGTTAATGATTTCACCATTCTTCCCCCATGCTTTATCATAAATTTGATGTTTCTTAATGCTTCATTTTTATCAGAATTCATGCTACTCTGTAAGGGGCTATCTTCAAACTGATATCCTTAGTGCTGTTAGATCCTGTTCAGACATAACAATTTAGTATTAGTTTACTTTGGTGGGAAAAAATTCTGAAGTGCATGTATAGTTTTTTCATAATACATATTTTCCTTGAACTTTTTAAAGTCACTTGGTGTATACATATAATATATATAGTCATAGAAGAATAGAATTTTTCAAATTAAAAGGAAATTTAATGACAAAATTACAATTGAAGAAAATCAGGCCCAGTGAGATATTGTGGGGCTCTGCAGTAGTTTATAACCTGGTAGTTTGTTGTTGTTCTTTTTAAATTTATTTGTTTGAAAGAGTAAACACAGAGAGAGAGAAAGAGAGCCTTCATCTGCTGGTTTACTCCCCAGATGGCTGCAAACATGCTGAAGCCAGGAGCTTCTCCTGTGTCTTCCATGTGGGTGGCAGGGTCCCAAACACTTGGGCCATCCTCCACTGCCTTTCCCAGGCCATTAGCAGGAAACTGGATCAGAAGTAGAGCAGTCCTGACTAGAACCAGCACCCATAATGGGATGCCAGTGTTGCAGGCAGCAGCTTAACTCGCCACACTGCAACGTCAGGCCCAACCCAGTTTCTTTTATGTACTTCCACATACTGATGGACAGACTACAGTAGAAAAAAGAATTTAGAGGTGTAACTAATTTAGCAATTTATTGAGTGCTTATTGTAAAATAAAGCTATGTACTAGATTCTGGGGATAAATAGATTAATTGAACTTGGTCCATACTTTCAAAAAGTTAAATTGGAAAAGGCAAACAAATAAAATGGTTTAAATATTTTAATGAGTACTTTGATAGATTTACTCACTGGGGACACAAAGAATACTTGGATAATTTCTCAAAAGGGTTGGGTATCTTGGGCAGAGACCAACATGGAGTGTTTGGGAAACTAGACTTAATTTAGTAATAATGGCGAGAGTTGAAGGAAAGGAGAAAATAGGCACCAGAAATGGTGAGAATTCAGATTATGAATTGCCTTGCTTATAATTGGGTGCTTCCTCCTAAAGTCTAGAGTGAAGTAATTTTAAATTTTAAGGAGAACTCTTGGATATGAAAAAGCTCCTTGGATTGGGTCAGGAAGAGTGATAGGAAAATTAGATACAAAGAGACCTGTATAGTTCAAGTAAATAATGATGAGGAACTAAAGCAAAGAAATGAGAGTAGAAATGGAGAAGGTGGAAGAGATTGAAGACATTTTCAGAAGGTAACATGGAGAGGACTCTGATCATCTGGATGAAAGTATTTGAGCAGAGCTTTTAGCTTAGTGGTTAAGAGGTCCGTGTGCCACAGTCAGGTGCCTCTCTCCAGCTTCCTGTTGATGCGGATGGCTTTAGTAGTTGTGTGTCTGCTCCCATGCAGGAGACCTGGATTGGGTTCCTGGTGAATGGGAGATAGCTCTCTCTGTCTCTCCCCTCAAATTTTAAAAATTGACTCATGGTATGGGATACAGCTCCATAAGGTAGCTACAAATACCTTTCTTTAAATAGTTCAAATCTTTGTTAAACATCAGTGATTTAGGTACTGCCAGAGCTTTGTATGAATTCCAGTTGCCTAGGACACTTTTTTTTTTTTTTAAGATTTATTTATTTATTTGAAAGGCAGAGTTACAGAGAGGCAGAGGCAGAGAGAGAGTCTTTCATCTGCTGGTTCACTCCGCAAATGGCCGCAGCGGCTGGAGCTGAGCCAGTCTGAAGCCAGGAGCCAGGAGCTTCTTCCGGGTTTCCCATGCGAGTGCAGGAGCCCAAGGATTTGCTTTCCTAGGCCATAGCAGACAGCTGGATTGGAAGCGGAGCAGCCAGGGCTTGAACTGGCACCTGTAAGAGATGCCAGCACTGCCGGTGGTGGCTTCACCCAACACGCCACAGTGCCAGACTTGACTAGAACACTTTCATAGAGAAGACTGGTTCTCTTTAGTCTGGTAAGACATAAAGAGAACTTAAACATTTTATTTGTATTTTTTTTTTTACAGTATATTTTTAATGGAATGATTTCGTGTTCATTTTTAAGGGAGAAGAGGCTATATAATCCTAAAGTGCTGGTTTAAGCCTTAAAATGAGAACATTAGAATTTTACACTTAGTGATTTTATGACCTGAGTAACTGCTTACTCTTTTAAGCCTGGGGTTATCTCATCTTTTAACAGATAATTACATGTAATTCAATATCAAAGGATTATCATGAATGATGTATAATGAGCTCTCGGTAGACATCATTTATTATTCCAGCTACATGATTTTTAATATATTGAAATAATAGTATAGTTCACAATATATCTGAAGTTTCATTATGTGTGAATTCCGAAGTATTAGAATTTATGATTCTATATTTGATAATTTAAAATCTGTTTAACTCCATATTTTCTTTATTAAGCTGTTAAAGTGTTAAGTGTTAAAGTGTTTTTGCACTTTAGAGATGAAAAGTGAATCATATATTCTGCTTTCTAGGTAACAGCTATTGAACCTATAATCAATCATGGAGGAGCCAGCGCAAGCACTCAGCATTTACACCCAAGTCTGCGGTGGCTTTTTGGTGTGGCAGCCGTGGTAACTGATGTTGGACAGATCCTTCTTATTGATCTGTGTTTGGATGATTTGTCATGCAGTCAGAATGAGATAGAGGCATCAGGTAATTTGTCATTTCTTACTTGAAATCAATTAAAGCACTTGCATGTTCTGATGCAATGGATTGTTTTTTTAAAAAAAGTTAAAACTTTTTGTATAGAAAATTGTTAGGTGTCTGTTTTAGTGTCTTCACCTAGGCACTGTGGTAATATAGGTCTTGACAAAATAAGGATATTGATTACTTATATACAATTATATACTTAAGATCTATTCTTAAATAATGTCAGAGGTCTAAAGACTAAAATCTTTATTGCTTATCAGTATAAACTTACCCAGCTGTATAGAATGTAATACAGTGTTTTTGGCATACTGTTTATGTTGCTATGGTAAGAACAGGATAGAAATAAAATAACTTAATAGGAATTAGCATAATGGAAAGTTTTCTTACAAATAATATCATAAAACAGAATTAATGCAGCCGGCGCCACAGCTCACTAGGCTAATCCTCCGCCTGCGGCACCAGCACCCCGGGTTCTAGTCCTGGTCGGGGTGCCATATTCTGTCCCCGTTGCTCCTCTTCCAGTCCAGCTCTCTGCTGTGGCCCAGGAGTGCAGTGGAGGATGGCCCAGGTCCTTGGGCCCTGCACCCCATGGGAGACCAGGAGGAAGCACCTGGCTCCTGGCTTCGGATCGGCACAGCGTGCCGGCCACAACGCACCGGCCATAGCGGCCACTTGGGAGGTGAACCAACGGAAAAAGGAAGACCTCTCTCTTTCTCACTCTCTCACTCTCTCACTGTCTAACTCTGCCTGTCAAACAAACAAACAAAAAAAATAGAATTAGTGCAATTCAAAGTAAAGACAGATATGTTTTCTGTTTTAAGTGGTTATATGCATAAATACACTTTTCAGGTGCTTCATTTTAAATGAGATTATTGATTGGTTTATGTAGAAAGGAAGGGCTGACCTGAAAGCCCTATAGAACCTGTTTTATTGTAAATTTTAAGAGAGGTACCATTTGACCCTGAAACTTTGAGGACCTTCTTTTTTCCAAGATAAATTTATTTAGTTTTCATTTTTAAACACAAGATTAATTTATTTGAAAGGCAGACTGATAGAGACAGAGGGAGAAATGAGGAGTTTTTTGATCTGCTGCATTTGGCCTAGTGATTAAGATCTTTACATCCCTTACCTGGGATCAGGTGTTGATTTACTCCAGATTCCAGCTTCTGCTAATGCTTAGACTGGGATGCAGCAGGTGATGGCCCAAGTGGTTGGGTCTTTGCTACCCACACTAGCATCCTGGGTTGAGTTCTCATCTTCCAGCTTTTTATCCCTTTTGGGGAGTGGAACCAGCAGATGAGAGTGTGGTTTCTTCTCTCTGTCCCCTCTTCATTGCTGATCCTCTCTGCCTCTCTCGGTCTCCTTTTTTTTTGAAGGCAGTTAGAGTGAGTAGTGGGGTGATTGGTGGTGGGGATTGACAGGGACCTTCCATCTGCTGACTTACTTCACAGATGGCTCCAATGGCTCCAGGTGAAACCAGGAGCCCAGAACTCCATCCTGGTCTCCATGTGGGTATTCTCCACTGCTTTCCAAGGCACGTTAACAGGGAGCTGGGTGGGAAATGGAGTAGCCAGGATTCAAACTGGTGCTCTGACATGAAGCAGGTGGTGTCTTAACTTGCTGGCACCACAGAGCTGGCCCCTCAGATTTTTATTTTTTATGTATTTGAAAGGCAGAGTTACATAGAGAGAAATCGATCTCCATCTACTAATTCATTCCCCAAATGGCTGCAACGGACAGGTCTGGGCCAGGCTGAAGCCAGGAACCCAGAGCTTCCAGGTCTCCCGTATGGGTTCAGGAGCCCAAGCATTTGGGCCAACTTTTACTGCTTTCCCAGGTGTATTAGCAGGGAGCCAGATCAGAAGTAGAGCAGCTGGGTCTTGAACCAGTCCCCATTTGGGATGCCCACATCTCAGGCAGAGGCTTAACCTGCTGTGCCATAATGCTGGGCCCCCCTCAAAATTTTTTTAAAAAGTCATCTCTTGGACTTCCCAGAAAATAATACACACACTATGTAAAATATATATTAATTGGTTGTATTGTTATCAGCAAAGCTTCCAGTCAAAAGCAGGCTATTAATAGTTAAGTTTTGGGGGAGTAAAAAGTTATATTTGGGATTTTGATTGCTGCACAGGGGGAGGCAGTCCTAACCTCATTATTCAAGAGTCAGCTGAAACTGTTCCATTTATTGATATAGTTGTATGAATCATTTTTTCCTTAAGGGCTGCAAAATGATGATTTTTAAAAAAAAAAATTAATTTGAGAGGTAAGAGACAACTAGAGCGAGCTCCCTCTACTGGCTCACTCCCCAGATTTGCACAAAGATTGGGGCTGGGCCGTGTTGAAGTAGGTATCCAGGAACTCAATCTAAGTCTCTTGTGTGGATGGTAGGGATTTAACTAAAGTGATTACCTGCTGTTTCTCAGGTCTACAGTAGCGGTAAGCTGGAATTATGGGCACCTCAACTGGCATCTTTTTTTTTTTTTTTTTTTTTTTTTTTTTTTGACAGGCAGAGTGGACAGTGAGAGAGAGAGAAAGGTCTTCCTTTGCCGTTGGTTCACCCTCCAATGGCCACCGCGGCCGGCACACTGCGGCCGGTGCACCGCGCTGATCTGATGGCAGGAGCCAGGTGCTTCTCCTGGTCTCCCATGGGGTGCAGGGCCCAAGCACTTGGGCCATCCTCCACTGTACTCCCTGGCCACAGCAGAGAGCTGGCCTGGAAGAGGGGCAACCGGGACAGGATCTGGTGCCCCGACTGGGACTAGAACCCGGTGTGCCGGCGCCGCAAGGCAGAGGATTAGCCTAATGAGCTGTGGCGCCAGCCTCAACTGGCATCTTAACCATTACATCAAATGCCTGTACCCAGGGCTGGCATTAGGGCATAGTGTATAAACCTACCACCTGCAGTGTTGGCATCCCATATGGACACTGATTCGAGTCCTGGATGCTCCATTTCCTATTCAGCTCCCTGCTAATGGCCTGGGAAAAGCAGTGGAAGATGACCCAAGTGCTTGGGCCCCGGATGGAGCTTCTGGCTCTGGACTGTGGCTTGGCCCAGCCCTAGCCATTGTGCCCATCTGGTGAGTGAACCATTGGATGAAAGATCTTTCTCTATTTCTCTATCTCTTCCTCTTTCTGTAACTCTGACTTTCTTTTTTTTTTTTTTTTTTTTTGACAGGCAGAGTGGACAGTGAGAGAGAGAGACAGAGAGAAAGGTCTTCCTTTGCCGTTGGTTCACCCTCCAATGGCCGCACCGCGCTGATCCGATGGCAGGAGCCAGGAGCCAGGTGCTTTTCCTGGTCTCCCATGGGGTGCAGGGCCCAAGCACCTGGGCCATCCTCCACTGCACTCCCTGGCCACAGCAGAGAGCTGGCCTGGAAGAGGGGCAACCGGGACAGAATCCGGCGCCCCAACCGGGACTAGAACCCGGTGTGCCGGCGCCGCTAGGCGGAGGATTAGCCTAGTGAGCCGCGGCACCGGCTAACTCTGACTTTCAATAAATAAAGACATTTTTTAAAAAAATGCCCTCTCAGGCCGGTGCCACGGCTCATTAGGCTAATCCTCCGCCTGCGGTGCCGGAACCCCGGGTTCTAGTCCTGGTCGGGGCACCGGAATCTGTCCTGGTTGCTCCTCTTCCAGTCCAGCTCTCTGCTGTGGCCCCGGAAGGCGGTGGAGGATGGCACAAGTGCTTGGGCCGTGCACCTGCATGGGAGACCAGGAGAGGCTCCTGGCTTCAGATCAGCACAGTGCGCTGGCCGCAGCGCGCCAGCCGCAGCAGCCATTGAGGAGTGAACCAACGGAAAAGGAAGACCTTTCTCTCTCTCTCACTCTCACTCTCTCACTCCTCTCACTCTTACTCTCACTGTCTAACTCTGCCTGTCAAAAAAAAAAAAAAAAAAAAAAGCCTACTCTCCAAATGATTTATTTTTCAGTCTGTCAACATGAAGACACACTTTCTCATTATATAGAACTTTTTGGTTATCTCGACATACAGTTTGTACAGAAGAGGCAGGATATTTACTATAAGTACTTATTTTCAGAATCAGAAGTTGATACTGAGTATACTTCCTGGTTCAATTAGATCTTTTGTAAGGGGAGGACTTCGCCCCCATCTTTTTGTTTATATATATTTTTTAAAATATGATCTCATGAAATTTAACATACTTAGTGTGTTTCATTTATTTTCATGGTTTTTAAGATTTTAGTTATTTGAGAGATAGTATTATAGTCGGAGGGAGAAACGGAGAGAAAGGTATTCCATCCGTTGGTTTACTCCCCAAATGGCTGCAACTGCTAGAACTCTGCCAATCCGAGGCCAGGAGCTTCTTCTGGGTCTTCTATGCAAGTACAGGGCCCCAGGCTCTTGGGCTATCTTCTGCTGCTTTCCCAGGCCATAGTAGAGAGCTGGATTGGAAGAGGAGCAGCTGGAAGTTGAACTGGCGCCCATATGGAATGCTGGCACCGCAGATGGATGATTAACCTACTGCGCCACAGCACCGGCCCCTTCTAGATTTCTGGTATGAGCTATACCAGGATCATCTTAACATATCTCCTACTTGAGACTTGGAATCAGCCATTCCTTCAAGGAAAGTAGTTAGATTGTAGTTCTAAACTTGAATTAAATAATCATCTTTATTTCTGAAATGTAACGAAGTTGTATATCCACTTAAAGATTCTGATTTAGATAATATTTGAGATGGACTTAGTTTTTCGAGTTGATCCAATTAAACATTTTTAGAGTTATCCCATTAAGTAGATAAGAGTATCTTTCTGCTTCAGCATGCTTTATCACTAATTTTTAAATTGCTTCTATTTAATCAATACAGTTGATTCCATTTGTGGATTGAGTATGGATGACGTATTTGTTTTAATACATATTTATGTTGATACTATTAATTTTTGTTTTCAGACCTTGAAGTTGTAACAGGTATCCCAGCTGAAGTACCACACATCAGAGAAAGTGTGATGAGAGAAGGGCGCCATTTATGTTTCCAGTTAGTAAGCCCATCAGGAACAAGCATTTCAACTCTTAGTTACATCAACAGGACAAATCAGCTTGCTGTAGGTTTTTCTGATGGCTATCTAGCACTTTGGAATATGAAAAGCATGAAAAGAGAGTAAGTATAACTTTTTTTTCTTAGTTGATTACTGGCAGTTTCTTTTTGAGTACAACAGCGAGTTATGAATATTTGAAAATTGGCATAATGTGAAAAGGATAGGGTAGTGGAAAGTATAATTTTTCATTGCATTAAAGTATAATTTGATTTTGTAAAGAATTCACTTAACACATAAATTTTGGTTGTTTCTTTCAGTGTTTATATTGCAGTTATGCTGTACCAAGTGCTAATAAATTATTGATTGTATTATGTAAAGATTAATTAATTGTATACGTTCTTTCAGAAGTATTTTTCCCTCTTATCTGTAAAGCAGCAGTTTAATAAAGTGTTCTCAATTGACAGAAACAATTTTTGAAAATCAAAGTTGTAAAATACTTGTTGTAAAATGTCTGTCATCCCCCAACTATAATTATATTGAAGCTTTTAGTCTTTATAGTTAAAATTGCCTATAAATATTGAACAAAGCAGAAAAGCATTAAGCGCTGTTAAGAGTTAAGTAAAGGTCTGCTTGGCTTTTTAGCTGTCTATTTGTAGCCGTCTAATTGTTTCTCTCTTTTTTTTAATCCTCCAAGTCATGTTGCTATATTTTCTTGAGTAATTTATCTTTTAGAAAGTTGATTTCAACTCTCTTTGCTATTAATCTTTTAGCAGCTCTTGTCTTGGAATTTCTTTTAAAGGAGTACCCAAAGTGGTACCAAAGTACCACTGATATCTCTTGGCTAATGTGCTTTTTAAGGAGTTCATGGGAACTCTTCAGTTTCTAACTTGTACTCTGTTTTAGTAGTGAAGAAACTGACTCTAACCTTAAGTAGCTGAGATGGAGTGTTGTAGCAGTGTTTGATCTCTTTGTTAGCTACTGCTTATTGGGAGTAGTACAATGTGATTGATGTACATGGATGTGATTTTTGATTACTAACTCACCCAAAAATGTGTATGTACTTTAGTAACTCTAACCCTTCCCATTTCTACATGGCCTTTGTCTTTCTTGCTCTGTGCATTTTTGAAGATGACTTGACCATGCCCCTCAAATGATGTAATTTTAGGAATTATAAATGATTGCTTAACCTAGATTCTCACATGAAGACCTCTCTTTTCCTTTATGATAAGATTGTAACTTGAAAATATGAGCTATGCTGATTTTTCATGTTTTAGGTATTACACACAATTAGAAGGTGGCAGAGTTCCTGTATATGCTGTTACTTTTCAAGAACCTGAAAATGATCCTCGTAATTGCTGTTACTTGTGGGCCGTTCAGTCTACACAAGATAGGTAAGTGTGATACATGTGGTTTAAAAAAAATTGTCAAAAGTGAACTAATTTCTTCCAGAAAGCTTTGTACTATGTTATTTCTTTAGTGAAAGTAGTATAGTTCTTTCAGTGAATGGTAGTTGAAATTATTAAAAAAAATGATTCTTATGTTTGAATAATTCTGAAATGTCACTAAGAAGTTAGGCTTACTTGACTTATTCAGATGTTTTTTCAAAAGTAAGTCAATATGGTTAAGTCAGCAACCTCTTGTTAGGCAATTTTTTTTTTTTAAGATTATTTATTGGAGAGGCAGAGAGAGAGAGAGAGATCTTCCATCCACTGGCTCACTCCCCAGGTGGCCTCAATGGCCAGAGCTGCACTGATCCAAAGCCAGGAGCTTCCTTGGGTCTCCCACACCGGTGCAGGGGCCCAAGGACTTGGGCCATCTTCTGCTTTCCCAGGCCATAGTAGAGAGCTGGATGGGAAGCGGAGCATCCAGGACTCAACCGCTGCCCATATGGAATGCCAGCAGTTTAGGCGGCAGTTTTACTCACTACGCCACAGCTCCAGCTCCAGTTAGGCAATTTTTATGGCCTTATGCCTCTAAGAACATCTTTTCTCATTTAAAATGTCATTCCTTTTCCTATTTCTGTTATATGTGCCTCACTCTTTTTATTTATCCTCACTCTGTTCTGTAGTCACCCTCTTCACCTTCCATATTCTTACTAATCTTTCCCTGTCATAAGCTCTGATTTTGTTGCAGCATGTGACTAATAAGAATTCTTTCAACTTAATTTCCAACTGAGTAAGCATGTGCATTCCTAATGCTGGAAAAATACAAGTAAAGTAGTTATTTTTGATGCTTAGTTCTTTCTTTGGTGATGAAACAGTTAGGCTTGTGGTATAAATGATCTCAATAACTTACTGTTACTAGTACTATCTTTTCCCAAGACCATCATATGTCAAGTTCTTGGTGACTGAACTGTGATCATTTTGGATCTTTGTGTTGGGTATATCCCCACCTTTTTTTTTTTGGACAGGTAGAGTTATAGACCAAGCGAGAGACAGAGAGAAAGGTCTTACTTCTGCTGGTTGACTCCCCCAAATGGCCGCTACAGCCAGCACTGCACCAATCCGAAGCCAGGATCTAGGTGCTTCCTCCTGGTCTCCCATGCGGGTGCAGGGGCCCAAGCACTTGGGCCATCCTCCACTGCCCTCCTGGGCCACAGCAGAGAGCTGGACTGGAAGAGGAGCAACTGGGACTAGAAATATGGGATGCCAGCGCCACAGGCGCAAGATTAACCAAATGAGCCATGGCACCCGCCCCTATATTCCCACTTTTATGTTATGTCTAAGCCTACACTGTAGTGAGTCAGTGGATGAAGAATTGGTTTACCACATTTGAAATTTGTCAGTCCTGGAGAAAATTGAAATGATAATACAGAAACAGCTACTGAGCTCTCCTATTGAATTGTATCCATAGTCCTATACATTTGGTTGTAGTGTGGCCTAGTACCAGCTTGAGAGATGTGATTCAGGAAGGCCCTGTGGAGTGGGGTTTGAGGGAGAACATGGATTGAAACAATTATATTCCATTTCTTTTTCCTTTCAGTGCTGTTGCTTAGGATAAGTTTTATAAATTATTGCTTCTCTGTGTTTTGTTTGTTTGTTTGGTGTTTGATTTGTTTTACTTTTTCTAGATTTTTGACACTAAAGTCTAAAAAGCGTTCGCTCTTAGATTATTTGGGACCATGGCAAATAAGTCTGCATTCATGTTTACTGTACAACTCTTGGTTTTACAGATTTACTAATTTTTTTTAAAAATTGTGTGTATATGATGCCCACTCTGTCCTTAATCATTAAGCTATCTGAATTTTCCTTCCGATTTTTAAAAATATTCTGTGAACTATGTTTTTGAGGTTGTTTTCAGAATTGTATATGTATTCTAAGGACATGAAACACAGTTTTAAATATGAGCAGGGTAGTGTTTTCTGTTTTTCTTACACTTGTGTCTTAATATTCACTTATCTTTGTTATCGACAACACATTGATTAATTAGCATATGGGTACAATGCTTTAATGCTTTTAAAATCACTTTAGTACTTTTTACCTTATTTTAATAGGACAAGTTTAATGTGGTTTATAGTTTGGATTCTTTATTCCTAAATGACTTATTTTGGATTTGTCACAATAATTGATACAAGATTGTTTTGAGATCTGGTATATATGTCTATTTGATTAGGACCCTTAAATTAATGGGTCATACACCTCTTTGAAAATGTGGTGATAGATATGGTATATATTTGTGTGTAAATGTGTATATACATAAAAAAAATGTAAGTAAGTATTATATACAATTTAAAGGAGTTCATAGGCTGCCCTATGCTTACAGAAAGATCCATGAGTCAGAAATCCTGCTTTCAGTCACTTAATTTCCTTAACAGTATGTGCTATTACAATGCCTATTCTCTCCCCCATGCCTCCCATTAAATCTTGTAGCACCTAGTTATGAAAATCAGATTAAAATAAAAAATTTAGTTTATAAGTCCAAATTGGGAAAACAGTTGGAGTGATCTTTTTTTCCCCATCCAGATGATCATTTGAGGAAAAATTTAAAAAGAGGAAAAGGAATAATCACTGTAGAGTTAATGTACCAACCATAAATTTACCTTAAATTGTTAATGTAGTATTTCCTCAATTATAATAAAAGTCACATTTCCTTTTGTATGATCAGAAAGAAGGATGAAAATGACTGGTGGGTGTTCCCTTTAATGTTGATTGTATTTGTAGTCTATCTGGTTGACCATTTGGGTTTATGGCCTGGGTATCTTCAGTGCATCAGTAACTCTTCTAAGGAATATAGCAACCTGTTAGATATAAAAATTTCTTTTCTAAAGCTTATGCTCCAGTGAGAGAGAGATAGTTGTAAATAAACAGACTAGGATAAATATTTAATATAATTTCAGGTGATGATGTTAATAAATGAAGAAAATCATCTGGAAAAGAGGCTATTTAGAATATGGTAGACTATAACGAACTGTTTTAGGTAATATAGCTATCTTTAGATAGTGTAGAGTCAAAAAGATTGGGATGGGCCGGCGCCACGGCTCACTTGGCTAATCCTCTGCCTGCGGCACTGGCACCCCAGGTTCTAGTCCCGGTTGGGGCGCTGGATTCTGTCCCTGTTGCTCCTCTTCCAGTCCAGCTCTCTGCTGTGGCCCGGGAAGGCAGTGGAGGATGGCCCAAGTGCTTGGGCCCTGCACCCGCATGGGAGACCAGGAGGAAGCACCTGGCTTTTGGCTTTGGATCAGCGCAATGCGCCTGCTGTAGCAGGCATTTGGGGGGTGAACTAACGGAAAAAGGAAGACCTTTCTCTCTGTCTCTCTTTCACTAACTCTGCCTGTCAAAAAAAAAAAAAAAAAAAAGATTGGTATGAAGGGCAGGGAAGGGTGCGAGCCCTTGGAAGATCTGTTGGGAACAGTACCCAGGTCTTAGTAAAATGTCTCAAAGAACACCAAGACCAGTAAAGGTAGAGGACAGAGCAGTTATATAAGAGCACAGAAACGCAGAACTAGTCTGGATGTATGGATATGTGGGCCAGGATATTAAAGTGTTTGAATTTGGTGTGGCTGCCTCAGACCAGTTAAGTTAGTTTCTCCTGTGAAGACCTAAGCATTGGTATTTTTTTCTAATCTCTAGTGATTCTCATATTTTATGGTGTAGCCATCATCCTGGTGGTCCAGAGCATCAGCTTGAGTTGAAGTGGAAGCATAACAAGATGAAGGGAAAACCAAGAAGGAGGAACAGAGATTATGTTGTCCCTTAAGGAAGGCTCTCTGTAATTGCCATGTTATAATTCTGCTTATATCCCATTGGCTAGAATTTGGCTACAGGGCCACTGTACTTAACTGCAAAGAAAGCTGGGACATATAGTTTATACATTTATTGTGCATATGTCTAAATAAAATATACCTATTGAAGGAGGACTATTGAGAAAGAGTATTGAGTCTCTGCCCTTAATTAGAATGAATTTTTAAAGAAGTTGTTGTTTCAAGGGACTTCATTTTGTGAAAATAACCAATAAAACTGAATTCTTCTCAACCTTAGTTTTGTCACATTGCATGCAACCTAAGTTAATTTGGAAAGGAAGAGATGTGTAACCTTAATATGATGTCTAGTGTGTGTCTTCAGTTAATTTCATATGTTTCTTTCAGTGAAGGGGATGTTTTAAGCTTGCATCTGCTTCAGCTCGCCTTTGGTGATAGAAAGTGTTTGGCATCAGGACAAATCTTATATGAGGTAAATTGTAATATGGGTTTGTTTGTTTTATTTGGAAAACAAGAGAGAGATTTTCCATCCACTGATTCATCTGCAACATCCAGATCTGAGCCAGGGTAAAGCCAGAAGTCCAAACTTATTCTGAGTCTCTCAAAAGGGTGTCAGAAAGTCAACTATTGGGGCCATCAACTATTGCCTTCCTATGTGCATTAGCAGGAAACTGGATCATAAATGGAGGCAGGCTTCAATCCCAGGTACTCCAGTATGGGATGTGGGCATCCCAAGTAGTGGCTTAACCATCCTGTGCCACAGCGCCTGCTCCTGGAATATGACTTTATATGAGCCATTTAGTTCATTGTTTTCCTATTTTAAGTGTATTTTCTTTGTTTTAGGATGTGGAAAGTTCTTATATTCAAGTTAATACTGTATTTGTAGTATAGTATTTTACCAAGGTAGTACTTGTAACTTCTCTGGGTATCATTTTCTTCTAAAATAGAGGAATTGGATTGACTGCTCAAGCTTGTATCCTAATTGGCACCCAGGAAAAATAATCCTACTTTTTTGCTCTAACACATCAAACAGTTAGCCATAGGATGCCTTTAAGAGGGTATATACATCTAGACTTTCAGATAACTACCTATGTTTTTCTGGCTGAATTCCTAAGAAATGATAGGATGCTACTGGGAGCCATATTTTGCCAGCCCTTACCTCCCTGACTATAGAAGAGAGTTTCTTCACCTAGTTTTTGAGGGATATATATATATAGATGGATTTCAGGAACTCCATATAGACCAACTTGAATTATGTGTGCAATTGATTTTCCATGATTTGTTTCTTTTTCTATGATTTGTTTCTTCAACCTAATATTTATATTTTCTTTGTATTGTGTGTTAAATCTTTAAATTTGGAGAATGTTTAATTTTAGAATGACCTTTTATTTAGAATCCTTTTAAGATTGTGTATCTCTTATGTTACAGGGGTTAGAGTATTGTGAAGAAAGATACACACTGGACCTGACAGGTGGCATGTTTCCTTTGAGGGGACAGACTAGTAATACCAAATTGTTGGGATGCCAGAGTATAGAGAAATTTAGATCTCATGGTGACAGGGAAGAAGCCATGAATGAAGGTTGGTTTAATGTGCTATAACTGTTTCTTGTAAAGTCTTGACTTAAGATTTATCATAATTTAAGATTTATGACAGCTCCTGGTTTCTAGAGTTTATATTCCTGACAGTTAAAATGGAGTACTAATTATAAAACTTAGGTCTTTGTAGATACAGGTCTGTAAGAGATACTAGTATTTCTTGTTCTTTACATTACTATATAGAACTCAAAAACCGAATTAGTTAGGGAAATGAAGGATCCTTATATTTTAATCTAGCTCTCAAGGTGTACAAAGATAGCCTCTCTTCTTTCTTAGTGTGAACAGTTTCTGGATGTTTCCCTCTGGGTTTCAGCGCCTTTCTGTTTTTGATGGGTAGATGGTACCATGTCAAATATGCCACATGATTGCCTTGAATTTTTTTTTTCTGTCTCCCTTTCTTAAAAAGCATAATAAAGTTGCATAGGTTTTCACATCCAGCATTGGTTCAAATTCCAGCCCTATTACTAATTGTGACCTTTGACAAATTATTTAACATTTCTCAGCCCTTATTCTATAAGTATAATTGAGGGATCCTCTTGCAAAGGGTGATTGTAAGGATTAATTGAGATACTATTAGAGGCTCATTCAGTTCTGGAACTGCTTACCAGGGCCTTGATTATATTTGTGTTTCTGTTGGGATTCACTCTGTCCTATTTCCCACCAGTGAGCCAGTTAAGCATGTTTAAACAGCTTGTCACATATTCTCTCCCCTCATTCATATCTTTTTCTGTTTCTCATTAGTAGTATCTCAGATTTATACTTTCCTCTTCCCCTGTTGATGTTTCTTACTCTATTCCTGTCTTTCCATTCCACAGTCACCATCCAGGTAGTCTGTATTTCCCTTCACTGTATAGTTAAATCATTCCTTTTCAACCCCCATTCCTCTGAAGAATTAAGCCTTAATGTCAAGACATGCCTATGTACTATCCTTTGGAGAGTATTCATTCAAATAATTTTCTGCTTTCTACCTACATTGCTTCAAGTTACCAAGTTCTTTACTGAAAATGAGCTGGAGTTTAATTTTCATAATGAGTACTTTTTAAAATGATCTTAAAATAGAGAAACACTCAAGATACAAGTAAATGCATCTCTTACACACCAATGATAGAAATGTATCTTAACAAACCAAATGAAATATGAATTAAGATTCTTGGTTTATGAGAAAAATCTACATCTCTACAAAAATAATTCTGTAGGGATGATTTTATTTTGCGATTTTATATTCCATTAAAATTTTTTTTTCTTTCAGCCCTATCTCCTGACACTAGTGTTTCAGTTTTTACCTGGCAAGTGAATGTTTATGGACAGGGAAAACCTTCTATTTATTTGGGACTTTTTGACATAAATCGTTGGTATCATGCTCAAATGCCAGATTCATTAAGGTATATATTCTTTTCTATTTTCTCACTCTTTGTCTGGTTTTTATATAGAGCTGATCAATGACCTAGTAATTTATGATATTTTCTTTTAGATCTGGAGAATATCTACATAATTGCTCTTATTTTGCTCTGTGGTCTTTGGACTCTGTTATAAGTAGGAGTTCTCCACATTACATCTTGGATATATTGGTACATGAGAGAAGTTTAAGTCGAGGAGTTCCTCCTACATATCCACCTCCTGAGCAGTTTTTTAACCCAAGTGCTTATAATTTTGGTATGTATTTTGTATTTTGGTATGTATATCTTTTGTGAGAATTAATATACAAGAGTATGTACATGTGTGTATTTGTAGTTTACACACAAAGTGAGATCTGTTCAAAGCACAATCTTGTTAATATATGGATAACTGGAAATAAATTTGATACATGTAATGAGGAATTTAATACTTAATTGTTTAATAAAGAAATTGCTACTATTTTGAATTTATAAGAAACGATGTTAACTATTTCACATCTAACACATTTATAATAAGGGTTGTTATTGATTCTTAGTGTGAAAATACCTGGAAAAGTTTATTTTAGTCCTTTTTTTTTTTTTAAGATTTATTTATTTATTTATTTGAAAGAGTTACAGACAGGGAGAGAGAAAGAGTGAGAAACTCTTCCATCTGCTGATTCACTCCCCAGATGGTGCAACTGCCTACCCCCAGAACTTCTTCCAGGTCTCCCACATGGATGGCAGGGTCCCAAGTACTTGAGCTATCTTCCACTGCTTTTCCCAGTCTAGGGAATTGGATTGACAGATCACCTGGAACATGAACTGGCGCCAACGCCACAGGTGGTAGTTTTATTTACTATGTCATAACACCGGTCCTTGGAAAAGTTAATTTAAAAATTTGTTCTTTATGATTGAACCTTCGCTAGCCATCTAGTTTTAGGACATAATTTGTTGTTTTAAGCAGTTTACATATATGTAAGTGAGGTTTTTTATAATCTTCATTACTATTTTTTTAGATGCCACTTGTTTGTTAAACTCAGGAGTTGTTCATATAACTTGCACTGGCTTTCAAAAGGAGGTAAGTAACAGCAGTGTAGACTGTTATTTGAACTGAAGTCAGATCTTGGAATATACTTGATTCATGGATTTAAACTTCAATGTTAATTATATAAACTACCATTTGAGCTTAAATGGTAGCTTCTCCTAGTTTTGAGATTAATATCACTTAGTATTGATAGTCTGCCAGAGGAAGCATTGGGATGTTTTTAGCAGCTTTATGTAGATGCTAGCTACTTAATAGCTAGGAAGTGAATAGGTCAATGCTTACCATGTCCTTTTTTTTTTTTTTTTTTTTAATTTTTATTTATTTGAAAGGTAGTGACAGAGATCTTCCATGTGCTGGTTCACTCCTTGATGGCTGCAATGGCTGGGGCTGGGCCAGTCTGAAACCAAGAGCCTGAATCTCCATCTGGGTCTCCCATGTGGGTGGCAGGGGCCCAAGAACTTGGACCATCTTCCACTGCTTTCCCAGGTGCATTATCAGGGAGCTGGATCAGAAACATAGCAGCCAGTACTCAAAACTGGTGCTTTGATACAGGATCCCAGCATTGTGGGCAGTGACTTAATCTGCTGCACCACAACACATGGCCAACCACATCCTTTTTTATCCTTCTTAGTTCTCTTCAGAGAGCTTACAAAGAAATGAAGTAATGTAAAGAAGGTTTGCCTATCACAATGGCACAGTACAATAATAAGTTCACTATATTGAAAAATATTTTTCTAGGGAAATATGATGTGGCAGACCTTTTAATAATCAGCCAAATGTTAGTGAATGCCATGTTTATACTTGGTATCAGACTTCTTTTGCATTACATCAAAAAGAGTAAGCTGCAGGGTGCATGTGTGAAGTTCATCAAGATTTGTTGCCAAATCTGTCAGCTTTAGTGAATATAACAGGCTTACCTTTAGAGAATATAATGGGGTTATCTTTTGTAAATATATATATGCTACCTAAAATACCCTTATCAGTAGTATTATCATTTATAACTAGTAAGCATTGGTTTAGCTCAAGAATTTTTGAAACCTTTTCCTTGCAAGGAAATGTAGTCTTTCATTATTTTCATTTAGTTTAAGTGTGAACTAGAGTCATGATCTGTTAATTATTCTTAAATTTGATGATTTAAGTACTGATATCTTACTAATTTATCTACTACAGACTGTGACTTTTTTAAAGAAATCGGGACCATGTCTCAATGAAGTCATTCCTGATGGTTATAATCGATGTCTTGTTGCTGGCCTTCTCTCACCAAGACTTACTGATACTCAGCCTTCCAGTTTAAGTCAGGTGAGATGATTTTTAACTCTTGTTGCTTTTCTGTTGAATCATATGAACAATCTGTTATATAATTTTTGTAAAATTAGGTGAAGTAGTTTAGCACCCACAATACATGATCCATAGCCGTGATCTTGGGTATAGCTTAAATGTCTTACTCCTAAGAGACCATAATTGGGCAGCAAGTTCACTTAGTTTGTGTAAAAGGACATAGGAGGGGAAATATGCCATGATTGCATCGGGCATGTCACAAATGGAAGTCCTTATTGTGCTTTAGGGGCTCTATTTCAGCACTCAGAGAGAACAGTATAGGTGCAAGACCACATGAGTAGAAACAGTCTTGGCTTAGCTTATGGTCTTGGTGAAGCTCATGGTCTATAGTGTTTTCTGGGAACTTGTCAGAAATCTAAGTTCTTGATTTCTTGCTCTAGAGCTACTGAATCAGAAACTGGGAGTGAGGCCCAACAGTCTGCCTAAATTTTTTTTTTATTTATTTGAGAGAGAGGGAGAATTCCTATTAACTTTGTTCCTTAAATGTCCCCTACAGCTGAGGGTCAAAGCCTGGAGCCTGTATCTCAATCTAGGTTTCTTCACGTGGGTGGCAGGAAACCAACCAATTGAGCTGTCACTATTGCCTCACATGGTCTGTATTAGCAGGAAGCTGGAATTGGGAGCTGGAACCAGGAAACAGTGTTTTAACTACTAGGCTAGACTCCCACCACCAGTCTGTGCTTTAATGTACTTATCTGTGATTCTGATGCAGTAGTTTGAAAGCCACTGGCTGTGGATCTTAGAAAAGTCTGTTAGCTACTCCTTAAATAAAAGGTTTCTTTTGGGGGAAAAATAATTAAAAAACGAAGTCTTGTTAGTGAAAATTCCAACTTCCTACAACAAAATGGTTTTAGGACTCAGACTGCAGGTACAGAAGCCAAAATCTTAACTTCCGATGGATATTTGCAGTCTATTACAGTTCTCCTAGTCCCAATACATTTTACCTGTTAGGAGATAGTCATTCAGTCAGCTCATGATACAGCCATTTCAGAACTTTATGTTTGCTAGGAAAATGTGTTAGAAAGAAAAAAATCCTCAGTCTGTCTACTTTCTACCCAAGTATTGGTTTAAGTTACTTAGATAATTATAGATATGTTACATAATAAATTCCTAGAGAAAGAGCCTTTAAATATCAGATGAAACATAAATATTTTTGCTATTGGTTTAATACCCACAGTTGGAACTTAATGTTTAATTGCATGGAAATAAATATTGAGTACTGTTTACTATTAATATCTGGAGTTTTTTTCCCCTCCATCCCCTTTTCATATTATTGTATTCATTTAAATATTATTTGCTATGTAGTCATATAGTGATCTACATTAACATTTTTTCTTGTATAATATTTGCTAATCTTAGTTTCCAAATGACTTTTTAAAAAAAGGAAGAAAACAACAACCTTGTCCAATCTGTTAACATAGCCTTATTTTTTTCTCATCTTCCTTTCTGATTTTTCTTTTTCTGGAACCTTATTGGATAAATGATATTCTGGTTGATCTTTTTTTTTTTTTCTTTTTAACTTATTTATTTGAAAGAGTGAGAGAAAGATATCTTCTATCTGCTGTTTGACTCCCTAGATGGTTGCAATAGCCAGGGCTGGGGCAGACTGAAA
This sequence comes from Oryctolagus cuniculus, assembly GCF_051225735.1. Lineage (NCBI taxonomy): Eukaryota > Metazoa > Chordata > Mammalia > Lagomorpha > Leporidae > Oryctolagus > Oryctolagus cuniculus. Next base: position 66,929,919 of record NC_142879.1, on the reverse strand, counting down.
CCAGGAGCCAGGAGCTTCCCATCTTGGCCTCCCACGAGGGTGGCAAGACCCAAACCCTTGGGCCGTCTTTTGCTGCTGTTTCCAGGCCATTAGCAGCGGAGTAGCAAGGACTCAAACCAATGCCCATAAGGGATGCTGGTGTCACAAGCAGCAGCATTACCTGCTACTCCAGAATGCCAGCCCCTGAGTTGATCTTCTAATAGTTTATTTTTGCTTCCCAACTGTTTTGCTCTCACTTCTGATTGCACTTTCTGGGAGATTTCTTCTTCCTTATCTTCCTTTGTGTTAGATGTTTTAAAAATTGGTCTTCATTTTAAATTTCCATGAGCTCTTACTCTTTGATCATCCTCTTTTTGTCGTATTCTGTTCTTTTATGAGGGCACTTGAAATAGTTCATGGACAAATCCAATTAAAAAAGGGTTTTTTTGGGTGCAAAAAATTTCAGAATCCATGTTTTTTCATAATGTATATTTTCCACTAACTTTCAAGATTCTTTGTATTATGCATGGAATATCTGTTTACATTTAAATTTTTATTTAAAAAAATAAACCAAAATAAGGTAGTTCTTTGCATTATCTGTATTTTCTTTGGAGTCATTTTTCTTTGTATTGTTATGGTTTTGATGCTGGTGACTATCCTCAGGTGTTTGATAGGCTGCTGGTCGATCTGTAAAATGAGTCAGTAACGCGTGTTAAACTTTGTTTTGTGTATGTGAGTAGAGTTTATTTTAGAGTTTCCTTTATTTTAGGAAGATATACTGCATTTGGACCGTTTTACTAGGGAATCTCCAGATACTACCCTTTTGTTCTGGGTCTACGAGAAGAACGTCAGGCCATTCCTCTGCAGTTTTTTGCTTCAGAATATCAGGAGGGTGGGGCTGTCCATTCCATATACCAACCTTCTTCAGGGTTTGTTTATTTATTTAAGAGGGAGAGTTATAGAGAAAGGGGAAGAGCAATCTTCCATCTGTTGGTTTCTTCCCCAGATGGCCTCAACGGCCAGCGCTGGGCCTGGAACTTTATCTAAAAGCCACGAGTTTCATCCGGGTCTCCCACGTGGATGGCAGGGGCCCAAACAACTGGGCCATCTTCCACTGCTTTTTCCAAGCAGGGAGCTGGATCAGAAGTGGAGTAGCCAGGACATGAACCAGCATTCATATGGGATGCTGGCATTGCAGGCAGAGGCTTTACCCGCTGGGCCATGAAACCAACATTTTATGTTTTCTATGAATATTTAAACTTGCTAATCTGACCTGGGTTGTGTTTTCCAATTAGAAATAATTTGTGAATAATTTGAATTGAGAAAACTAAAAGTATATGAAAGCATATAGACATTAACAGTTTGTTGGACATTCTTGTATGCATCTCTATTCTCCATATACATGAAAAGAATGATATCACATATGCAGTTGTATATATTTATTGACCAATCAGGATTTGTACTTCTCTCAATTACTTATATATTGATTTAATTTTTTTCTGAGTTGCTTTTCTGTTTACATATATTCTTTGTAAGATATAGATGTTTACCCTTCCTGTCATAAATTTTATAGATATTTCTCTGTTTTTCTCTTAGAATACTTTGGTTGATGGGCATTTGGTTTGTTTCTACTTTTTGATTGTTAGAGTACTGTGTGAAGCAGAAGTTTTTGTGTGGGTGTGCACTTTGAAAGTGGCTGTACCGGATCTGGCATTGTGGCATAGCTGGTAAAGCCAGCGCCTGCAACACAGGCATCCCATATGGGCACCTGTTTGTGTCCTGGCTAATCGGCTCCCAATCCAGTTCACTGCTAATGGCCTGGGAAAAGCAGAAGAAGTTGGCCTGAGTGCTTGGGTCTCTGCCACCGATATGGGAGATGTAGAAGTTCCTGACTTCTGGCTGCAGCATAGCTCAGCCATGGCTATCGCAACCATCTGGGGAGTTAACCACTGGATGGAAGATCTGTCTTCTCTCTGTTTCTGTAACTCTGATTTTCAAGTAAAATAAATCTTGGGAGGAAAATGGCTATACCATTTTATATCCCAAATAATAGTGTATGAATATTCCCATTTTTTGCAAATCCTAGCCAATGGTTATATCTTTTGGATTATAGCCATCCTAGTGGATCATAACGATTATTTAGCCTTTAAAATTTTGTATTGGGAACTACAAGTTCCTACTTTTGATCTGATATTCATTCTTTCTTCCAATGCATGATTTAGGAGGAACAGTTAGAAGCTATATTGTCAGCAGCAGTTCAGACAAGTTCTTTGGGACTTTTGACTGGTTGTATCAAAAGGTGGATAACAGAAGGTAAGATTCTTATCTTTAACAATAAAGCATCAGTCTGTTCAACACCATCAATTTACTGTTGGTTTTTTAGTTAAACTTATTTTGTGGTAATTGTAGATTCACATAAGAGAGTTTCTGTGTACCCTTATACCATGTTTCCCTCCAGTAGGCTGGCAGCCTGTAGGATAATATCACAACTGGGATCTCATCTTGCCCTTTTAAAATCATACCTAACTTGTCCCATTCCATTTCTAACCCATGGCAACTGCTGATCTGTTCTCTGTTTCTATGATTTTATCATCTCCAACATGACATAAATTGAATCAAATAGTAGTATGACCTTTAAGGATTGACTTTTTTTCATTCTGTGAAATTCTCTGGCTTTATTTACGTTTTTGAGAATATCACTCTCACTTTTTATACACTGTTCACACCCACACTTCACTTACATGAACCATTTGAGAATAAATTTTTCTGAATAATTTCGAATAAGATACCATGCTTCTTTACTTGTATATTTCAGTGTTGTTTGCTTCTAAACACAGAGACTTTCAGCACAAAACTATTTTGTGATTGTAAAAAGTTTTGTGATTGTCAAGAAGGTTAACATCTTACCAGTTGTCCAATGATGTTCTCAGTAATTTTTTGGAGAAAGTCTAGAATCATACTTTGTATTTAATTTATATGTCTTTTTAATCGCTCTTAATTTGGTATCATTTCTGTGTCCTTTTCAAAGAAATTAACACGTAAAGAATTTTGTTCTGTTATTTTATAGAGTGCCTTTCAATCTGTGTTTATCATTCTTTTCTTTGGGATTAGATTCAAGTTTTACATTTTTGTTTCAGAAGCAGTTCACCTTAAAATGGTATACTGCCTGATGTGAGGCACTGATAGTGTAAGAATGTTCCCATTTATGCTGCTTGTCCTTTGTTTATTTGGTCATGGTGCCGTCTGCCAGGTTTCTCGTGTTCTGTTTATAATTAATGATCCTTATGTGTTTTTTCTTTTTATCATTAAGAACAACCAAATTCTGCTGCTAATTTGCGCTTTGTTCTTGAATGGACATGGAATAAAGTTGTTCTCACAAAAGAGGAATTTGACCGCTTATGTAAGTATTGAAACTCTATGGATGCTCACTTTAGCAGCATATAGACTAAAATTGAACAATGTAGAGAAGATTGACATGACCCTTGATATATCAGCTACCATGATTGGATCATTATTTGTTTTTTATATGTGTTTGTGTGTATAAATGTTACACTATTACCCCATAAATATGTCCAGTTATTGTGTGTCAGTTAAAATGCACATGAAGAAGTCTGTAGGCCGGCGCCGCGGCTCACTAGGCTAATCCTCCGCCTTGCAGCGCCGGCACACCGGGTTCTAGTCCCAGTCGGGGTGCCGGATTCTGTCCCGGTTGCCCCTCTTCCAGGCCTGCTCTCTGCTGTGGCCAGGGAGTGCAGTGGAGGATGGCCCAAGTACTTAGGCCCTGCACCCCATGGGAGACCAGGAGAAGTACCTGGCTCCTGCCATCGGATCAGTGCGGTGTGCGGGCTGCAGCACGCTGGCCGTGGCGGCCATGGAGGGTGAACCAACGGCAAAGGAAGACCTTTCTCTCCGTCTCTCTCTCTTACTGTCCACTCTGCCTGTCAAAAAAAAAAAAAAAAGAAGTCTGTAAATTTAGGGTGGAATAGAATAGTTAAAGAAGCTGAGTGGCAGGGTAAAATCATCACCCTGTCCTCCGCTGACATGTCATTATGCCAAGTCTTGTTCTTCTTGACATTCTTGTTTATTGGTCTGATGTATACTTGGGCAGTTAGTGCAAAAATAATGTTAAAAGTACCATTTATTAAAGATACATAATCACATTGTAAGTGAAAGCGAGATGTTTTTATTGTGTTATGAATAACAACTGAACTTTGAAGATAGAGTTGACAAATACTTTTTACAAGTTGTTCTCAACAGAATTTTTGAACAAAGTTGATAGGAAAACTTGGGGATTTCATACTATTTAAAGCCAGACTTAAGAAACTGTAAGCACGAAATAAAGTATTTCTGGGGCCAGCATTAGGACACAACAGATTTAAACTATCACTTGCAACGTTAGCATCCCATAATGGAATGCCTATTCAAGTTCTAGCTGCCCTTCTTGCCATCTAGCTTCCTGCTAATGCACCTGGGAAGGCAGCTGATGATGGTTCAAGGACCTGGGCCCCTGCCACCCATGTGGGATACCAGGATGGAGCTCCTGATTTTGGTTTAGCCCAGCCCTGGGAGTTGCAACTATTTGGGGAGTAAACCAGCATGTGGATGATCTGTCATTCTACGTTTCATATAAATATTTTGTATAAGTTGGACTCCACTTTAAAAAACTTTTTTTTTCCAGTAACATAATACAATTGAAGTCTGGAAGAATGTCTGATAATTCAGTATCAGAGTAAAAATTATTTTTCCGAGGAAAAGGCTGTTTTGTAAAAATAGGAAAATTAACTGAACTCAGTAACTTATATTCTGAGTATACTTTAGTGTTGAACTTGATAATTAAGACTTTGTTGCTGCCTTGAGCTTCTTTGTTAATGGATATTTAAAAAAATTTTAAAAAAATAATTGGTTTAATGTACTGGGGCAAGACACTAGAATTTCATTTTGAGAATTTTAGAATTAAGATAATTTTTCTACAACAATTATACATTAAATACCAAATGTAATTTAATTACTTTTTAGAAGTAAATCCATATTTTCTGATAGGTACTGTTTTATAAAGAGTTAGGAAACAAACTGTCTGAGACCAGATCCTCACACTTGATTTCGCTGGTTTTGAAAATATTTTCTGGTTTTCTTAAAGGTTATTTCAAGCTTGTCTATAAATTTCATATGGAATTATTCTTTCAAATAATAGGAATTTGACATATTTTGCATTTCTAGTTCTTTTTTATTAAGCATAAACAAGGTGTTTTTAAATGTAAGATTTGTTATTTATTTGAATGGCACAGTGACAGAGGGAAAGAGAGATCTTAGGTCTGCCAGTTCACTCTGCTAATGGTGGCAATGTCCAGGGTGGTGCCATGCCTAAGCCATGAACCTGGAACCTCATCTAGGGCTCCCACATGGATGGTGGAAAACCAGATACTTGGGCCATCACCCACTGCCTCCCCAAGCCCATCAGGAAGCTGCATCTGAAGCAAAGCAGCTGGGACTCGAACTAGCATCTTGATACGGGGTGTGAACCTTGTGAGCATCAGCTCAATTTGCCGTGCCACAGTGCTAGCCCTGCATTTATAGTTCTAGTACATTCGTATTTACTGTGTGGAAACTAATATCTGCTTTTTTCTTGAAAGGTGTGCCATTGTTTGATGGTTCATGTCGCTTTATCGATCCACAAACTATGCAGGCTCTCCAGCAGTGTAATTTGCTTCTTAGCAACCTTAATACAGTCTTAAGCTGTTTTGCAACAGAGGCTCAAGAGATCACTGAGAGAGGTGTGTTCTTTAAATCTTACTTTTAGAGTTAGAAAAAAGAGTGAAGTTTATCTTAGATGGATCATTGTATAAAGAGGATATTATTTCTCAAATGGTAGAGGTTTTTTTTTGTAATGAAAAGCTACAAAATGTTTTAAGATGTGCTTAAATAAACTTGAGAAATTTTGTAATTAAAGTCAATTATTATTAGTGTTCAGTATAATTTCAAAATTTTTAATTATGTGTATTTATTTGATGAGTTCCTCATAGTTTTTTCCTCTATTTTGTCATTTCAACAAAACAAAACAAAACGGCTGGTTTAATAAGACCTGGTTTGGATAACCTGTATTAATGGTATTGTTAGTATGAAATGTTCACTTTATATAGCCAAGACTTATTTCAGCATTTTGGAGATTTTGTTTGACGTCATTTTGAAGCAAAGTAAAGTAGATAGAAGCTCAGTTTGTTCAAAATGTATATGTAATAGTAAACAAATCATCAAGTAGTTTTCAAAAATTATTGAAGATCTTGATTTTTTTGTTTAGGTTGACAAATTAAAATTTAAATGTTTGATGTTAACTCTTTACAGGCCTGATAGACTTAAGCAATAAGTATATAGTTGCCCAGCTCATCTGTCAGTATGCACAAGTGGTTCTCTGGTTCTCTCATTCTGGACTTCTGCCAGAAGGCTTAGGTAAACTAGTTACTTAATCTATAAATATTAACTGAAACATTCTTTAACCTTTATGGGTTTTTTCTTGTGTTCTAATGCATCAGGTTTCCTGTCTTTTACCTTGCTTGATGTTTTCTTCTTTTCTTACATTCTTTCTTCCTTTGGATTTTCAGTGTCTCACCTCTATACCTGGTATACGAGTGTTCTATACATGTTTGTAGGATTGAATAACATTTGGAAGGCAATCTTGGAAAAAACTTGTGTTCTGGAAATGGATTCAGTAAAATTAGCAGCTATAATTTAGATCCATGAAATCATGGTTCTTATTACCTATTGTGTTGATCTCTTCCTTTTTAAGGATCTCCTAATGTGGTTACTAACTAATAGTTACTTGGTGTCAGTTAAGTGCTGCCTTTTGTCTAATAATAATGTTTGATACCAAGAATAAGAGAATTTATCAGTGTTGACTGTACAGTGTTTGTTTAGAACATACTTCTAGAAACTCTGATTTCTTCCAAGTTTTGAAGATGCACATTGAATTTTGTTTAGAAGTGCCTCTGCTCTGCACATATATTGATGTTGATCTTATTCTTTAATAATTCTGAGATTTTTATTTGAATAAATAGTTGATATTGTTTGCTTTCAAATTGTTGTTTGTGCCTAAGGAGGAAAATTATTTAGAGCAGTTTCCAAGGCCATCTTCGTTAGAGACTTTCATAAGAGACTGAATTTTCTAACTTGTACATCTATAATAAAAGGACTGTAGTTTTTCTTATTCAGCAAGCCTACAGGTTAAACAATATTACAAGATTATAGTAAAATATCAATGTCTATAACCTCAAATTGTTGCGATATTTTGGAAATATTACTAGCTTTTTTTCCAATTCTTAAAAATAAATCTAGATGATGCTGTGCAGTTGTCAAGGTTATGCTACAACTACCCCGTAATTCAGAACTACTACACGAATCGTCGACAGAACTGTGAGCGTTTGTCAAGGTATAGTACATCCTAACCATCAACACGCTTTCAAAATTATTTTAGTCCCAAGTCAGATTTTCTCAGAACAGAATTCCTTATGTTACAAAATGATTAAGTATGTAGAATTCTCAGACAAGAATCAGATTTATTACTAGCAGTCCTCTTTTCCTTGTCCTTAATGGTTATACCTTTATTTTAGAAGTTGTGTATAGTTACTCCTTATTTCCTAAATAATACTATATTATTTTATCATGAATGATCTAGTAGAGGAAATGACATAATTTGAGTATTGTTTGTCCTGTGAATTGTTACTCAGAAACAGAGAGTAGAAACCAGTACTCATTAAAAAAGCATGATAAAGCACTAGTTAGTTATTTAACATTCATTAACAGTTATTTTTTTTCTTAAATACGAATGTAGCCTAGTTGGTTCCTTTGAAATAAAGAAGTAAAAATAGTAAAAGTAATAGAAAAAGATGAAATAGTGTTTAGAAACTTGGCCCTGTCTCTGAAATTAAAAAACCTTCCTTACATTAGAATGACAGAGTTGTAGAGCAAACACTGATTCAAATTTTCGTCAGAATCATTGGAGAGTTAGTGCTCAAATGGCTATACCAGTTATAATTCTAATGCCTGGCCAATTTGGGTAACTAGAGCTTTAAAATAACTAACCTGCAATAGTGAACATGTACTTGGAGATTGGACATATGTTTAAATTCCAAATCTGTTATTTCCTAAATTTATGTCCTTGGGCAGGTTTGCTGTACTTTCTGATATTATGTGCTATGTAAGTTACAAAGTCAATTTAAAAAATATATAAAATGAGGTAGGCAGTTGGCCTTGTGGTTAAGATTCTGCTTGGGATGTCACGTCTCAAGTTGGAGTGATTCCTTGCTCTGTATCACACTTCCAGCTGCCTGCCAGTATAGACTCTGGGAGACAGCAGGAGATGGTTCAAGTAGTTGCCTCCCTGCCAGCAAGGTTGTGGACTTGGATTGAGCCCCTGCATCAGCTCAGCCAGTATTGGCCACTGGGGTCCTTTGTGGAGTAAACCAGTGGATGGTAACTGTCTGCCTGTCTCTCTTTCTCTATGTCTTTCCGCCTCTCACAAAACATACATGTATAGGGCACCCAGTAAAATGTCATATTCAGAGGCAAAGCTCAATAAGTTAAATAGATGTAGCATTTACTCCTGTTTTTAATTTGAGAGGCAGCAGAGAGAGAGAGCCTCCACTCTGTTTCATTCCCCAAATGTATGCAGTAGCCAATACTGGGCCAGGCTACAGCCAGTAGCTCAATCCAGGTCTCTGGTGTAGGTGACAAGCACCCAAATTTTAAAAAAGAAGAAAAAAAATTAGCATAAAATATGTTCAGGGCATCCAGTACCGTGTCAGACTCAAAGCTCAAAAAGTAGTAAATACGGCTGCTGTTTATAATATTAGATGATGAAATATAGTATCTGCTTCATTGCAGATACCAGTAATATATTTGAAAAAATGGAAGCTATAATTCCTTGGCTTTGAACTAAAATATTCTGGGTGGCCATACTTCATAGAAATAGAATAATCTCAGGAATTTGACTTACTGTATTGCACTCACCCCTAGAACCCGATCTTAACTGACAGGCTTGTGGTTGACTGAATGTGAGGCAGTTTCAAGGTTTATATTGCTTGGTGTCTGTAGTCCTCATGATGCTAAATGAGGTCCATTTCTCACCTCCGTTCTCTCTTTGGTAGGTGGGATTATGACTTTTTAAAAATTGATGCTGCTTGTTTTGATAAGTCATTAATATTAAATAATCCTTAATGTTTCCCTTATTGCAGAGGGAAGTGGAACCACGATTGCTTGGTGATTGATGGATTGGTTTCTCAGTTAGGAGATCGGATTGAGAAGTTGTGGAGACGGGAGGAAGGAGGCACAGGAAAATACCCTCCTAGTAGTATACATGTAGGTTCGCAGTAATATGCTGTCAAACGAAGTTGAAGAGGGAGGAGACACGTTTAGCTATATTTTTCATACCTGATGCAGGCGTGGGGAAACGAGGCATTGAAGAATAAACAACTGAAATGCATTGATGTTTTTAATCCCTTCCTTTTACAGGCACTACTTGACATATACTTGTTAGACAACGTTACTGAAGCAAACAAACATTTTATCGTATCCTTTCGAATTTTATCAAATATTCTTGTATTATCAAAGTCACAAAATTTCAGAGCATTAGGAATTTCCTAATCCAATCTCAAATTTGTTTGAAATCTTTCTTTTTTATGATAGAAAAGTTTTTAACCTAGATTCTGGGGTTCACATGGCCTATTATTTAACTTAAAACTGTGCAAAATTTTGTTTTATGTTTATTTTTCTAGGGATATGTTCATTAGCTTTTCTTTTTAAAGATTTATTTATTTATTTGAAAGAGTGACACAGAGAGAGAAGGAGAGGCAATGAGAGAGAGCTTCGATCTGATGGTTCACTCCCCAGTTGGCTGCAGTAACTGGAGCTGGCCTGTTCCAAAGCCAATAGCCAGGAGCTTCTTCCACATTGCCTACGTATCCCACGTGGGCTGAGAGGCTCAAGGACTCGGACCATCTTCCACTGCTTTCCCAGGCTGTAGCAGAGAACTGGATCGCAAGTGGAGCAGCTGGGACTTGAACCAGTACCCATATAGGATGCCGGCACTGCAGGCAGCCGCTTTACCTGCTATGCCATGGCATCAGCCTGGATCATTAGATTTTATTTCTTAAATGTGTCCAAGACACTCAAAAAGTTAAGAACAGCTACTCTAAAAATGTTACTGACAAATGGTTCTTAGTAATGGTGTTGAGTGCTTAAAATGAACACATTATAACTAAGTTACTTTAAAATTACCTTTGGCATTTTTGGGGCCCTGTAGTCATTTTTTCTTTATTGCTTTTTCTTTTTTTGTTTGTTTGTTTTAAAGATTTATTTATTTATTTGAAAGACAGAGTTAGAAAGAACTTCAATCTCCTGGTTCACTCCTAAAATGGCTGCAATCTTCTACTGCTTTCCCAGGCCGTTAGCAGTGAGCTAGATCAGAAGTGGAGCAGCCAGGACTAAAACCTGCACTCAGTAGGGGATGCCAGCATCACATGTTGTGTCTTAACCCACTGTGCCACAATGTTGGACCCTGTAGTTAATTTCTTCATCTAAAAATGAGTGGTTCCTTACAATTTAGGGTCTCTGTCAGCCAGTTTCCATGTCTGTCTCTCTGCTTTTCAAATAAAATGAAAATAAATCTTAACAAAATTTTCTTGAATCTTTCAGTCCTATTTTAATGATACATTCTGTTGTTACCTGTTCCCAAATATATATAGCAATTTTTATTTATTATCCTTAATCCTTTGAAAAGACCATTTATTTGCTACTCGATATTATGTATTCCTTTCCAAACAAAATGGATACCTCCATTGAGTCTTTTCCAACTGCCTTTGCCATTTCTTGGGGCCAAGTTAAACTTATTCAAGGATTTTGGCTGATAGATCATAGTGACTATGAGGTAAGTGTATTTATTCATATAATGTAAGGCTTTTTTAATCATAATTTTAGAAAATATTTGTCACTAGGTTAAATTTGATGTGAAAGAAATTACATAACCTATTTCTAGAGGTAGTATGAAAATGACCTGGTTTACTCAAGTGTACTTGGACTAAGCACAGTCTTTCTTAATAGATGGAAAAGAAAAACAGTTTAGAACCCTGGGTCCTCTACTGTCTAAAGAGGAAACAAGTAAACAGTTTTGAAAAGTGCAATGCAGTGACTGTTAGATTAGAAATATGTTTAGGGTATTGGATGAAGCATGCAAAGCAAGCTTTGACATTGATATATGGAATAGTTAATGGAAATTTTTTTTTAAAGATTTTATTTGTTTGGGAGATAGAGTTACAATGGCCAGGGAAGGGCCAGGTCAAAGCCAGGAGCCAAGAGCTTCAATTTGGGTCTCCCATGTGGGTTCAGGGGCCCAAGTACTTGGGCCATCTTCTACTGCTTTCCCAGGTGCACTAGCAGGGAACTGGACCAGAAGCCGAGCAGCCAGGTCTTGAGCTGACATCCCATGCATCACAGGTCATGGCTTTACCTGCTGTGCCACAACAGTAGCCCTAAGTGTTTTGTTTTGTTTTGTTTTGTTTTTTTAAGATAGATTTATTTATTGTGAAAGTAAAAGTTAGAGAGGGAGAGACAGAAAAAAAAAGATTTTCCATCCACTGGTTCATTCTCCTGATGGCTACAATGGCCATGGCTGAGCCAGGCCAAAGCAAAGTGCCAGGAGTCTCCCATGGGGTGCAGGGCCCAAACACTTAGGCCATCTTCCACTGCCTTTCCCAGGCCAGTAGTAAGGAGCTCGTTGGAAATGGAATAGCCAAGACTCAAACCATCACCCACATGGGATTCCAGCTCTACAGGCAATAGCTTTACCTGCTAGCCACAGTGGCAGCCTCCTAAAGGATTTTTTAGATTTCAATGGTGTGGGGATTTGATAAAGCATTTATTCTTTAAAATAAAATAAACTATAGATTAAAGCACCTCTTTTTATCTTAATTTAAATAGGTTTTATCTTGAATTTTGTGGGTTTTAATATTTCCTGTCTTTTTAAAGAGTAACAACTGTGTCTAAATACAGCTTATAATTTAGCATTTTCATGTCAATTTCACAGAGTGGTTTGGACCTTCTGTTTCACCCAGCTACTTCAAAACCTGAGTCATGGCAACATGCAAAGATTGTTGAAGCCTTTATGAGTCAGGGTGAACACAGACAAGCCCTCAGATATATTCAGACAATGAAGCCAGCAGTAACCAGTGGTACTGATGTTACACTTCACCTCACTGTTTTGCTTTTTAATAGGTAAGTACACACTCTGAAAGTAACAACTCTGGATCATATGTTAAGAAAATGAAATCGATGTAATAGACAGTAATATAAGATTTAAGTTTGGTTGCATTATCTAATATTCTTAGACTTCTTGATCTTTTAAAAATGCCTTTTGATGGCCAGCACCGCGGCTCACTAGGCTAATCCTCCGCCTGCGGCGCCGGCACCCCGGATTCTAGTCCCGGTCGGGGTGCCGGTTCTGTCCCGGTTGCCCCTCTTCCAGGCCAGCTCTCTGCTGTGGCCAGGGAGTGCAGTGGAGGATGGCCTAGGTGCTTGGGCCCTGCACCCCATGGGAGACCAGGAGAAGCACCTGGCTCCTGTCTTCAGAGCAGCCAGCGCAGCGTGCAGGCCACAACACGCCAGCTGTAGCAGCCACTTGGCGGGGTGAACCAACAGAAAAAGGAAGACCTTTCTCTCTCTCTCTCTCTCTCTCTCTAACTCTCTCTCTCTAACTCTGCCTGTCAAAAAAAGAGAATACTTGCAGATGTAATATTGGTAGATGAGGGAAATTGTCCTCCATGAGTGTTGTGCCTGTTCCCTTCTGTCCCACTGCTCACTGACTTATGCCATGCCTTTTGTCAACATCCGGTGATGTCTGATATTTGGTGCTTATGCATCTCGTAGGTGAAAACATTAATATATTCAGTCTCTCTATAATAACGTGAATCTTTGTCATAAAGAGTTATTTCTTTTGTGACATTTTTATTTAAATCTTTTTGCTGTTTTTCCTGTGTGCTGTTGGGATTTTTTTCATACTGATTTATAAGTACTCTTCATTATACATTAGGAATTAAACTGGTGTGAGATTTTTTTTCCCTGTTGTCATTTGTCTTTTCACAGCACTCTAATGGATTTTGTGATTCTGGAATTTATTTTTAAGACTTGTGTCTTCCATTATGATATTATTTTTAAAAATTCTCTGATGCTTTCTACTACCATGCTTACAGCTTTGTTCTTGTTTATATTTTTTACCTGGCATTTGATATAAAAGTTTCTAAATTATTTCAGCATATACAAGTACAAAAATACAATAGTTTAGTGAAGTTATCATGGGTGTTTACACACAGATAGAGATGATCCCTTTTCTACATTCAGGTTGTAACAACCACACTAGAATGCCTATTCTGGTAGAAAAAGGCAAAAGGTAGTTTCAGATGTAATTTTTAGGGAATAGTCAACGTTTTACTTCCTTGCATTGTTGACCTTAACATGGCCCGTGTGATGTGTTAAAATAGTCTAGTCTCAGAAAAAAAAATCACTAGGTGAATTTGACCTGCCAACAGTGGGTGTCATTGCTTTCCTAACTTTTTATCAAGTAATTCTAGAACAAAGCTACTAAAACTCCTCAGATGAGTTTTAATTATGAGTGCTAACTGCTTTAAGTTTTATGTTATCTGTTTGCCATTATCTTTGAAAACTTTTTCCTTAAAGATTCAGTCATTTTATTTGAAAGGCCGAGTTACAGGGAAAGGGGAGGGAGAGAGACAGAGATACCTTCCATTTGCTGATTCACTCCCCAAATGGCCACAATAGCCAGGGCTGGGCCAGGCCAAAGCTAGGAGCCAGGAACTTCATCCGTGTCCCCCTTGTGCATGGTAGGGGCTATCTTCTGCTGCTTTCTCCAGCACATTAATAAGGAGCTGGATTGGAAGTGGAGCAACTGGGACTGGAACCGGTGCGCATATGAAACGCCAGCCTCATAGGCAGTGGCTTAATCCATCGTGCCACAATGCTGGCCCCAGAACTTTTTAAAATATTTTAAAATATATGAGCATTTGTAGATTTTGTTTACTTAATTTTTAAAAATTATAATCATCATACTGTTTTAAACTTGCTCTGTTTTTAATCATTTCCCTAGTATATGTATGCCTCATATAGGGCTACATAAAAGTCTGTTATGAATGGGACATCTGTTTTTATAAAGTTCTCGGAATCCCGACCTGATTCTGAGACTCCTATATAAGAAACACTGTTTCAATTAAATGATATTTTTATCCATTAAAGTATGCCTCAGTGCCTCCATGTGGGGTCTGACTTCAAATTTGACCAAAGCTCTACAATCAGATCTTGATGTATAAATCATCTGAAGTAATCTATTAAGCTGCATCCTGAACCTCTCAATGAGCACAATATTTTTCTCCCATCTACTTGCAGTCAGTCACTCATTCTCTGTCCTAATCTTCATTCCTATCGTCACTTCTTGGAAGTCTGACTTCTGTCTGTCACACCACACCCGTCTTTCAGTTCTGTTTAGGTCATGTTAGCTTTGGCTTCCCGTGAACTTCTGTTGTACTGTTGTTATTTATCATTTTAAATAATAACACAGAACAGCAGAAAATTAGCTTTCTATAGATGGCTTGTGATTTTGTTGACACAAGCCAGATGGAATTAGTATTCAGTTCATTTTTAAATTGTAAGTGCAGGGGGCCGGCGCTGTGGCACAGCAGGTTAATGCCCTGGCCTGAAGTGCTGGCATCCCATATGGGCACCAGTTCTAGTCCCAGCTGCTCCTCTTCCAGTCTAGCTCTCTGCTATGGCCTGGGAAAGCAGTAGAAGATGGCCCAAGCCTTTGGGCTCCTGCATCCACGTGAGAGACCCGGAAGAAGCTCCTGGCTTTGGATCAGCGCAGCTCCAACTGTTGCGGCCATCTGGGGAGTGAACCAGTGGATGGAAGACCTCTCTCTCTGTCTCTACCTCTCTCTGTAACTCTTTCAAATAAATAAAATAAATCTTTTAAAAAAATTGTAAGTGCAAAGTATCTTTGAGATTCTCTAGGTAGGTGACTTGTTTTGAATGTTTTAAATAGATTTTCTAAAGCTAAACTTGATAACTACTGATTGCAGATGCATGGTTGAAGCTTGGAATTTACTGCGACAGCATTCTAATAGGTTGAATATTGAGGAGTTACTAAAGCACACATATGAAGTCTGTCACGAAATGGGCTTAATGGAGGATTTACTGAAGTTACCGTTTACAGACACTGAGCAGGTAATTAGTTATTAATGTAATCTTAGAACAAATTCATGACAAAGTGATCGATTACAAGTCTATTTTGTTCTTCCTAGGAATGTTTAGTGAAATTTTTACAGTCCAGTGCCAGTATTCAGAATCGTGAATTCCTCTTAGTTCACCATTTGCAGCGTGCCAATTATATTCCTGCCTTGAAGTTGAACCAAACTCTGAAGATTAATCTTACGGTATGATTCAGGTTGTTTTATAACGGCATAAAAGAATAAGGAATACTGGAGACTTTTTTGGTCTGTTATATAAAATTTGCAGTTTGATAACTGATTTGATCTATATTATCTTGACTTTGGAGAATCTTCTTTTCACCCCCCAGTCTTGATACACTACCAATTCCTTCAAGGGAAATGAGAGAAAACATTAGAGGACAAGAAGATATTATACAAAGAGCATTGAACTTTAAGAGTTAGACTCCTTGTTTGGTTCAGTGTACTTGGGACACATTCCAAATCTTAGTTTCTTCTTGTGTAAATGATGGTATCTGCCTGAGGTTATAATGATAAAAATATTCTTGTGTGAAGTAAGATATTGCCTGATACATATAGGTGTTTAATAAATGATAATCAGGCCGGCGCCGTGGCTCACTAGGCTAATCCTCTGCCATGCGGCGCTGGCACACCAGGTTCTAGTCCCGGTCAGGGCGCCGGATTCTGTCCCGGTTGCCCCTCTTCCAGGCCAGCTCTCTGCTGTGGCCAGGGAGTGCAGTGGAGAATGGCCCAAGTCCTTGGGCCCTGCACCCCATGGGAGACCAGGAGAAGCACCTGGCTCCTGCCATCGGATCAGCGCGGTGCGCCAGCCACAGCGCACCAGCCGCAGCAGCCAATGGAGGGTGAACCAGCGGCAAAGGAAGACCTTTCTCTCTGTCTCTCTTTCTCACTGTCCACTCTGCCTGTCAAAAAATAAAAAAAAAATTTTAAAAAAGTGATAATCATTGTTTGCATTATTTGTGAAGAATTGGGGCTTATTAGTAATTTGGAGTTTATTAATAGGTAGAGATTGGTAAAGCAATTATGTATGAATGAAATCCTTGGTTTAGAAAAATGTAGACAGGTGGAATATACTCCTAGATATTCATGATTATGTTGTAAGTGCTAAATATGTAACAATTATGATATATCCAATAGAACGATCGTGATCCTCGTTTGCGGGAGAGATCAGTAGCTCGGAATGCCATATTAGAACAATATGGGAAAATCCTTCCTCGAGTCCAGCGAAAATTAGCCACTGAGCGAGCTAAGCCTTACCCTCTGTCAAGATCATCGGTTCTTCGAGAAGGTAGGATTTCATTGAAGAATGTAATAAACTATTGAGCTAGAAAAGATAAAGAGAATTACTTTTGTGAAGTAATCATACATTTAGTTCACTATTGCTAATGCATACTGAGATTCATCCTAGTTTTGTTTTTTTGTTTTTGTTTTTGTTTTTTTTTCCTGGCTGCTCCAAAAGATAGGGCTTTCTTGGAAGTTGTTGGCCATGTATTTGCTAGTGTGGTATAGAATGAAAGAGCTCTTTATTTCAACTGAAGACTCATGTCCAGCTTTGAAAACATACAGAATAATATTTTTGCCATCTTTTAAAATCCCAAATTGTTAAATTCCTGTGTGGCTATGGCTAAACCAAATATAATTTTAACTACTTATCATTTCATCTGTGTTTTCAATCGTTTTTTTATTAAAATCCTAGGGTAGGCATTTAGCCTTGCAATTATGCCTTTGGTTAAGATGCCTGCATTCCAGCATTGGAGTGTCTGGATTCAGTTCCCAACTCCTGCTCCCAGCTTCCTGCTAATGCAGACTCTGGCAGGCAGCAGATAGGGTTCAAGTAGTTGGTTCCTGACATCCTTGTGGGGTACCGGGATTGAGTTTGTGGCTCCTGGCTTTGGCTTGGCTCAGCCCCGCCCCTGGCCATTGCAGGCATCTGGGAAGTGAACTAGTGGATGGAAACTCTTCTCTATCAAATAAATACATTTTAAAAAGATCCTTTTGTTAAAGATACAATTAAATCCAGCGTTCTTCATTTTACAGTTTCTAGACCCAAACCATTATCAGCAGTTCCAAAACAAGCTGTAACAGGGACAGTGTTAACAAGATCTTCTTTCGTCAATAATGTATTGTCTAAAATTGGAGAGGTTTGGACCAGCAGTGAACCTAAAAATAGCATCTTACCTTACAATAGGTATGTTTTTTGTACCCCTTTTAAAGTCATGCTATTTGCTAACCTTTCCTGGACATCAGCATTCATCAGCAATCCACCCTCTTTGCCACAGGGTTTATTAGTATATGTAAAACTGAAAAGCTCTTTTTATGTTGGTTACTTTTCTTACAAAAAGATTTTAAATTGAAAAGTGACATGTTTATTCTTATCAGTGCTTTATGTGATACATATCAAAAGGTAAAAGTTTTATTTTCTTTGTAGTCCTAAAATAGAAGAACCATCTCCTATAGCATATTCTCTCCCTGACCTGGAGCTCCCTGAGGCATTTGTCAGAACACCTATTTCAAAGGCATCACAAAAGATTTCTAGGTAAGAGTTTATTAAGTCATTCTTAAAGACACCGTGTTAAGTGATAAGTTTAACTGCAATTCTTAATTATCTTTGAAATTTTAATACCTTGAGGAATTTTATGACAGGTGGTTGTGTACTTTGAAATTGCTGCTAACTCCATAATGCTTAATGAAAAATGAGGCGCCATCTCCTTGTTAATTGGCCTCTGAATGCCGCTTTTTAAATTAATTATTTTTTACTCTTCGTTGGCTTATATTGAAAGTTTTCTCTTGTGAAGCAGGGGCTGCAAAAGTCTTCCTTAGCTGTAGATGCAGTGATACTTTTACAGCTTACTTACAGTGTTAGAAGAATAAGTAAGCTAAGTTTAAGTTTAAGCTGAAGCTTTACATACAGGATAAAACTGTGATTGTGGGTATTTAAAAACATTGTAATAGTTGGAAAATATTCATGGTCATCAGCAGAGAGCAGATTCTCTCTTAATGTATTGATTCTTTGTCCTTGATCAAGGACAGAATCACATTGGCCGGCGCCGCGGCTCACTAGGCTAATCCTCCGCCTCGCGGCACCAGCACACCGGATTCTAGTCCCGGTCGGGGCGCCGGATTCTGTCCCGGTTGCCCCTCTTCCAGGCCAGCTCTCTGCTGTGGCCAGGGAGTGCAGTGGAGGATGGGCCAGGTGCTTGGGCCCTGCACCCCATGGGAGACCAGGAAAAGCACCTGGCTCCTGGCTCCTGCCATCGGATCAGCGCGGTGCGCGGGCCGCAGCACGCCGGCCGCGGCGGCCATTGGAGGGTGAACCAACGGCAAAGGAAGACCTTTCTCTCTGTCTCTCTCTCTCACTGTCCACTCTGCCTGTCAAAATAAATAAATAAATAAATAAATAAATAAATAAATAAATCACATTATTTTATAGGAAAAACAGAGAATGAAATATTCTGGGGTAAGTTAATCACTTAAAGGTGTTGATGGGGTGTGCATTATGATACAGTGTGCATATTTTATTTACTTAAGATTTATTTATTTGAAAGTTAGGGTTACACAGAAGGAGAAGGAAAGAGAGAGAGGTCCTCCATCCTCTGGGTCACTCCACAATTGGCCGCAACGGCTGGAGCTGCGCCGATCCGGAGCCAGGAGCTTCTTCCAGGTCTCCCACTCAGGTGCAGGGGCTCAAGGACCTGGGCCATCTGTTTATTGCTTTCCCAGCCCACAGCAGAGAGCTGAATTGGCCGTGGAGCAGCCGGGGTGCTAGCACTGCAGGCAGCGGCTTTACCTGCACCAGCCTCATAGAGTGCATATTTTCAAAGCTTGGAAGAATTCCACATTTTTTGGATTAGATTCAGGTTGTTTCCCCTTAATTACCCTCATGAGGTTGTAGAAAGATATTTTAACTGTAAGTCATTATTAATGACATAGTGTTTTTCTAACCAATAGTTCCAATTTTTCCCCACAAATCACTGTTTCTTGGTCTCTCTCTACTGTAAGAGATCTGGGCTTTATCAGGGGCTGATGGCCTCAGGGCCTAAAGAGGTAATAATGATATCCCTTTAAAGCCAGCGTTAACTCAGAACCAACTGAGGTGTCAATATTTACCTTACATAAAAATCATTCCATTCCCTGATTCTGTATTTTCCATACTGTTTTGCATAACTGAGTAGTAAGTAAATATAATGCATTCTGACTGGCATATCTTTCAATGTAAGAGTAAAACAGGCAATTATTACTGCATATAGTAAGTGGTAGTGGTTAATGTAATTCATGTTTTGTGATATAAAATGTATTTCTTATGTGGAACACATTCAAAAACATTGTTGAGGAGATACTAAGACTTAGTGCTGTATTAAATATTTGCTTTAAAAAGATACCTTAAAATGTTTTGTTGATATATAGGAGCTTTAGACAACAGTATTAACATAGGGCAAACCATTTAATAGAATATTCACTTGGGATTGATTATTCAATATAAAATTGAACAAACTATTTCCAAATACAGAATCTGAATGCAAGTGATTTAGAACAGAACATAGGTAATTGTCTAGATAGTGGTTTGGTGGTGATCTTAAAGCTGTGATTGATGTATAGTAACAAATGGGAAGACTTTTTATTAAGAAAATGCTTTCTCTGGCTGGCACCGTGGCTCAGTAGGCTAATCCTCCACCTGTGGCGCTGGTACCCAGGTTCTAGTCCTGGTTGGGGTGCCGGATTCTGTCCCGGTTGCTCCTCTTCTGAACTAGCTCTCTACTGTGGCCCCGGAAGGCAGTGGAAGATGGCCCAAGTGCTTGGGCCTTGCACCCGCATGGGAGACCAGGAGGAAGCACCTGGCTCCTGGCTTTGGATCGGCACAGCGCGCCGACCATAGCAGCTATTTGGGGAATGAACCAACAGAAGGAAGACCTTTCTCTCTCTCTGTCTCTAACTCTGCCTGTCAAAAAAAAAAAGAAAATGCTTTGTCTATGGCCATACTACCCTGAATGTGCCCAGTCTTATCTGATCTTGGAAGAAAATGCTTTCTGTAAATATTTCCCCATTGAGTAACAGGTTTGGTTTGGTTTGGTTTGGTTTTGAAGAGTTATTTATGGCCGGCACCGCAGCTCACTAGGCTAATCCTCTGCCTTGCAGCGCCGGCACCCCGGGTTCTAGTCCCAGTCCGGGCGCCGGATTCTGTCCCGGTTGCCCCTCTTCCAGGCCAGCCCTCTGCTGTGGCCAGGGAGTGCAGTGGAGGATGGCCCAAGTCCTTGGACCCTGCACCCCAGGGGAGACCAGGAGAAGCATCTGGCTCCAGGCTTCGGATCAGCGTGGTGCGCCGGCTGCAGTGTGGCGGCCATTGGAAGGTGAACCAACGGCAAAGGAAGACAGACCTTTCTCTCTCTCTCTCACTGTCCACTCTGCCTGAACAACAACAACAAAAAGTTATTTATATGAATGGCAGAGTTACAGAGAGAAGAGAGACGGAAGTCTTCTATCCACTGGTCACTCCCCAGATGGCCGCAACAGCTGGGGCTAGGCCACACCGAAGCCAGGAGCCAGAAGCCTGCAGTGCCTCCATATGGGGTACTGGCGCTGTAGGCGGCAACTTAACCTGCTATGCCATAGTGCTGGCCCCTACAGAACAGGTCTTAAAGCAATTATGATCTGTGTTGATCTGTTTATCCTAATTGGGAAAATTGCATCTGAACTTAAAAGATAGAATGACAAGGATGGCATAGCAGCAGAAGTTTTTGTTTCTGGGCAACAAAGCATGCTACACTTCTTTGTGGTTATTTTCAGCTGAGCCACTTTCGCATTTGGGGGAAGTAAAGTGGTACTGTTTTTGTCATTAGAAAATAGTTATAAAGCGGACAGTTATGAAGTTGAGAAAGGAATGACTTGAACAAATGATCCACCAGTATCTGTAACCTGAAAATTTCACTTTTGAGTTTAAATTACGTATCTGTAAGTTAAGCCTTTAAGTTTATTTGGACTATGCATGCTTAATATAAGTCACCAGTGAGATCAGTTTTATCATTTTGACATAAATTGAATCTGGAACATTATAGAAAACTATTGAGAATTTTGAGGTTCTGTTTCATCAACAAATTTATTTGGGAAAGAAAATAGCTGTTTTTTTGTTAATCTTTATTGCATTCAGAACCATAAAAGAACCAGTATTCATTATGTATAGCATATATAGATGAAAGGATTTTTTTTATGCTGTTGAAAATAAATTTTAGCAATTGCATTGCCAGAGAATCTTTGTCCTGTTTTCATCAGTATTTTAAATCCTTAGCAGTTAAATCTTCATTAAATAAATGGTGTAGCACATTGGATAACTAAGTAACTACTGATAAAAGTTGTGTTTCCTTTAAATCCTAATTGTCTTCTTTTCTGATGAATTCTTTTTGAACTAATGGTGACGGTTGGATTGCTTTAATGTACTTGATTGAATTTGTTTTCATGTTTATCAGTGAATATGGAAGTCTGAATAGTTAAATGGAATACAAAATTCTTTTGTTATTTCAATATAACTTAATAAAGAAGTTGCCAGGCTTGTTCTGTTCTTTATGTATATTCTCATTACAGACTGCTGGATTTGGTTGTTCATCCTGTTGCACGTCCTTCTCAATGTTTGGGGCTCATTCAGCAAACCCCTCCAAGATCTCCTTTGTATCTAGCATCCAGTTTGTTGCCTTTAAATTCACAGTTAAAGGAATTACATCAGAATACCTCCAGAGCTTCTGAATTATGCATACTTGAA
The DNA here is from genome assembly GCF_051225735.1 of Oryctolagus cuniculus. Taxonomy (NCBI): domain Eukaryota; kingdom Metazoa; phylum Chordata; class Mammalia; order Lagomorpha; family Leporidae; genus Oryctolagus; species Oryctolagus cuniculus. The sequence goes on along the minus strand of NC_142879.1, from coordinate 66,907,896 downwards.
ACTCCTCTTATAGTTAAGGTTAGTTATATAATCTAGCATTCGTCACAAAGCTGGAGAGTTATTTTTCAAGTAGAAAGGAGAAAATAAGTTGTTTATAGCTGATACCTTCTGGTAGTCAATAACTTTAAAAACATTTTTTTCCACTTTAATTTTCTGATTCCTTTGATGAAATTATAGTGTTAACTCCTATTCTCTCTTTGGATAGCTTTTTCTTACACCCTTCATGATAAATTATTAACTAAGAAGCCACAAAACTAAATTTGTACTGTTACCAAAATTATGTTCATTATACTTAAAACCTAGTATTTCTAACATTTTTTCATCTATCAAAAGAAATATTTTATATTTTCAGATTGGTCCAGGTGCAACAAAATCAAGGAGTTATTTTTTACCTACTGCCAAAAGAGTCTAGAAAAATCAATATAATCTGATAATCTGTCTAGCAGAATTCAATAATCTAATGGTATTTAAAAATCTATGCTGTTAAAGGACAGTACTTCTAAATAATTTACATGCTAATAATCATTGTTTTCATTATATGAAGTCATCAGAGGATTCAGTTTACTAAGTTGCTGAATTCATGTGATGAAAATTTTTTTCTAAAACATTACAGTCTTGTTGATTTAGGTTCTGTTGTTCTACACAGTTGGCCCTTTGACTTTGCTACATTTTAAAGGATTATTTAAGAGTTTATTTTGCCAACTGGCATTATGTTTTTTCAGTTGAATTTAATTTGAAAATAACCTAAAGCCTATAAAGATTCATTTATTTATTTGAAAGGAAGAGAAAGGGAGGGAAGTAGAGACAGTAGTTTTCCATCTGCTGGTGCACTCCTCAAATGGCAGCAATGGCCAGAGCTGGGCCGGTTCGAAGCTAAGAGCTTCTTCTGGGTCTTGCATGAAAGGTTCATGTGGGCAATCTGCTGCTGCTCTCCCAGGTGCATTAGTAGGAATCTGGATTGGAAGTGGAGTAGTTGGGACTCCATATAGGATGCTGGTGCTACAGGTTATCTGCTTCACCATAGTTTTGGCCCTACCCAAGACCTTTAGAAAAAAGATGAAGTTTGGGGCCGGCGCCAACATCCCATATGGGTGCCAAGTTCTAGTCCCGGTTGCTCCTCTTCCAGTCCAGCTCTCTGCAGTGGCCCAGGAGGGCAGTGGAGGATGGCCCAAGTGCTTGGGCCCTGCACCCACATGGGAGACCAGGATGAAGCACCTGGCTCCTGCTTCAGATTGGCGCAGCACAGTGGCCATAGCAGCCATTAGGGGAGTGAACAAACGGAAGGAAGACCTTTTTGTCTGTGTCTCTCACTGTCTATAACTCCACCTGTCAAATGAATTTTAAAAAATGCAGTTTTAGTTTTTTGTTTTAAGGCAAAGTGACAGAGATCTTCTGTCTTCTGCTGTACTCCCCAAATGCCCACAATAAGTAGTGCTGGGCTAGGCCAAAGCCAGGAGCTAAGAAATTCATCCAGGTCTACCTTGTGGGTGGCAGGAACCCAGGTGCTTCAGTCATTATCAACTGTCTTTCAGATGCCTTAGCAGGATGCTGGATTAGAAGAACATAGCAGTGGGACTTGAACCAGGCATCTTGAAATTGATGCAGTATCTCAAGTAGTTTTAACTGTTGTACGACAGTGCTCATCCCTTCCCTTTTTTTTTTTTTTTTTAATTTATTAGACAGGTAGAGTTACAGACAGAGAGAGAAACAGAGAGAAAGGTCGTCCTTCCATTGATTCACTCCCCAAATGGCCACAACGGCCAGCACTGTCCCGATCCAAAGCCAGGAGCCTCCTCCTGGTCTCCCATGTGGGTGCAGGGGCCCAAGCACTTGGGCCATCCTCCACTGCCCTCCCGGGTCACAGCAGAGAGCTGGACTGGAAGAGGAGCAGCCGGGACTAGAACCGGCGACCATATGGGATGCCGGTGCTGCAGGCGGAGGATTAACCAAGTGAGCCACGGCACCAGCCCCATCCCTGCCCTTTTAATTTTGTAACCTTACATGAGAAAGCTCTGGTTTTCCAGTAATCTGAAATAAAAATTTCTAATCACATGTTTTTTAGAGATGAGAACATAACTACCATTGTGATTCATTTGACCCAGTCTGTCCCCTGTGTACTTTTTATAAATACTAACTGTAGAATTCCACTTATTCTTATTACAGAAAGCCAAAACTTTGGCCATGTCAGTTACTTCTTCTGGATTTTCTGAGTTTACTCCTCAGTCCATCCTAAGGTCTGGTCTTCGAACAACACCTTTGGCATCTCCCTCTCTATCACCTGGACGGTCTCTTACTCCTCCTCTGCGATTTAAAGAAACTAGAATTTCATTCATGGAAGAAGGCGTGAACACAAAATGTATCACTGGAGTAAGTTTGATAGTATTTAGGAGGATATATCAGAAAACATCAGTTTTGATACAAACTTCAGGGCACTGGGCTAAGCCAGTCCCCTCATTTATAGTTAAAGAGAATAGGGCTTTAAAAGCACTAAGTTGCCCATGGTCAAGTCAAATATTTGCTGGCAGAAATAGGACTAATATCAGACCTCCTAATTTGCTGTTTTTCACCCTATATTGAATCACTTTCCTCTTCCACCCCCTCCTCCCACCTTCCCTTATAATTAAGTTCCTAATTGGTTATTTGTTCAGGAGGGTACATCTTAAGAATGGTTACTAAGAGCCCAGTTGGTGACAGTTGATCATCTAACCTGTTTTACATTTTAGTCCTCTGGAATTAGGGAAGCATTAATTAACTCTTCTGTATCTGCAAAGAATAAATTTGACACAAATGCATTTTGATTACAGAGAGGGTTTGGAGAATTACAGAGCATGGGTCTGATTGCATTGAATAGCTTAGGTCCAAACCTGATGCTTACTAATCAGTTTTTTTCTTTTCAAAAATCTTATTCTTAACAGGCTGCGGAGGACCACAAAACAGAAATTTTTGTTACTTCATCTTTCCAAAAATGTGGCGATCCAGGAGAAACTGATTGGCTGAAGAACAAAGGTAAAGCCACATCATTTCTCCCAAATAGCCCTGAAAAGGATCATCAAATAACAGATGTAAGGTCACAGAATACCTCCTCACAAAGTTTGGAGAAACTGGATCTGAGCAAAGAAACCAGCAGTGCCTCAACCAGATCAGATCAGACTACCTCAGAGTATCAGGATGCACCATCACCAGAAGAATCTGAAGATGTTATTTTTGTGGACTCTGAATCAACAAGTTCTCCCACTGAACAAATTGCTAATTTAACAGAACAAACTGAGAAAGATGAAGATAATCCTCCAGATCTCAAGAAACAAATGGGTAAGAACTCATTACCAACTAGTCAATCGCCATTGATATCTCTAAGTACAATTTGTAACAGAATTTTTCCACCATAAGAAAAAAGTATAGGTTAAATAATTATTATATGCTCAGCGTGTACTATGTTGTAGTCACATACTATGGGTAATGCCATGTTGGGAGGCATGGGAGGAGCCAGGAGAACACAGGAAGGGGAATGGCAAAGACATAGGTTAGAATTGGTGGATCAGAAGATTAAGCCAATTTTTGTTTCTTACCCCGTACATATTTAACAAGTTTATTTAAAAGTAACTCCTAACTTTAAATCTGTGTCGCTAAAACTTACATAAATATCTGTCATAAGTAATTTCTTTTAGGAAATATTTTTTGCCTCGCTGAATTGAGGTTTCTTAACATACAAGGTTTGGACGTAGTATCTTTATTAAGCATTAATTGTTCATGTCTAGAAATGTACTTTCTTTTTTTTAAAGAGAACTCCTGTTCCCATCACGGTCCATATGCCCACAACATTCAGGCCTGGAAACTGAATCCGGGTCTCTTATGTGGTTTGTAGGGACCCTGCTGCTTGAGCCTTTACCGTTTGCTTCCCAGTATCTGCTTTGACAGGAAGCTGGAATGAGGAGCCAGGGCCAGGCCTTGAGCTCAAGGAGTTTTGTTGGGATGCATGTATCCTAACCACTAGGCCAAATGCCTGCTTCTGCATCGTTTTTTTTTTTTTTTTTTTTTTTTTTTTTTTTTTTTTTTTTTTTTTTAAGATTTATTTGAAAGAGTTACACAGAGAGAAGGGGAGTCAGGGCGGGGGGAAGGTCTTCCATCCACTGGTTCACTCCCCAGATTGGCCACAATGACTGGAGCTGAGCCGATGTGAAGCAAGGAGCCAGGAGCTTCTTCAGGGTTTCTCATGCAAGTGCAGGGGCCCAAGGACTTGGGCCATCTTCTACTGCTTTCCCAGGCCACAGTAGAGAGCTGGATCGGAAGTGAAGCAGCCAGGATTCGAACCAGTGCCCATATGGGATCTCAGCACTGCAGGTGGCGGCTTTACCTGCTTTGCCACAGTGCCGGCCCCACATTAATCTTTTTTTAAAATCACATTTCAAAGTAGCAAATATTAGATATGAATATTCATAGTTAACGGGGGCTCTTTAATCAGTGTTAGAGAATTAGAATAAGGATCTACTGGCAGCCTGATGCCAAGCTAATAAATCTAAAAGAACCGAAATGCAGATCTAAAAACTTATGAACAATGCTGGAATGGATATGTGGCCTCACTGCCATGTCCTGCATTGCAGTGCCTGCATTCAGTTTTCACTCCAACTTCCTATTAATGCAGACCCTGGGAGGCAGAGGTGATGACTCAAGTAGTTGGGTTCCTGCTGCTCTCTAGGCGAGATCTGGATGGAGTTCCCAGCTTATTGCTTCAGTTTGACCCAGTCCTGGCCATAGCAGGCATTTGGGGAGTGGACCAGCAGATGAGAGCTCTGCCTGTACTTTTGTCTCTCTGCCTCTCAGATAAATCTAGAATTTTTAAAAGATAGTAATAATCTAAGGAACAAGTAACTACTGTTTAGTATAAATTAATAATTTTGTATGATCTATTGGCATTTTAGAAGTTGGAGAGGAAGCATTTTCAGAATTAAATCATTTAAGCCCCATTCAAGGAGTTGATTCTCATGTACCATCAGTCCATGAAGGGTAAGTTTATGAAGAAAACTTCAAATACTTTTTAAGAGATTGTTGTTGTTGTTGATCTTTGACATGGCTGTTTTGGTAATGTTTTCTGTTTTGGAAGAAGTGCAGTTGTACAGTTGTATGTTACTTAGTAGTTGCCATGAAATTTTAAAATGCTACTAGACATTTCCAAAATATGCAGACATACAAGTTGAGGCAGAACTCTTAATACTTGTTGGTGATTTGTTTTTGTTGAAGACCAAAACATCATGCCCTCACCCTGTCAGTGGTCTCAACATGATCAGACAAAGGACTATTAGAGGACCAAAGTGGAGCCTAGTAGAGACAGTACTGAACCAAATGTTCCTAACATTTGGTTGATAGAAGACTCCAGCTACCTTTTTGTTTTCTACTGACTGATTAAAATACTGTGCTCACAAATAACTTCACAGACACTGTGTGCCAGGAAAGGTGGTTATACTAGGTGATGTATTCAAAGTGTGATCTAGTGAGCAGGTGCTGGTTTTCAGTTCACAGGAAGAGGAGGAGCCTGTATTAGAATATGAACCATTGCACTGCTTCCTTTATTGAAAAGTCAGCTAACTAATCAGTGTGTTTAGTGAAGTGCTTGTTCACTTGGCAAAGCCCCTTGTTTCGTTTTAAGACTGAACATAGATTGCCTGTCAGCACTTTTAGTAGCAGTGCTGTCAAAGATTCAACAAAGTAACAGCTTCAGTAATCGAGACGTTCTAAGAGTGTTTTAATAAAAGTAACTCGTGAACATGATAATTTTAAAACATTATAAAGGGCTCATTATAAGTAATGAGTGACTAAGCAAACCATCCACCAGATTAAGATCATGGTAGTTGCTTCATTCGAATTCAGCACATTCAGTTCAGACATATGCTTTACCTCTGAGAAGAGAAATCCAGACTGGATGAAATCTTTTCCAGGCCTTCATGGAAAAAGTGAGAAAAACCAGTGTGAAAGGATTATCCAAGTTATTTTTAGTTCTGGTGTTCCTTGAAAACTTATTGTTGCAGTGAGTTTAATGGGTAATTGCAACAGTTACAAGGAGCCTAGTCTCATGAGAATAAAGTTTGTGGTTATTAGAATGTAGGTGAATATACACCACTTAGCAGCTAGTTCATTTTTAACTATAAACTTTTTTAACTATAAACTTACTTGATATTTTGTGGGATTGTATTGTTGATTCTTTCTTAGACTTAACCACAATGTTTAAAGTAAGGATAACAAATGCCTGTATTTGATTGGGACCACTGTCAGCATGTTCCACAACTTATTTTTAATCTATTCACTTATAAATTTTACAGTGTTATTTAAAATGAGTATGAATAGTATTGATTTCTCAACTTCAGTTTTCATCAATAGAATGATAAGTAAAGCAGATTAAGACAGGTGGGTTCTTCTCACACACTAAACTACATATTTCTATCTCTAAAGGAAAATCCTCACCCCGAAGTCCAAGTTACCTGTTTCGGATGAAGGTGTATCATCTGTTGAAACCTGCATCTCTACAATTAGAGCAGATAACAATAAATGTATGTGTTATTTTAACTTTGGGATTATTTCATTTTAGTGTTTCAAATAGATTTATTTTCAAAATACAAGAATCTATTGTCCAGATTTTCTTAAATATTCTCTACTCTCTCTGGTCAGCTAACCTTAATATAAGCAAGTTCTAAGGAGATGTATCAGCTACTTAAACAGTAGGTTGCTTATAAGTCATTGTATGGCTCTAATAGTAGAAATCTTAGGATGGATTTTATGACATTTTTCTTTTGGAATCATCTCTTTGATCTTGTGAGACTCTGGTATCTTCACAGGGCAATACCTATTTTTATTTTGTGGTAGATGTAACTTAAGGACCAGAACAATTTTTTTCATTATTAGGAAAGAAAAAATTACAAACGAGTAAATTTTCTCCAGGGAAATTAACAATACATGGGATTTAATAGTTTTAATAAACAAAATTTTGAGGCTGGTGTTATGGCAAAGTAGGCTAAGCCTCCACCTGCAGCACCTGCATCCCTTATGAGTGCTGGTTCTAGTCCCAGCTGCTCTTCTTCTGATCCAGCTCTCTGCTATGGCCTGGGAAAGCCAGGATGACCCAAGTGCTTGGGCCCCTATACCTGCATGGGATGCCCAGAGGAAGCTCCTGGATCCTGCATTTGGATGGGCTTATCTCAGGGGTGAACCAGCAGGTAAAAGATCTTTCTGACTCTACCTCTCAAATTCATGCATTAAATTTTTTTTTTGAGAGATGGAGAGACAGAGGGTTCACTCCCCACTGCCCACATTGACTTGAGGTAACCTGGCGCTGAAGCTGGGAACTCAGTCCAGGTCTCCTGCCTATTACTTGAGCTATCACTGTTGCCTCACAGGGTTGCATTGGCAGCAATCTGGAGCAAGAGCTGAGAATCGAATTCAAACACTGCTGGGATATGGGTATCGACCACTATGCTAAATACTTGGTACCTATCCAATGAATATTTTTTTTCTACCGAATTTTCCCCCCCCATGCATGTTTGCCATATGTTGAAAGAAGAAATAAGTACAGTGGCTAAAGAGCATAGGGGTTTGAATTATATACCCTGGGTTCATAATTCAAGTTCTCTATTTAACTGCAAGACTGGTTCTACCTCTATTATTTTGTAAAATACTAAAGTTTTCAATAGAAACAATAATACCCATTTGATAGAGTTGATAAGTTATGCTTAACTAATTGCTCCTTAGTAAACATTTGGAATGATCATTTGTTTTTGCTGTTTCATCTGCAATGATTATGCTTCTGTATATATATATTGGTACGTTCAGTTGGGTAGATTCATAATACTGAACTTGCCAGGCCAAGAATTATACACAGATTTTTTTTTAAGTATTTTTCTCCAATGGAGGTAATTTACTACTATCATAGAAGGCAACGTACCCATTTTCCCAATCCTCTTTGCTAAACTGACAGGTGACAACATTTTTCATTTTACTAGTACTTTGTATATTAGAACTAAGAGCCCCCATTACCTGTTAATATTGTGAAATATTTTTCCTAGTAATTTTTTCCTCTAAAGTTTTTAATTGTTTTTTAGTAAATGGTAAAGGATTTTTAATTGTTAGTCTGTTGTTTTTCCCCTTTTGAGGTGTTTTGTATTTTGCATCATTCACAAATTCTAAACCTAAATATGACCTAGAGTTGCTAATGACAAAGAACCTTGGCAAAGGAAGGATGAAAGGAGAGTTTTTCAGATGAGCCTGTAAGTGGTAGTACTTTTTGTGCTCATTTAGATGCTTTCTGCCAACAGAGACATGCTCATCCTTTTTCATAGCCAGATTGCATGCCCCTCATGCAGTTCTTCAATGGTATAAGAGTGGTTGGCTGTCTAGTAGCTTCCTGATGGATATAATTTTGAGATTAATAAGAAACAACTGAGCCTCTTCAAAACAGTTATCATATTAAAATTTCACAGCAAGAGCAGGAATTATGTTGCAGTTGAGAAAAAACTAGTGGTGTCATTTTGATATGTGAAATTTATATTCTGTATTTTATCTTTGTGAATATTAAATATGTGATATTTAATATGAATGATAGAATACTGAGGAAGAGTAACACTGATTTTTTCTTTCAGCTATGGCTGATGTCCCTGATGAGAGTGGAAACTTTGGGATCGTTCCTTCTGAAAGCCCTAGTATTTCTGAGCATAGGCTTGACCAGGAAATTGCATTGAACCTAAAAGAAGATCAGGATATAGAAGTTGACGTGCTAAAAGAAGGTGTTGACTTACCAGAAGAGAAGCCTCCAATTTCTGACAGTCGTCCTGATACTCAAGGAATTCATGTAAAAAATTTTAATTTTTTACTTTTGTCTTTGGCTTAAATTTGAAAAAATAAAATCATCTAAAATTGATACACAAGAGTACTTCAAAAAGTTTGTGGAAAACTAGAATAAAATTTAAAGTATTTTGGTGCAAAACACTTTGAAATCCATACCTAATTTTCATAATACACATTGTGAACTTTTTGAAGATAATCTTGTCTATTTGACTACGATATATAAACCTCTATTAAAAATCTGTGTTCAAAAAGCAAGTATGTAAATATTTTGTTAGCACATCCTTTAGGAAACTGGTTTTCATGAAAACAAAAAGGCTGTGTTAAAGAAGCCACAGTTATTTACTTTTTGCTTAGTATTTTTTGTTTGTTTTTTGACAGGCAGAGTGGACAGTGAGAGAGAGAGAGAAAGGTCTTCTTTGCTGTTGGTTCACCCTCCAGTGGCCGCCGCGGCCAGCGCACCACGCTGATCCGATGGCAGGAGCCAGGAGCCAGGTGCTTCTCCTGGTCTCCCATGGGGTGCAGGGCCCAAGCACTTGGGCCATCCTCCACTGCACTCCCTGGCCACAGCAGAGAGCTGGCCTGGAAGAGGGGCAACCGGGACAGAATCCGGCGCCCCAATTGGGGCTAGAACCCGGTGTGCCGGCGCCGCAAGGTGGAGGATTAGCCTAGTGAGCCGTAGCGCTGGCCAGTATTTAGTTCTGATGAAAAGTTTTTAGCCATAAGACAACAGAGAATGGCTACTCCAGACTCAAGTTTGACATTTAGACTGTTCAGAGTATATATTTGAAAATAAGTGGATATTGTTAAATAAGATTTTTCCCCATGCATACTTGTGGGAGGATGATATTCAGATGGCTGGTGTTGAAATTCTGTATACTCCAGAAAGGTTTTTTTTTTTTTTAATGTAATGCATTTAAGATGGAATACTGACTCTTGTAATTATTTCTAGAAATCTGATTATATAGAAATTGGGAAGTTTTAATTCATAAAAATGTCACATTATCCATATTCATCCTTATGAGTTTTCTCACAATAGAAGGCTAAAGTTCCAATTCCTTTGGTTGGGAAGCTAATAAAAATTGTGAGCATGTGTAAACGGGAATCCTCATTTCTAGGTTGTTTCCAATCTGTCATCTCATTGAATGTTTGGGGAATGGGAAAATGTCTTTGTCTAGATGGGTGGTAATGTTCTACCTTCTTGGTCAGGAGATCTCTCTGTTACTTTCTACCTCCTCCTTTTTCTCCCCTTCCCTTACCAAAAGGTAAATGCAAGGACCATTCCTTCTTCCACCAAACCCTTGCAGGAGAGGTACTGAACTTGAAAGCCTTAGGAATTTCATGGTTTATGCAGCCCCAGCAAAGGGAAGAGGATTGAGTCTAGCCCAAGGGAGCTTATGTAGGTGAATTGTTCTTCAACCTTATGGGGATCATGCTGTTTAGAAAAGTGTGAATAGTTAGGTAATTTGGGGATTTTCATTAAGACAATTGGGGGTGTTTCTTTGTCTCAGGTTAATTTTTTTCATGGGTGAGAATACAATAAGTCCTTAATTCTTATAACTGGTAGTATCATAATAATTTTCAAGGTTTTGTTAAAAATGTGGGATTTCTAGTTTAATTCGTCATAATCTCAAAAATCTGTTTCTAATTATTCTGAGTATGAGAAAGTCTGATTGCTTAAAATGGTTATTTTATAAAGTAAACTTATAAGTGTATGCCATATCAAATTTTTTTTTTAAATGTACACACCAGGGTGAGAAACTCATTAAAAACCTGTGTGCTTTAGATTCTGATATAGAGTAAAATTCTTTAACCAGTCTCTTATTTTTAATTCATTTTAGGTGACTGAGCATGAAAAGCTTGAAGCTCAAGATTCAGGAGAGGCTAGGAATCTTTCTTTCAATGAGCTGTATCCTTCAGGAACTCTTAAGCTTCAATATAATTTTGATAGCATCGAGCAGCAGTTTTGTGACTTACCTGATAATAAAGACTCTGCTGAATGTGACATTGCTGAAGTCGATGGGGAACTTTTTGTGGCTCAGAGCAACTTTACCTTGATACTGGAAGGTGAAGAAGGAGAGGTTGAGATGGGGGACTCTGCAGCATCTAATGTGTTACCCAAGACAGCTAACCCTGCCACTGAGGAAAAACTTGTGCACAGTGGGGAAAATGGTAATCATGGACGTACTGCAAATTTACCGTCTGTCATAACTAGTGATCAAGAGTCCCAAAAAGTAGAGACATTACCATATGTGCCTGAACCAATAAAAGTGGCAATTGCAGAAAATTTATTAGATGTGATTAAAGATACAAGAAATAAGGAAATTACTTCAGATACAATGGAACAGTCAGTTGACAAGCACATACCTTTAATAAGCCAAAAGGTAATGTCTTCCACCAAGTTAACAAGATCTGTAGTTAAGACTGTTCAGGAGACAAGTACAATGGCTATAAATGTCAGCCAGACTGATGACACGATTTCCTCTAGAACTCGGGCAAGAGGACAACGCATCCAAAACCTGAGTATCAGATCCACACAACCAGAGGAGTCAGCAGATGTTTCTTCTAAGATGCTGGGGCTATCGGTTACAAAGAAAAGTAGGAAAACACAAATTTCTGAGGCACCTGAAAGTGCCTCTTCTGATATCAAAGGAATATCTCAGAACCAGAAAACACCTCAAAATTCTGTTGCTTCTAGGAAAGGAAAGAGAAAGAAGGAAATTGACAAAGACACATTAGAAAGTTTCAATTCTGTGGAACAGGAGTTAGAAGTTACTCCAGGTAGAGAATTAAGAAGGTTAAAATCATCTCAGCTATTGGAACCAGCAGCTGAAGAAACTGCTAAAGGGATTAAACTTTCATCTTCATCTGTTACAAAAAAGACTCCTAAAAGAAGGAAAAAATCTGTAGAAAATCAGGAAAGTGTTGAAATTATAAATGATCTAAAAGTGAGTAAAGTAGCAAGTCCTAGTAAAACTACCAGAAAATTGAAACATGTTAATAAAGAAGTTTCGGAAAATACAGGATATAAACAAGATGGAATATCCAGTGACCAGGAGCTATCTCTTAAGCTTAGAAGAAGGGTCAAAGAGAGAGAAGCTAGTGCACTGGATGGGATAGAAGGCTCTGAAGTTGATTCATCCAAGCTGACTCTTCAGGCAGAATTTGATACACCTGCCACACCTAGGAAACGTGGTAGACCAAGAAAAATAAATCCATCTGAAGATGTAGGATCTAAGACTTTTAAGGAAGAAAGTCCCACAAAAAGGAAAGTTCTTAGTGTCCAGAGGAGATCTACAAGAAACACCCCAGCTAGAACTGAAAATACCGATATGGGAAAACAAGCTTTAGAAAAATCCATTCTAGTGCCAAATGAGGAACTTGCTATAGTGATGAGCTCTGAGAAAAAGCTCAGTAGAAGGACTGAAAATCGAAGCCAAAAACATCCATTACACTCAATAACAGAAGAACACAAAGAACCAAATGACCAAGAAGAAGGATTGCTTGCCACAGCGGGTTTTACTAAATCCTCCCGTAGCACAAGGACTCGATCTAGCAAGGCCACCTTGTTGCCGGACCTTTCTGAACCACAAAATGAGCCATTTTTATTTTCTCCTCCCGTCTCGAAGGTTCCAAGAAAAACAAAAGGTACTTTTTTATTTCTATCCAAAGCACACTTTTCAGCTTAGTCATCAACTTAACGTTTGTTTTAAAAGCACTATTTGATTTAAAGCACTAATTGATTATTTGCCCTAAAAATGACTTTGAAATTCAGAAATTTAATGATTCCTCTATGACTTTTTAAATCCTATAATTCACTTGACATTATTAAACAGATTATTTAAACACATTCACTGCTAGGCAAAACTGACCTGTCTGCAGGCTCAGCTGTCCCTCATTGTCACTTAGTAAGCTAATGAGTATTTGGTTGATGTTTGTCATACATACTCAAACTGGGGTTATGTCTCTCCCAAATGGTGGGAATATCTTACTCTTGATGTATCACACACAAACACACATACAGACAAAATATTCAAACAGATGCATAATATATTTCTAATGTTAAGATTTTATGAGAGAAAACAATTTTAGTGGGGGAGATGGTTAAAAGATGTCTATAAAGGTGACCATGAAAGAAAGGGTAATTCTGAGGTAGTTGGCTAGGTCCTTTTATAGAGCAGCTCTTTATGAAGGTCAAAATAGTGGCTGGGTAAACAAAATTTGTTTACTTTAGTTTGAAATTAGAATTTCAGCAGAGCAGTTAAGGGCCTTGTAAGTAAAGTAGATAACTTTCCTGATTTATGTAAAATTTTAAAAACTGTCAATGGATAAACCCATGTGGCCTCTTATGTAATTGCTTCCTGACTTAAGATAGAAGATATGTCATATAAAATAAGAAGACTTGAAATTTTCTGTCTTCAGCGTTCACTGTACAAAAACCTCCTTTACTATATTGAGTTGTTATTTTTGTGTAGTCTCTGCACAGGAAAGTGACCCTGCCAGTGCAATTGATCATTTGTCTTAAAAATGATTTATAGTTACAAGGTATACTTCTCTCTCCCCTCTCCTTCCTGCTTTGATTATTTTGGTGGCATGTGTAAGTTTCTTCATAATAGGAGAGTGCTTTCACCTACACTTTCCATGGAGAAGAATGAAATGACAAAATATGTGAGATTTTAGCTAACTTTACCAAGCTGATAAAAGGGTACTTGAGAAACATTCATTGAAATGGAATTTAAGGTATTTATTTTGGTGCAAAAAAATGTTGAAATCCTTACTATTTTGTCATTATACACATATTCAGGTAGCAAAATCTTTTCATTTTCTCATTAACATTTTGAAGACCCTTTGTATTGGATGAAAGTGAAAAACACAGCAGTGAGAATAGCAGAAGAATGTTATTGACATAACTAATACTTTTCTTCACAACTGGAAGAGTAAATGCAAAGATCGTGGGTTATTTTGGTGTAGTGTAGCAAACATCTCTCTGATTCAGATCTTTGTCATCTTTATCATCTGTGTACATACTAATTATGATGCAGGGTAGCTCAGGTTATATATGGGTTTAATGCTTTCCTCCCCAAAATGTCTGAGGAACAGGCAGAATAAATTGGAACTAATGACATAAGACAGTTTTATGCCTATTTTAAGGTCTGTAGCATTTCTTAGCTCTTAAGCTTTTTAAAATTCATTTTATTAAATATTTGGATCACCCAAATGCTACTGGATTTTTCCTGTCATTTCTGTCTCTAAAAACAATTAATTTGGGATACCAGTGTTTTCTGGGTTTTGGGATATTCGCATGTTTCTGTGTGCATCATTTGTTCCAAGCTTCTTAGTTGAAAACATAGCATATACAGAGTATACAAAGATACAGTGAGGTGTTTTGTTTTTTCAACTTCAGCTAAACAAGTAGCGGCTCCTGCACAGCTGAAAGAATTGGTATCAGATTTGACTTCTCAGTTTGTTATCTCACCTCCTGCTTTGAGGACCAGGCAAAAAAATACATCTAATGCGTCCAAACTTATAGATGAACTGGTAAGAAATGTATGATTTTCTGTATTTTTTTAACTGACTTTAGTTTTCAAAATAAAATTTTAAACTTCATTTAATTTTAAGAAGTTTATTTCTAAAATGTTTTCTAAATAAACTTTAAAGATAGGAGTCACTTATATTAAAAGCCCCAAATTTGTTTTTTCTCTACATCTTTGGGGATTTGGCTGCTGCAGTTTAGGAAAAAGGTTTCTAAACCGTAGTGCCATCAGAATTATCTGAATGGGTTTATTAAAAATGGAGGCCTGCAAACCCCTGCAGTGTCATTCACAGAGCACACTTAGAATGCATTTCAGAGTTGATTCTGTCACCTGATTGTACATAACCCTAAGATGAAAACAATTCAGGGACTATGTCCCCCTTATATTTACAAACATTAATTCATAAACTTGTATTGAATTCTCTGCCATGAGTCAGTTACCATGCAGTGGCAGAGGCTTACAGAAAAATACTTAAAGCTACTTCCTTATCTTTTAGGAGTTCACAGTTTAGTTCTTTTTTTTTTTTTTTTTTTTTTTTTTTTTTTTTTTGACAGTGAGAGAGAGAGACAGAGAGAAAGGTCTTCCTTTTTGCCGTTGGTTCACCCTCCAATGGCCGCCGCGGCCGGCGCGCTGCGGCCGGCGCACCGCGCTGATCCGATGGCAGGAGCCAGGTGCTTTTCCTGGTCTCCCATGGGGTGCAGGGCCCAAGCACTTGGGCCATCCTCCACTGCACTCCCTGGCCACAGCAGAGAGCTGGCCTGGAAGAGGGGCAACCGGGACAGAATCCGGCGCCCCAACCGGGACTAGAACCCGGTGTGCCGGCACCGCTAGGCGGAAGATTAGCCTAGTGAGCCGCGGCGCTGGCCCACAGTTTAGTTCTTAAACACGGTCTAATTGCAGAGACAGAAACACACAATAGTTATTTCACAGTATGATACAAATAATTTATAGTCAACTACTTCTTTGGGTAGAAGGTGGTGGATGCAGGTGTTCTTTGCAGAGAAAAATCACAAAAACAAAGACTCAGCAGTGTATAAGCAGTGGGTGGGTGGGTGGGGAATGCTCATACACTAGAGAGTGGCCATGTGTGTGGGGCGTGGGGTCTATGAAAGATGAATTCTAGGGAGGGACATAATAGTCCCAGTGGCCAGGTTCTTACAAAATAATGAAAGCATGGATTTAGACAGACATAATGGGAACAGAAAAACAGGGGAAACATTGAAAAATAAAATTTGGCACGACTGGGAGATTAGTTGGAATTGTGAGAATGAGGAATAAAAAATACCACGGTTTCTGTTTAAAAATATAAGGAAACAATTTGGGATTTGTTGAATTTGAATTCAATAGTAGTGTTGGGTTATATGCCTTGACTCAGTGTAGAATTTCTAAATTTATATTTCAAATTTCTGCTTAACAGTTTATCTTTTCACATTTTTAACCCATAGGAAGATGATGCTAAATCAGTAGAAGCTGTGGGAAAGCAAAAAGTGAAAAGAATCAGGACTGCAAAAACAAGACAAGCAAGCAAGTATGACTTTGTTTTCTGAAATTTTTATGCCTTTGTTTCTCAATATCAAATTTGAGAAAAGTCAATTTGAAAAGGGAAATTAAGCTCATCAGAAAATGATCATTCTTAAGGACACATATAAGCACTATCTCCTTGATTATTAGATTTCACTGCTGAAGGTAGATTTCTATATAGAATGAAAACCTGCTCATCCTTTTTAAAGAAGGGTGATAGATTGGGGATAATTTGCATCCAGTATATCTATTTTTTGCAGTTGATGGAGGAGGGGGACCTTTTCATTAGTAAATAAACTAGTAACAAAGAATCATAAACTTAAAAATCCTGGTGTTACTTCACTAGTAGCAAATCCACAGGAAACTCTTCCATTTCAGAAATGCTTGTTAAATAGTATTTTGTCCTTGCTGTGCTTGGGCATGGTTGAATTTACTAAAAGTACAAGTTAATCTGGGGGTGGGGGTGGGGGTGGAAGAGAGGGAGGAGAGAGACACCAGAGGGAGATCTCCTATCAGCTGGTTCATTTCCCCAAATACACAGGACAGGGCTGGGCTGGAGAAGAGCTGGGAAGTCATCTTAACTACTAGGCCGAAAACCTTATCCCCATTTTATCTTGTTTTAAAACTGATTTAATGACTGTTAACCTTAATTAGTATCACTGTTTTCATTGGGAAAGCTACTTCAAGTTTGAAATCACATACATATGTGCTAATTGCGGGTGCTTGAGTATCATCATTTGTGATACCAAGAACATGCTTAGCTCTCCTGCTGTGCACTGACCACTAGTTGGCCTGTTCCTGTAACCCAGCAGCGTTGATGAACACATTTGGAATGTGTAGGTCCTGTGGTGATTGCTGTTAATGCCCATGTCACAGAGGGAAAATTCTTTTATGTGAAACCTTAATTTTGCCTCTCATTAGCCTGTATGACTTCCAGCTTCACTTCAGTTCTCTTATAAAATGAAAGCACTAGGCACAGTTTCCCTAAAGTTTCTGTCAATGTTGGGAAGCCACTTACACAATGTGCTTATTCTTATCTTTTCCTCCTCCCCCGCAGAAATACAGAAAAGGAAAGTTCTTGGTCACCTCCTCCAGTAGAAATTAAGCTGATATCTCCCTTAGCGAGCCCAGTTGATGGAGGAAAGAGCAAACCAAGAAAAACTGCAGAAGTTACAGGAAAAGCTCTTGGAAAGAGCAGAAAAAAACTGTCTTCTTTTCCAAAGCAAGTTTTACGTAGAAAAATGCTGTAATTTTTCTTTCAAGTTTTTAATATACACCTGTTTGTAAAGACATCACAGTTGTGTGGGTTATTAAAAATCATCTAATTTGGAAGAAAATAATTTATATATAAATTATTGTAAATTTTTGTAAACAGAAGTTCAATAAGTAAAATAGCTCCATGTGGAGTGATTCTTTCAGTCCAGGCAGTTTTTCTATTTTATATTAAGACTTCATACATTTATATAATATGTAAATATGGCTATTATTGGAATGTTAAATAAAGTGTCTACTTCACAGTAGTTTGTGTCTGTTAGATTATTGAGAGGGGATTTCTGTTGTAATGATTTTATATGCTAGTAGGCATTGGTCCCATTTTATTTCTCTACAATTACTAGACAGATGTTAAAATGAGGATTAAACTGATTTTAGAGTTGCTATTTTATAATTCATGCACTTTGATTCTGTGATTAAGATTTCTAATCATAAGATGTATTCTGTGTTCGGCTGTTACTATGTTGAAATCAAATTATGGGCATGTGATTTGCCACCTTTTTGTACTTTCACAAATTTTGTGTAATCTACCTCATATGAGCAAATTTTCCAAGTAATGCATTGATTAACTGTAATGTTGGCATTTCTTGTTTAGCAAGCTTAAAGTCTATTTATCTTTAAAAAGTCTCAGTTTCTCAGAGACTAATAACCCAGGTTAGACTGACCGGTTCACTGCTCACTAGCAACCTCATAAAAGGGTTTGAGAAAGTAGAGAAATGTAAAATAAATGTTTTGTGGATATTCAGTGCACTTGGTATGTGCCTCATTGAGATTTCAGGACAGATTTTGTACTGTTGTTGTGAAGGAGCTTGGTGCTGAATCACAGGAACCCCTTAATATTCAGGTTTCAAAACTAGTAAATTATCTCAGAACCTCAGGCACAGATTTGAAAAAGGGTGATGAGTAGATGTGGAAGAAGAAAAAACAAAAGCACCTTGCATTTTACAGTGTGACTCCGCACGATTATGTAATGATACTTGATATAGGCTATAAAATACATCAATAAGTAAGTATTGTAAAATAATTTATAGCAGGTAATTGATAGTGTATAATGAATGGACCATTAATAATTGATCATCCAGAAATGAACTGCTGTGTGGGCTGAGCTTTTAGTGTTGCCGTGTGAAGAACAGCATAAGCAGTGTGCTTTTCTACAATATTTTTCTACCAGATAACAGTATGAATAATGAAAACGATGAAAATGCCTATGCCAAGTACTGACAGTGTGAAAGTGGCAGTGCGGGTGCGGCCTTTTAGTCAGGTTAGTGGTAAAGGTTACATTGCCTTGTTGAAAATTTAACTGGCTTTGATTTTATGAATTTTTTAATGATAGTTAAACATCTATTTAAACTGCTTGTCATTTATGGAATATTATTTAAATGAACTTGTTAAATGAATAATTTAAAGATCTAAACATAATTCAGTAAGTGCTTAATTTCGTTTTTTTGCGCAAGTAGCACAATAAAAAATTGACAAGAGAAATGTACTGTCAACGATTGTTTTTAAACTAAAGTTTGGTGAATATAGTGAATGTGTGGTGCTTATTTTTAAGAAATATATTTCTCTATAAAAGGGAAGTCAAAAGTGAACAGCCAGGGGCCGGTGCTGCAGTTCAATAGGCTAATCCTCCGCCTTGCGGCGCCAGCACACCAGGTTCTAGTCCCGGTCGGGGCGCCGGATTCTGTCCCTGTTGCCCCTCTTCCAGGCCAGCTCTCTGCTGTGGCCCGGGAGTGCAGTGGAGGATGGCCCAAGTGCTTGGGCCCTGCCCCCGCATGGGAGACCAGAAGCACCTGGCTCCTGCCTTCGGATCAGCGCGGTGCGCCAGCCACAGCGCCCCTGCCATGGCGGCCATTGGAGGGTGAACCAACGGCAAAAGGAAGACCTTCCTCTCTCTGTCTCTCTCTCTCACTGTCCACTCTGCCTGTCAAAAAAAAAAAAAAAAAGTAAACAGCCTACCGGTTCTAAATGAGTTTGTTAATGAGTTTACATTTTAATGTATTTATGTAGCTTTTTATCAGTGCTTTGGATAAACTTTAAGGTAATTCTGAACAACTGACCAGTTGAGTAAATTTTTATTAACTGCAATGAATCAAATACTGTACTTGATACTGAGAATACAAAAAACCCAGTCTTACTTAATAAAATTTATTTTAGTAAGCTTCCTAAGTAAGGTACTTGCTGTCAGAGTAGTAAGGTGTATACAACCATCCAGAGATCATCATTGTAAATCATACAGTCATAGAAAGTTATTTCTGCCTGGAGAGCTCTTGGAAGGCATCCTAGATCTAGACAAACGGTTGTGATGGCTGTAACGGACAGTGAAACCTGAGTAAGGGCATGCAAGCTAGAACTACCTGACAGTAACTGCTCCTCAATGGCTTAACAATGTGATGATGACATTGTATGAGCTCTCCCGTTTCCAGCTACTGTCCGTTTCCTCTATATTATGAGAAAAATGTGTCAGCAGACGGAGCTATTTGAATTAAATAACTTGAGATATAGCCAGATAACTTTAAGTGTAGTGTAAA
Source organism: Oryctolagus cuniculus (assembly GCF_051225735.1). NCBI lineage: Eukaryota > Metazoa > Chordata > Mammalia > Lagomorpha > Leporidae > Oryctolagus > Oryctolagus cuniculus. The sequence goes on along the minus strand of NC_142879.1, from coordinate 66,888,218 downwards.
TTGGCTTGGTTTCTTCAAAAAATGTCAAAGAATATGTCACCAGCAAATTCAATGTTTTGGTCTTAGATGAAGGTGAGGAAATAAAGCCACTTAGTAACTTTTAACCCTTCAGTAACCCTCAATTCCAGGGATCTTCACTTTGCGAGTAATGCAAAGTCAGTCACAATGTTGGCCTTTGTCATTCAGCAGACAGCAAGGGCTATTTAAGGTCTTAATCTGATTCTCACACTGATTAACTTCATGTTTAAATGGTTAATAGAAGGGATTTTATGCCAAAACACTGAAGTTCACAGAATTTCCTAGTTTCCCTTTCCAAAAACACGGATTTTCCCCCGGTTCACCACCAAATATCGTGCAGTAGTAGCAAAGAAGAGCAAGCGTAGATTCAAGAGGTAGTCAAAGGGGAATAGTTACAGATCACACGTGGGTGACCGCAGTTGTTCCTACGTGATCTTCAGGATCTTGGAACTCTGTGCTCAAAACCTTACTGTTTACAGGGTCTGGATGAGCTGGATACAGCCTAATTTTCTGACAACCTATCCAATCTTTATTTTCATTGTGAGGTTGAAGAACCAACTTTCTCACCCCTTTATTATAATGGGCAGTGATTCTCAGCCTCAGTTTCCTTATGCATCCCATGTGGGCGCCCATTCAAACCCTGGCTGCTCCACTTCTGTTCCAGCTCCCTGCTAACTGCCTGGGGAAAACAGTGAAAGGACCCAAATGCCTGAGCCCCTGCTCCCATGCGGCAGACCTAGATGAAGCTGCTGACTTTGGCCTGGCCCAGTGCTGGCCTTTTCAGCCATCTGGGGAATGACAAAGAGGGAAGATTTGTCTGTGTATCTGCCTTTCAAACAAAAGAAAAATTTTAAAGAAAGTAATGCTACCTGTGAGTCCAACCACACAGTGCTTAACAACTGCTCAGTTCTGGCTGGCGTGGATTTTTTTAAATCATGTCTTTTAAACTATTGACAACACAATCACTGAAAATTATAAAAGTTTTTAGTACATCCACAGGTATATGTTGCTATCAATTTTAAAACATTTCATTACTTCAAAAAGAACCTCTACCCTTAGATACCATCCTCCCTACTTCTCACCAATACTAAGTGACCCCTAACTGTCACAGATGTCACTATTGTAGACAGTCATCAGCTGATGAGTGTTTTGGGCTGCTACCATCTTTGGGCTGTCATGATTAATCCGGTTGTGAATAGTTGTGTACACATTTTTGCATATTTTCATTTCTCTTGGTTATGTAGCTACACATAGAATTGCTGAGCCAAGCAGTAACTGCATTTGGAAAACAGTTTTCCAAAGCAGCTGCACCATTTTATATTCCCACCCATATATACAAGGGTTCCAGCTTCTCCACATCCTTGTGACTTGTTAATCTGACTTTGATTATAGTCATCCTAGTTGATGTCAAGTGTATCTCAGTGTTGATTTGCATTTCCCTAATGGACACTAATACTGAGCATCTTTATATGTGCTAATACCTGTTTGTATATCCTCCTTGGAGAAAAATCTGTTGAGATCCTTGGCTTATTTTTTAATTGAATTGGTTGTCTTCATTATTATGCTAGTCTTTGTGCTTTCTGGACACGATTCCTTATTAGATAACCTCATCTGCAAATTTTCCTATTGTGTAGATTTTCTTTCACATTTTCTTTTCAAGCAGAAACATCTTTTATGAACATCCAATTATGTTTTACTGCTTGAGATTTTAATAAATCTAGGGGTCTTTGACCCTCTCCAAGATCATGAAGATTTACTTCTCTGTTTTCTTCTAACGATTTTATAATCAGCCCTTATTTTTAGTTCCTTCCATTTTGAGGTTTTTTTTGCTTTTTGCCTGTGGCATAAGGAAGAGGTTTAAGTTCATTCACATGCAGCAGCTATCACAGTTCTCCCAATACCATTTCTTGGAAAGGCTGTTTTTTAGTAGCTTCTTGAAAATCCACTGACTGTAGATGTCTGTCCTCTCAAGTGTGTTAATCTGTATCTGCTCCTGTTCAAGTACCACCTTGCCTTGATTACTGTTCATTTGCAGAGTATGTTGTGTCAACAACATAAAGTTTTCATGTTTTGTACTTTTGTTCAATCCCTATTTTAATTTTTAAATACTACTATAACTGTTTACTGACTATACGGATGTTACAAGTTTTTTAGGAATAATTTTTGTACATTGATCTTGTCCTACAGCCTTATGAACTCATTGAACAGTAGTGGATTCCTTAGGATTTTCTGTGATGTCTGGGTGTCCACAGGGGTTGGTTCCAGGATCCCCACCCCCATGCTGCAGATTCCAAAGTCTGCAGATGCTCAGGTTCCTTGTGAAAATGATGTAGCATCTGCATGTAACTGCAAGTCCCCTTGTGTGCTTTAAGCTTTAAGCCATCTTTAGGTTTCTTAGAATTAGTACAGTGGAAGTTCTGGGTGAATGGTTGTGGTGTATAGTTTAGGGGATAATGTCCTCCCTGGTGTGGAAGCACTGTGAAGCCCTGGGGCAAGGATGGTCAGGACTCCGATATTCCAACATGTGACAGCCAAAGCAGGGTGTCCATTTTGTGGGTGGCAGCTGGTGAAAGAAGGAGCCCTCAACACCCTGGGACTTAGCCTCAGCAACAGGCAGCTGAAGGCAGGAGGAGAAGCCCTACTGTCCTGCTCCCTCCATGAAGAAAGCTTTCCCACGGAGACCTGGAGCAGAGACAGCCCTGTTCCTGGCCCTCACAGTCGAGAGGAGTTTCTGCCTTGCTGTGCTGGCAGGGAAGACGTAAGAAATGGTTTGCTTTAAATACCACAGACTTTCATTTAAACCAGGGCTGAGGAGTGTCCTGCCCATGGGCCATCAGCCCTGCCAAGGCAACCACAGGTGGGACTTGAAATTTAGCAAATCTGTACCAAGCTAATTTCTACATTGGCAATTTTGTATAACCCAAGAATAGTGTCATAAATATCCAAATGGCCCCTGGCAGAAGCAAAACTTCACCTCTGATTTAAACTGAGTTCTTCACGGCTATAATTACTGCTATCAGTATAGGTGGGTGTTAGAGAGCCAGCTGTTCTCTGGAAATTCATGACCAGAGAAGCCTTTCAGAAATCCTAGGGGGATAGAGCAGCAGCCGCTTGCCCTGAGAGCCCCGGAGAGTAACACAATCGGACAACAAACCGCAAGAACAGCAAGTTCCAGCCTCAGTTGCTTACTATGTATAAAGACTTTAAAACAGTTAACTTGGATAACAGAAAAGAGCGATTGACTCTGAATTTGTAATTTGACTATAGAGAGAGAAGAATTCTGGAAGCAAATGTGTGATTTCCATGCATTCCAGAACCACCACCACTGTTCAGGACCCTAAGAATCCAGAACATGTGAAGACGTTTACTTTTGACCTGGCATATTGGTCTCACAGTGGATTCCAAGAGGATAAAGATGGTGTTCTAATTTCAGCTGATCCCAGCAGTGAATTTGCAGGCCAGGTAAATGAATATGCAGTTTCAATGGAAGATTTTTTTTTTTTTTTGGTCTGGTGTTTTGTTTCCTTTTGAGGTGTTTACAGTGTAACAGTACAGCAATTTTTATGTGAGCATAAACATTCTTCCATGACAGCTTGGCTTTAAATTTACTTTTTTTCATGCTGAACAAGCGGTCCAAAAAAGCAGTTGCTGATTAACAACTTGTAGACTCTCAGATCAGATCAGCTGACTTGCCAATTAAAATTATTTTGCCTCTCAAGCTAAGCAAAATATATAGAACTTACTAGGCCTCCAGCATTTGAAAACTTACATTTGATTGAGCACCTATCATGTTCTGTGCACTGTCCTGCATTAAAGTTGCTTACAGCTTGGTGTAGGGAAACAGGCGAAGAAGTATATTCATTTGTATTATAGGTGATGTGATAATTATTCATATTATAGGTTATGTGATAAGAATGCAAGAGGATACAAGGAGACAAACATTTCAATCAGGACAGAGTACTTTTCTGGGTGATCTAATAAAGACTATGATGTTGGGGCTGAGTTTTCAAAGACAAGAAGGTTGACAGCAGGCAAAGTTGAGGCATGGGGGAAATGAACAGAGTGACTGATGGGACTTCAAGCACATACTAATTGGAGTCATAGAATCAGAGATGATTTAAAAAACAAGATAGCGGTTGAAATTTAAAATTTGATGGACACTATAATCCCACAGATCAGGAAGCTTAATGAGTCCTAGCCAGAATCAAGAAAATCACAATTAGTCTCATTTCAATTAAATTGCCATAATCCATAATCCAGTGATGATGGAGGAAACAGGCCAGTGTTGTGCACTGAGTTAAGCCTCTGCCTGCAACACTGGCATTCAACATGAGTGACAGTTTGAGTCCTGGCTATGCCATTTCCAGTCTAGCGCCTCACTCATCTGTCTGGGAAGGCAGCAGGTGACCCAAGTGCCTGGGCCCCTGCACCCACGTGGGAGACTTAGAAGTTCCAGACTCCTGGCCTCTGTTTGGCCAAGCCCTGGCCATGTGACCACATGGGGAGTGAATCAGCAAATTAAAGATCTCTTTATCTCTCTCCCTCTCTGTACTTTGTAACTCTGCCTTTCAAATAAAATAAATCCTTAAAAAATAAATGGGGTGGGGGGTGGGGGGTTGTCCTGAGATCAGAACAAGGATGACAGCAGATACATTAATCAGAAGAATGCAAGCCAGAAGACAATGGGAGACATCTTTTACTCCAAGAAACAACCTAGAATTTTGTACCCAAAAGAAATGATCTTTAGGCACACCCCCACTCTCCTCTTGGTGAGAGCTGCCCACATTCATTTCTCAATGTGTATTAGCTCTTGAAATAAATCCTGCTCTCATTCTTGTACTTTATCTATGTCTGCTCTGAATCCATCTCTCATGCTGAGACAAGAACTTGGAATAAATCCAGCTGGGGACCCTGTCACACAACACAGGGAGGGAGATGAGTAAATGACAGCACAAGGCAGGGCTACAGCCAATGAGGAGGACCAGAGAGCAGCACAGAGGATCAGGGCTCTGTCCCCCGCCATTCAGCAACCTCCCAGCAGGCTGGCGAGCTTGATCTGCTGGATCTGCTTTGAGACCTGAAGCAAAGTATGTCTTGTCTTTTTAAGAAGGAATAGATCTACTCTCTGCACAAGGCCCTGCCCACAGCCCCATGCGGTCTAGCTTGTGTGTTATCAAGCTGTCTGGGCTCTGCCAGGTGCACAGGAACAAAGCAAGCACTGTCTCACCCTATTCTGGTCCTGAGGGCTCCTTCATGGCACACAGAGCTGTGAGGCTGCAACCAAGCCCATCTCTACTGGGAGGGAGGGAGGAAGAGAGGGAAACCAAGGAAAGAAAGAAGTGATCTTTAAAAATTATTTAATCCCTTGAGAAGGGAATAATAATAATTGGTTGTTGAAAAATACAGTTTTCAGCACACAGAGAAAATATTGCCAGCACCAAAAAATAATAATAGAAGTACAGTCATGTGCAATAAAGTACATACACAATAGTGGCCCCATAAGATAAACGGAGTTGAAAAACTCCTGTGGCCTAATGATGTCACTGGTATACCCTTGGAGAACCATGGTAATGCTGGTGCAAACCCATTTTTACTACACTACCAGCTGTAAAAGCGTAGCACACAGAATTGCATACAGTGCATAACACTTGGTAATAACACTTGTTTATGCAATTATTATACATGCTTTCAATCATTGCTTTAAAGTTTAGCCTTGAACTTTTAAAGCAAGATCTCTGTAAAACACCATTCCATGTTATGTGGGCATCAGCCTGCAGTGTCTCATGTTCACCTAAGTACACTCCATGTTTGCACAATGACAAGATTGCCCAGTGACACACTTATCAGAGCACATCATTGCCATGATGGGATGCATGACTGTAAGTTCTTCTTGGGTTTTTGCTCTATATTTGAAGTGATGAAATATTATTTGAACACAGACTATTTACATTAAAGACCTATATTGAGCATAGGTTCTCAAATTTATTTGTCTAGCACTCTGTACAATTTAGAAGTGTTTGAAGATCCCAAAGGCTTTTGTTTATGTGGGCTATACCTATCATTATTTACATCATTAGAAATGAAAGCAGTATATGTGGCCAAATATTGTCCCCCAAAATTTACAGCCTTCCAAAAACTCAAATGTGAGCTTACTTGGAGTTGGATGGGTTCTTAATCCAGTATGACAAGCATCCTTAAAAGGAGCAGTGAGTGACAGAGTGACACCCAAGTAGAGCACCATATGAAGACAGGTGGAGAAAGCAGTGGTGTGGCTGCAAGCCCAGGATTGCCAAAGCATGCCAGCCACTCCCAGAGCCGTGAGTGGGGCCCAGGACAGATCCTCCCTTAGAGTGCCCATGACGCCCATCCCTTTCCGCCTGGACGTCAGGCGTTGTAAGCCACCCAGTCTGTGCTACCTTTGCAGCCCAAGGGCACTAATTCTCAGAGAAGCTTAATATCTGTTCACTAATCAAAAGTATTAAGAATCTATTACCAGCTTACAGATATAATATAAAGCAATGTTTTTATTTAAAAATAATCTTATCCAGTGCGATATGGAAGAGAATGATACTGTTTCATATTTTTCCAAATCTCCATGTCTGCCTTCCTGAAAGCTGGATTCTCTGCCCTTCCATGTAATCTTCATTGTTCACTCTACTCGACCCTAAACTCAAGAGAGAACAAGCGAGAACAAGGCACACATTATCCCAGTAATCACTCTCACTTCACGAGACCCTGAAACTTAGGGGCCCCAGACTGCATGCTGAGAACTGCTTCCATTGAGCAAACAAAAGAGAAGTTTAACAAGTTTACTATGGGAAATGGAATTATGACACAATCTCATGGCTGGAAAAAGGGGACAATAAAGAGATGGAGTAAGTACAATACAAATAGCAAGACAGTAGATGCCAATTATATGAAATGCAAATAGTTTAAGTATGCCAATTAAGAGCCAAAGATTGGGGCCAGTTTTGTGGTACCCAGCATATCATATGGGATGTGGTTCAAGTCCCAGGTGCTCCATTTTTTTAAAAGATTTATTTATTTATTTGAAAGAGTTACACAGAGGAGAGGCAGAGAGAGAGAGAGGTCTTCCATCCACTGGTTCACTCCCTAATTGGCCACAATGGCTGGAGCTGTGCCTATCTGAAGCCAGGAACTTGGAGCCTCCTGCTGGTCTCCCATGTGGGTGCAGGGGCCCAAGGACTTGGGCCATCTTCTACTGCTTTCCCAGGCCATAGCAGAGAGCTAGATCAGAAGTGGAGCAGCCAGGACTCAAACCAGCACCCATACGGGATGCCAGCACTGCAGGTGCCAGCCCCAGTACTCTATTTCTTATGGAGCTCCCTGATAATGCATCGGGGAAAGCAGCAGAGGATGGTCCAAGTGCTCAGCCCCTGCACCCACATAGGGGACCCAGACGTTATTCTAGCCTTTTGACTTTGGGCTGATCTAGCCCCAGATGTTGCAAAACCATTTGGAGGTGAACCAGCAGATAGAAGATCAATTGTAATTGATCTCGATCTCACTCTAACTCTGCCTTGTCAAATTAATATTAAAAAAAAAAGGCTAAGGTTGTCAGAATTAATAGAAAAGCCAGGGGCCAGTGTGGTGGCATGGTGGGCTCAGCCTCTGTCTGTGGCACTGACATCCCATAGGGCCCCAATTCGTGTCCCAGCTGCTCCTCTTCCATCCAGCTCTCTGCTATGGCCTGGGAAAGCAGTGGAAGATGGCCCAAGTCCTTGGGCCCCTGCACCCATGTGGGAGACCCAGAGGAAGCTCCTGGCTCCTCACTTCAGATTGGCACAGCTCTGGCTGTTGTAGCCATTTGGGGAGTGAACCAGCAGATGGAGGACCTCTCTGTCTCTTTCTCTCAAGCAAATAAATAAATCTTTAAATATATAGAAAAGTCAGATCCAGTTATATCTGTCTGTAAGAAACCTGGGTTAAATGTAAAGAAATAGAAATAATACATTGTGGGGCCAGCACTGGGGCACAGCAGGTAAAGTCTCTGCCTGTGATGCCAGCATCCCATATAGGCTCTGATTCAAGTTCCAGCAGCACCACTTCTGATCCAGCTCCCTATTTCATCTGGAAAAGCAACAGAAGATGGCCCAAGTACTTGGGTCCTGCCACTCACGTGGGAGATCTGAAACAAACTTCTGGCTTTGGCCTGGCCCAGCCCCAGCCATTGTGACCATCTAAGAAGTGAACCAGCAGATGGAAGATATTCTTTCTCTCTCTTCCCCCACTCTTTCTATAACTCTTTCAAATAAATAAATTTTTAAAATTTTTTTAAATAAAAAATATACAGTGCAAACACTAAAAAAATTAGGCTACATTTAAATCACATAAAACAGACATCAGGGCAAGAAATACTTCATAATAGTAAGTAAACAGTACATTAAGAAGACATCACTATGCTGAAACTCACATGGAAACATAGGAGATCCCGAATAGCTAAAGCAGTCTATACAACAAAAACAAAGCCAGAAGTTCACAATACCAGATTTGAAGACATACTACAGGGCAGTTATAATAAAAACAGCATGGTACTGGTACAGAAACAGATGGATAGACCAATGGAATAGAAACAAAATGCCAGATCAATCCAAGCCTCTACAACCAACTTATCTTTGACAAAGGGCTAAAATCAATCCCTGGAGCAACGACAGTCTCTTCAACAAATGGGGCTGGGAAAACTGGATCTCCACGTGCAGAAGTACGAAGCAGGACCCCTACCTTACATCTTTCACAAAAATCCACTAAAAATGGACTGAAGACCTAAAAATCTATGACCCAACACCATCAAATTATTAGAGAACACTGGGGAAACCCTGCAAGACATTGGGACAGGCAAAGACTTTTTGGAAAAGACACTGGAGGCACAGGCAGCCAAAGCCAAAATTAACAACTGGGATTACATCAAATTGAGAAAATTCTGCACAACAAAAGAAACACTCAGGAAAGTGAAGAGGCAACAAACAGAATGAGAGAAAATATTTGCAAGCTATACAACGGATAAAGGATTTTTTAACAAATTTTTTTATTTATGTATTTGAGGGGTAGAGTTACAGTGAGAGGGAGAGACAGAAAGGTCTTCCTTCCATTGGTTCACTCCCCAAATGGCCGCAACGACCAGAGCTGCACCGATCTGAAGCCAGGAGCCAGGTGCTTCTTCCTGGTCTCCCGTGTGGGAGCTGGGGCCCAAGCACCCTGCCATCTTCAACTATTTTCCCAGGCCACAGCAGAGAGCCAGACCAGAAGAGGAACATCTGGGACAGGAACCAGCACCCAATGTGATGCCAGCACCGCAGGAATAGGATTAACCCATTGCGCCACAGCACCAGTCCCTGATAAAGGATTAATGACCAGAATATATAAAGAGTTCAGGAAACTCCACAACAAAACAAACAACCCAAGGAAGAGATGAGCAAGGGACCTAAATAGGCATTTTTCAAAAACAGAAACCCAAATGGCCAACAGATACATGAAAAAATGCTCAGGATCACTAGCTGCCAGGGAAATGCAAATCAAAACCAAAGTGAGGTTTTACCTCAACCCCATTAGAATGGCTTTCATACAGAAAACAAAAACAACATATGCTAATGAGGATGTGGGGAAAAAGGTACCCAAATCCAATGTTGGCGGAAATGTAAACTGGTAAAGCTACTATGGAGTACAGTATAGAGATAGCACAGAAATCTGAATATAGACCTACCAAATAACCCAGCCATTCCACTCCTGGGAATTTACCCAATGGGAATTAAATCAGCATATGAAAGAGTTATCTGTACCTCCATGTTTATCACAGTTCAATTCACAATAGCAAAGACATGGAATCAACCCAAATGCCTGTCAGTTGAAGACTGGATAAAGAAATTGTGGGCTATGTACACCATGGAATACTACACAGCAGTAAAGAAAGAATGAAATCCAATCATTTGCAACAAAATGGATGAAACTGGAAAACATTATACTTAGTGAAATAAGCCAGTCCCAAAGGGACAAATACCATATGCTCTCCCTGACCTGTGAGAACTAATAGAACACCTAAAAAGCAACCTCTAGAAGTTAAATTGACACTTTGAGAAGCAATGTCTTTGAACAGCCCTTGTCTTGACTGTTGAGAAACTTTTTTTTAATACTATTTGTTGAACTCTTAACATAGTTAATCATATGTATATAAAGTAAATTGAAAATAGATCTTAGTAAAAAATAAGAGTGGGAATAAGAGAGGAAGGAGGAAGGGGATGGGAGGGTGGGCAGAGTGGTAAGAATCAACATGTTCCTAAAGTTGTAATTATGAAATGTATGAAGTTTATAACTGTAAAGCCATATAGTTCTGCATACATTCTTATAGACTTACTTTTCAGGGTACATTTTTAAACCTTGCCACAGGACCCCCAAAACCCCTTAAAATAGGTAGTAAAAATAGCATTTTTAGGGTTGTAGTGATCATATAGAAAGGATTCAGTGTTAAGGTGATCATATAAATAGGACCAAGTGTTTGGTAATAATAATAGAATTGAAAAGGAGTGAATGCTCCAACAGGGGAAGCTGTACTTACAGCAGACTCATAGAATGACAATCACCTTAAACAGCACTCTGACCTCAGAATCAGCCCTTAAGGCATTCTGGTCTGGCTGAAAAGCCCATGAGAGCATTTCAGGCATGGAAAGCCAATACACTGTGGCAAAAAAAAAAAAAAAAAAAAATCCTACATGAAGGATTTCTGTGAGACCCCAGTGGAAAAAAGTGGCCATCAAAAAAGGATGTACTTGGGGCCTGCACCGTGGTTCGCTTGTTAATCCTCTACTTGCAGCACTGGCATCCCCTATGGGTGCTGGGTTCTAGTCCTGGTTGCTCCTCTTCCAGTTCAGCTCTCTGCTGTGGCCTGGGAAGGCAGTGGAGGATGGCCCAAGTGCTTGGGCGCCTGCACCTGCATTGGAGACCAGGAGGAAGCACCTGGCTCCTGGCTTCGGATCAGCATAGCTCCGGCCATGGCAGCCACTTGGGGGGTAAACCAACAGAAGGAAGACTTTTCTGTCTGTCTCTCTTTCTCACTAACTCCATCTGTCAAATAAATTTTTTTAAAAAAATCTAAAAAAAAAAAAAAAAAAAAAAGGATGTACTTTTCTCTGAAGGGAGGAGTGAACTTCTACTTTGCTCATGGCCTTGTCTCAATATGGAAGGAGTGTGTGGATTCAAAAGGCTTCCATATCCTAGGTAGCTCATGTCAAGAGCCTCAAGTGGTCACTGACATCATACATAAGAGTGTTAATTGTTAAATTAACAATAGGAGTCACTGTGCACTAACTTCCCATGCAGGACCTCTGTCCTCAAAGGGTTGTATTATGAGAGTTAATAATAAAACTTGTTCTCAAAGAATTATTTCATCTTAGTGTATTAGGTGGAAGATGTTCTATGTCTCATAAGTTCTGGTTACATCTAAATGCTTGCAAAATATTTATCATTCCTGGGTTCTTTAAAGATAATTAAGTTTCTCAAAAAAAAGAAAAAGAAGCAAAATTAACCTCAAGATGCAATGACTTAGGGCCAGTGCTGTGGCGTAGTGGGTAAAGCCACCACCTGCAGTGCCAGCATCCCATATGGGCACGAACCAGTTCGAGTAACAGCTGCTCCACTTCTGATCCAGCTCTCTGCTATAACTTAGGAAAGCAGTAGAGATCGCCCAAGTCCTTGGGCCCTTGCACCCACATGGGAGACGTGGAAGAAGCTCCTGGCTTCAGATCAGCTCAGCTCCAACCATTGAGGCTAACTGGGGAGTGAACCAGCAGATAGAGGACCTCTCTCTCTCTCTGCCTGTCCTTCTCTCTGTGTAACTCTGACTTTCAAATAAATAAATAAATCTTAAAAAAAAAACAAAAACAAAAAAAGAAAGCCCTTGTCTGGATTGTTGAGGAATATTTTTTTTCTTTTCTTTTTGTTTTTCTTTCTCATACAAAGTATTGAACTCTTTACCTAGAATAGAGTTAACCTTCTGTGTATAAAGTTAACTGAAGGCTGGCTCTGTGGCTCACTAGGCTAATCTTCCACCTGCGGCACGGCCACCCTGGGTTCTAGTCCCGGTCGGGGCACCGGATTCTGTCCCGGTTGCTCCTCTTCCAGTCCAACTCTCTGCTGTGTCCTTGGAGTGCAGTGGAGGATGGCCCAGATCCTTGCGCCCTGCACCCACATTGGAGACAAGGAGGAAGCACCTGGCTCTTGGCTTTGGATCGGCGCAGTGCGCCGGCCGCAACACACCGGCCATGGCAGCCACTTGGGGGTGAACCAATGGAAAAAGAAAGACCTTTCTCTCTGTCTCTCTCTTTGTCTAACTCTGCCTAAAAAATAAAAAAAAAAAAAAAGTTAACTGAAAATAGATCTTAGTAAAAAATAATATTAGGAATAGGAGAGGGAGGAGGAAAAAGGGTGGGAAGGCAGGTAGAATTACTATGTTACTAAAGTTGTATTTATGAAATGCATGCAAAAAAAATAAAAGACATCACTAGCCTAAATGGGTATGTATTAATTAAATCTTAAAGTACCTAAGGTGTAGGCATTTGGTACAGCAGTTAAGACACTCTTGGCGGGGGTGGGGGGCAGCACTGTGGCCCAGTAGGCTAAGCCTCCACCTGTGGAGCCAGCATCCTTTATGAGTGCCGGCTGTAGTCCCGGCTGCTCCTCTTCTGACCCAGCTCCCCGCTGATAGCCTGGGAAAGCAGTAAAAGATGGCCCAAGTGCTTTGGCTCCCGCACCCACCTGGGAGACCTGGAAGAATCTCTAGGCTCCTGGCTTCAGATCGGCCCAGCTCCAGCTGTTGCTGCCATTTGAGGAGTGAACCAGCAGATGGAAGACCTTCTGTCTTTTCTTTTCTCTTTAACTCTACCTCTCAGATAAATAAATAAAATCTTAAAAAAAAAAAAAAAAAAAAAAAGACACCCACATCCCATATCCAAGCACCTGGGCTTGAGTCCTGGCTCTGCTCCCGATTCCAGGTGCCTGATGCCAGTGTGCACTCTGGTAGACAGTGGGTTATGCCTCCAGGCCTGGCTTTCCTGCCTCCTGAATGGGAGACCTGGATTGAACTCCTGGCTCCTGGCTTAGGCCTTGTCCAGCCCTTGCTGCTGCAGGCTTCTGGGGGAATGAATCAGGAGGTCTGTATCTGTCTCTGCCTTTCAAATAAAGTAGATGAAGAAAAGACTTAGAAATAGATGAACTACAATTACAATCGGCAATTTCAGCACTCCTCCTCAGCAACTGATAAAACAAACACAAACCGGAACGTTATCACGCTAACTGACAATAAAGAGCCCTCCTGCCGCCCGCCCCCAGTCAACCACAGAATGACACGTTCTTCTCAAGACAGCCTGGAACTTTCATCAGTGCATTCAATAAATGACGAGGATTAAAATCTTGCAAGCTATGCTCTCGGATCGCAGCGGAGTTCAGTTACTTGGAAAATCCACAACAATTTGAAAACTAATAGATTCTAAATACTCAGTAGGTCCAGGAAGAGACCACAAGAGAAGTCAGAAAATATTTTGAATGGAATGAAAATCAAAATAGCTGCCAAAACGTGTGGAATACATCTGAACAGCAACAATAAGAGGATATTTTGTGGCAGGAAAGTGTATACTACAGAACAATCTCGAATCAATATTCCAAGCTACCACCTAAGAACTTAGGAAAAGGAAATTAAGCACACACACACACAAAAAGAATAAGAAAATAAAAGCAGGGGCTGGCACTGTGGAGCAGTGAGCTAAAGCCCTGGCCTGAAGCGCCAGCATCCCATTTGGGTGCCAGTTCTGGTCTCAGCTGCTCCTCTTTCCATCCAGCTCTCTGCTATGGCTGGGAAAGCAGTAGAAGATGGCCCAAGTCCTTGGGACCCTGCACCCACGTGGGAGACCTGGAAGAAGCTCCTGGCTCCTGGCTTCAGATCGGTGCAGCTCCAGCCACTGTGGCCATCTGGGGAGTGAACCAGCAGCTGGAAGACCTCTCTGTCTCTACCTCTCTCTGTAACTCTTTCAAATAAATAAAATAAATCTTTTTTTAAAAAGGGGCTGGCTCTGCTGTGGCCAGGGAGTGCAGTGGAGGATGGCCCAGGTGCTTGGGCCCTGCACCCCATGGGAGACCAGGAAAAGCACCTGGCTCCTGGCTCCTGCCATCGGATCAGCGCGGTGCGCCGGCCGCAGCGCGCCGGCCGCGGCAGCCATTGGAGGGTGAACCAACGGCAAAGGAAGACCTTTCTCTCTGTCTCTCTCTCTCACTGTCCACTCTGCCTGTCAAAAAAAATTAAAAAATAAAAAAAAAATTTAAAAAGGGGCTGGCGCTATGGCACAGCAGGTTAATGCCCTGGCCTGAAGTGCCGGCATCCCATATGGGCACTGGTTCGAGACCCAGCTACTCCATTTCCGATCTAGCTCTCTGCTATGGCCTGGGAAAGCAGTAGAAGATGGCCCAAGTTCTTGGGCCCCTGCACCCACATGAGAGACCTGAAAGAAGCTCCTGGCTTTGGCCTGTCCCAAACCCGGCCATTGCAGCCATTTGGAGAGTGAACCAGTGGATGGAAGATCTCTCTCTCTCTCTCTCTCTCTCTCTGTGTCTGTAACTCTACCTCTCAAACAAAATCTTTTTTTTTTTAAGTAAAGTGACTTTTATGCATAGCAAAAAGTACAAAGAATGTATAAAAGAGTTACAGTTAGTGAATTTGGAAATGTCAATATACAAAAAAGAACAGTATTTCTCTATACATCAGTGAATAATTAGAAATTAGAATTTTTTTAAAGATTTTATTTATTAATTTGAGAGGTAGAGTTATAGACAGTGAGAAGGATAGACAGAGAGAAAGGTCTTCCTTCCGTATGTTCACTACCCAGTTGGCAGCAACGGCCAGAGCTGTGTCGATCTGAAGCCAGAAGCCAGGAGCCAGGAGCTTCTTCCCAATCTCCCACGTGGGTGCAGGGGCCCAAGGACTTGGGCCATCTTCCACTGCTTTCCCAGGCCACAGCAGAGAGCTGAATTGGAAGAGGAGCAGCCGGGACTAGAACTGGCACCCATATGGGATGCAGGTGCCATAGGCAGGGGATTAACCTACTGCATCAAGGTGCCGGTCCCTGAAATTAGAATTTTAAAAAGATTTAGGGCCGGCGCCGCGGCTCACTAGGCTAATCCTCCGCCTTGCGCCGCCGGCACACCGGATTCTGTCCCGGTTGCCCCTCTTCCAGGCCAGCTCTCTGCTGTGGCCAGGGAGTGCAGTGGAGGATGGCCCAAGTGTTTGGGCCCTGCACCCCATGGGAGACCAGGATAAGTACCTGGCTCCTGCCATCGGATCAGCGCGGTGTGCTGGCCGCAGCGCGCCGGCCACGGCGGCCATTGGAGGGTGAACCAACGGCAAAAGGAAGACCTTTCTCTCTGTCTCTCTCACTGTCCACTCTGCCTATCAAAAAATTTAAAAAAAAATATTAAAAATTAAAAAAAGATTTATTTATTTATTTATTTAAAAGGCAGAGAGAGAGAGAGAGAGAGAAAGATCTTCCATCTGCTGGTTCACTCCCCAAATATTTAGAGTTGGGCTGGGCCGAAGCCAGGAACCAGGAGCTTCCTCTGGGTCTCCCACATGAGTGCAGGGGACCAAGCATGTGGGCTGTCTTCTCATGTTCTCCCAGGTGCATTAGCAGGGAGCTGGATTGGAAGTGGAGCAGCCGGGGCTAAAACCAGAACTCATACAGAATGCTGACATAGCAGGTTGCAGCTTAACCTGTATTACAGGCCTTTAAGAGCTAAAATAATAAAAATTCTAAAAGGATAGAAGTATTGTGATCTCAGATTTGATAAAAATGTCTTAGGACATAAAAAAGCATAAACCAGCAAAAAAAATTTTGATAAATAAAGCTTTGTTTTAAAAAAAAAAACATTCTTCCTCTTTTTTTTTTTTTTTTTTAAGATTTTATTTATTTGAGAGGTAGAGTTACAGATAGTGAGAGGGAGAGAGAGAGAGAAAGGTCTTCCTTCCATTGATTCACTGCCCAGATGGTGGCAATGGCTGGAGCTGTGCCAATCCGAAGCCAGGAGTCAGGAGCTTCTTCCTGGTCTCCCATGTGGGTGCAGGAGCCCAAGGACTTGGGCCATCCTCTACTGCTTTCACAGGCCATAGCAGAGAGCTGAATTGGAAGAGGGGCAGCCAGGACTTGAACTGGCGCCCACATGGGATGCTAGCGCCAAAGGTGGAGGGTTAACCTACTGCACCACGGAGCCAGCCCTGAATTTTTCCTCTTTAAAAGATATCAATACAGGCCGGCGCCACGGCTCACTAGGCTAATCCTCCACCTGTGGTGCCAGCACCCCAGGTTCTAGTCCCAGTCGGGGCACCAGATTCTGTCCCGGTTGCCCCTCTTCCAGTCCAGCTCTCTGCTGTGGCCCGGGAGTGCAGTGGAGGATGGCCCAAGTCCTTGGGCCCTGCACCCGCATGGGAGAGCAGGAGAAGCATCTGGCTTCTGGCTTCGGATCAGCGTGGTACGCTGGCCGCAGTGGCCATTGAGGGTGAACCAACGGCAAAGGAAGACCTTTCTCTCTGTCTCTCTCTCTCTCTCACTGTCCACTCTGTCAAAAAATAAAAATAAAAAAATAAAAAATAAAGATATCAATACGAAAATGAAAAGGCAAGCCATTCAGAGAGAAAATACTTGTATAACCCATACCTAATGTATCAAAAAACATGTAATAAATTCTTCCAATTTACTTTTATAAAAAATTGAATTCCCTAATGGCAAAATATTTTATTCTTTAACTTTAATCTTATTTTATTACAATTTATTTATTTGCAAGGCAGAGTTAGAGAGAGAAGGAGGGAAGGACAGTAGGAGAAACAGAGAGAGTGTGTTTCCATCTACTGGTTCACTCCCCAAATGGCTGGGCCTATTTGAAGCCAGGAGGTTCCTCTATGTCACTCCCCCTCTTCGTGGAGGAACGACACAGGATTCTGCGTTTTTCTTTCGTCTGCTCGGCCCTCCCCGGGTTTGCTGCTGGTTCTTCCCGGGTTGGCTGCCATCCTTCCACCTCCGTGGAAGGGCGGTTCCCCCTGGCCACCTTCCCCACTTCTGCAGGGGAGCGGCACACCGCCGGCCGGCTCTCTCGGGGGCTGCACAGGTGTTCCCCTTAGATGTTCCTGGTGCATGCCGTCTCTCTCCTCCTTTATAGTCCTCCTCCGCCAATCCTAACTCGGCTGCCCACACGCCGAGCACGCCGCTCTCCTCCAATCAGGAGCAGGATCAGCTCCTGGAGGTCATCACTCAAGTTGGCAAGAGGCAGCTGCGTAGAAGCTGTTTCCTCCTCTCCCAGCGCCATATTGTGGGAGAGCAGATGCATAGAATAAGTCTTAATTCCAGTAACTCAGTCCAGTCCGGGTTGCTCCCCACACTCTAGGTCTCTCACATGGATGCAGGGGCCCAAGTACTTCTTGTGCTTTCCCAAGCACATTATCAGGGTGCTGATAGAAGTAGAACAGTTGGGACTCAAACCAGCACTCATACAGTGTGCCGGGCAGCAGGCTTTACCTGTTATAGCGCAGCACAGGCCAGTAGTAAAGCACTTCATCAGGGCGGGCATAAGGCACATCTTGGGTTTGAGTTCCAGCTCTGCTTATGATCCAACTTCCTGCTAATGTGCGCTCTGGAAGGCAGCAGGTGATGGTTCAAGTACTGGGTCCCACCCACGTCAGAGACCTGAATGGAGTTCGGGGCTCCTGGCTTTGGCCTGGTCCAGCCTTGACTGCCGCAGGCATTTGGGAAGTGAAACACCAGATGGAAGTCCTACCTAATCTCTCTCTGCTTTTCAAATAAAATGAAAAGAAAAAATTTTAAAAATATTTGATCAGAGTTTTCACGAAAGAGAGATAAATTACCTAAAACCAATAAAAAATGTGAAACTTCATTAGTCATTAGGGAAGTGCAAATTAGTACCACACTGAGAAAATATAAGCACGACGAGATAAAATGAGAGTACTTCACAGAGTTCATGGAAAAATAAAAATGATAAATTTACTTTAATGTGAAAATTTGATATCTGCATTTTTTCATAAAATGTATTTTGTATGGACAGAGACCACCCATCCACTGGTTCACTTCTCAAGTGTCCACAGTGGGCAGGAGAGGGTCAGGCCTAAGCCAGAAGCTGAGCACTCAGTCCCTATCTCCTGTGTCGCTGGCAGGGACCGAAGCACTTGAGCCCTGACCACTGCCTCCCAGGGTGCACAGGCAGCAGCAGCGAGACTGGGCCTTGAACCCTCTCCATTATGGGTGTGGGTGTCCCAGGAGGTGTGTTAAACGCCGGGCCAAACACCTCCCTCCATGGACTTTTTTATTATTATTATCTTTAAAGGTATATTTATTTATTTGAAAGGCAGAGTTAAAGAGAGAAAAGGAGAGACCAAGATATAGAGAGAGATCATCCATCCACTGGTACATTCCCCAAATGGCCAAATTTCTGATCATTGAAGGTATGTGAGAGAGTAAACCAGCAAATGGTGTTCTCTCTGTGGCTAAAAAAAAAAAAAAAAAAAAAAAAAAAAAGGTTTTTTAAATAAAAACAAAAAGTACAAATGTACACATACATACGTGGAGGGGGGAAGACTGCCAAGTCTGAGAACAAAGAAGAGAGCTCACCAGCAGAGGGCTAAAGTTAGTGTGGGTATTTTGTGGTGTTATTGTTTGAGTTAAAGAATAAAGTAGCAGAAAACATTCTGACCCATTTGTGCCTTGACAATTTTTTTTGTCAACATGCTTAACTTTGAAGACCTAGACCACGCTTTGTCAAGGTTATAAAATAAGTTCATCAGCCATGGATCCCAGTTAGTTTAAGATACACCTTCCATGGTCCATGATTGTGAATTTTCAGTATTTTCCGAATGAACAGACCCCATTTCAGTGTCTGGTTTCCCTCCAGTGGTTCCAAGAGAGCATCTAGCTGAGTTATACTTCAAGTGGGTCTCATGGTATGAATTAGGCAGAATTTATGCCAAGCAGAATATTTATTAGATGTTAGGAATACTGTGAAAAGTAGGAAGGAGTAGCCATGCCTGTCGCTGGCCTCTGCTTAACATGAGCCCTGTGATCTTCTTTGCAGAGAGACGTTTTCCATGACATTGGGAGGGGAATTCTGGACAGTGCTTGGCAAGGTTATAATGCCACTCTCCTGGCCTATGGCCAAACAGGCTCTGGAAAGAGCTATTCCATGATCGGGTTTGGGGCCAACAAGGGTATTATTCCAAATGTGTGTGAAGAGCTCTTTCAAGCAATTGAGAGCCAAGAGAGAAATCAAGAATACCAGGTGAGCATTATCCCAACCTCTTCTCCAAGGACCTTACCAACATCTCTATTTTAGGATAATGTCAGTTTTCCATACCAAAATGTTTATATGACTGTGGTGAGCATTGTAGTGCAGCAAGTTAAGTGCCACCCCTATGCGGGCATCCCATATGGGCACAGGTTTGAGTCCTGGCTGTTCCACTTCAGATCCAGTTCCCTTCTAATGGCCTGGGAAGCAGCAGAGGATGGCCCAAGTCCTTGTGCGCCTACTATACCTGTGGGAGACCAGGATGGAGTTCCTAGCTGCTGGCTTTGGCCTGGCCCAGCCCGAGTCAGTGTGGTCATTTGAGGAGTGAACCAGCTGATGGAAGATCTCTTTCTCTCTGTCCCTCTCTCTGTCACTCTGCTTTTCAAATAAATAAATCTTTTAGGAAACATGATTACAGAATGTCACAGCTAAGTAAGATGTTGGTGTTCCTAGCTGTATGGAGGCAAATGCAAAGAAGTATGTTTTTAAAGCACTTTGATTGTAATAAAAGCAGATAGCTCAATTGCTGACACTACCAAGGGATTATTATGAAGTCTGAACACAAAACCCTACCTGACTCAAGTCTGGAGGTTCCTTTGGAACCCTCTTCTACCAGGGATGTGTTCTTATCTTATTCTTATTTCTTGCTTAATTTTAAAACACACAGTGTTATTTTGTTTCTTACTTGCCCTGGCAAAGAAGACCCAAGACTACATTTTAAATTCACTGAAGGTTGGTGTCAGCTTCAGCACAGACTGTAAGCACTATTGTTACAGTGACAGTGAAATGTCCACATGCACCTGTCACTCAGATGAGGGCAGAAGCGATTAAGTTGCTGATATCTGGGTTCAACAGTGCATTACTAATTAATCTTAATTATCTTTCTGATTTTAAAACTAACATATTCAAGTTAGAGAAATTCATTATAATCTTAGCACCCAACTAAATGCAATAAACATTTCATTCTCTGGATTTTTTTCAAAAAAAGTTTGATTTGAAAGGAAGAGTTACAGAGGGAGATAGAGAAGGAGACAGAGAAAGATCTGCCATCTGCTGGTTCACTCTCCAAACAGCTGCAACAGCTGATGCTGGGCCAGGCTGAAGCCTGGTGCCAGGAGCTTCTTCTGAGTCTCCCATATGGGTGCAGGGTACTTTAATGCACCTGCTTTCCCAGGCGCATTAACAGGGAGCTGGATCTAAAGTGGGGTAGCCAGGACTAGAACTGGCACCCATATGGATGCCAGCATCACAGGAAGCAGCTTAACCCACTATGCTACAGTGCTGGCTCCCACATTCTCTAATTTTTTACTTAACATTTTTTTGAAAGTAATACATGGGTGGACATTTGGCACAGCAGTGAAGATCGTCCTTGGGGTATTCACATCCTAAATTAAATTGTTCAAGTTCAAGGTTCTGCCTTTGCTTCCATTCCAGCTTCCTGCTAATGTGCACCCCAGGAGGCAGCAGATGATGGTTCGAGTACTTGGGTCCCTGCCACCCAAATGGAATAGTCAGAGTTCTGGGTTCCTGGCTTCAGCCTCATTGTTATGGGCATCTGGGGAGTGAGCCAGTGGATGGAAGAGCTCTTTTGTCTCTACCTTTGAAATAAAATGGAAAAAATTTCAAAGCAATACAAGCATGTTTTAAAAATCCAAGCACCAAAAATAGAGAAAAGCATATGTCTACACAGAGCCTTTTACATGAATATTTCTTAGCAGCATATTCACAATAGTCAAAAAGTGGAAGTATCCTACTGTCCATCAAATGATGCCTGAATGAATAAAATATGGTCTATCCATACAATAGACTGTTAATCAACCTTGAAAAGGAATAAAATTCTGATACATGCTGCCCCAGGCATGGCCCTTGAACACATCACAGTAAGCGTGAAGCCAGACACAGATGCCCACATGTCCCATTTTACCATTTTCATGAGGTTTCTGGAGTCAGCAAAGGCCACAGAGGCAGGAAGACGACTATTTCCCAGGGCTGAGAAGCTGTGGAAAGGCAGGTGGCTGCTAATGGATTCCTTTTGGAGGAAGGGACAAATGGTCTTTATTTAGTGATGGTTGGGCAGCTCTGCAAACATTAAACACCAGGGGACAATAGATTTTACCCAGGTAAAACTGTCTGATATGTGAATTATATCTCAACAAAACTATTAAAAAATTCATGAGACAAGCATTTACCCTAGCAGTTACAACACCCATGTCCCACATCAGAGTACCTGGATTTGGGTCCCGGCTCTGGCTCGTAACTCTAGCGTCCAAGCATCGAAGACCCTTGGAGGCAGCAGGTGATGGCTCAAGGAGTTGGGTCACTGCCACATATGTGGAGACTTCAGTTGAGTTCCCAGCTTCAGCCTGGTCCAACTCCAGCTGTTGTGGCCATCTGGGGAGTGAACCAGCAGATGAGACATCTGTCTCTGTACCTCTCAAAGAATTAAATGAAATCTTTTAAAGATCTAAAAATTATTTTTAATTTTCATTTTATCTTTTAAAAATCATTTATTCATTTGAAAGACAAAGCAACAGAGATAAAGGGAGAGACAGACAGATCTGCTGGTTCACTCCCCAGATGGCCACAACAGCCAGAGTTGGGTCAGGCTAAAGCCAGGAGCTCCATCGTGGTCTCCCACGTGGGTGCAGGGACCTAAGCCATCCTTCTCTGCCCTCCCAAGCACCTTAGCAGGGAACTGGATCAGAAGTGAAGCAGCCAGAACTCAAAACTAGCGCTCTGATATGGGATGCCAGCATCTTAAAAGGGGCAGCTTAAACTGCTGTGCCACAATTCTGGCCCTGATAAAACTTAAGAACAAAAACAAATCAACCTCAAGTATGAGAGTACTTCAAAGAGTTTATGGGAAAACAGTATTCAAAGTTTATTTTGGTGCAGAAAATGTCTGAAATCCATGCATAGTTCACTTATAACATAATTCCCATGGATCTGTGAAAACCCCTCATAGCACTGAGGGCTCACGATGGGAACCACCCGTCTACCCACACCTACAGCTACCATCTTTAATTCAAGCTATTTGCCCTAAGTGTCTACCTCCACATTTTAAAGCAATGTCGGAGCCAGCTCTGTGGCGTAGCAGGTTAAAGCCAACACCTGTGATGCTGGCATCCTATGTGGGTGCTGGTTCAAGTCCTGGCTGCTCCAATCCAGCTCCCTGCTAATATGCCTGGGAAAGCAGTAGAGGATAGCCCAAGTGCTTGGGCCCCGGCACCTGTGCGGGAGACCTGGAAGAAGTTTCTGGCTCCTGGCTTTGGCCTGGCTCAGCCCTAGCCATTGCGGCTATTTGGGGAGTGAACCAGTGGATGGAGAATCGTTCTCAGTGGCTCTCCCTAAGTAAATTCTAAAAACAAACAAATACAAGCAAGCAATTTTAGATATCACCTAGTATCTTTCCACCATGGTAGAAGAGAATTTAATAATATCACACCAACACCCTCTACCACAGAGTTTTCTCCCACACATTTCTGCATAGTTATATGGTCAATTTTGGTTGAATCAGTAGAGATTAACATTTTAAGTGTGCAAATATTATTTGCTACTGAACCAAGTAATGTATACATCCCCTCTACACTTTTTAAAAAGATTTATTTATTTATTTGAAAGGCAGAGTTACAGAGAGGCAGAGAGAGAGGTCTTCCATCTACTGGTTCACTCCCCAAATGGCCTCAATGGCCAGAGCTGCACCGATCCGAAGCCAGGAGCTTGGAGCTTCTTCCTGGTCTCCCATGTGGGTGCAGGGGCCCAAGGACTTGGACCATCTTCTACTGCTTTCCCAGGCCATAGCAGAGAGTTGGATCAGAAGTGGAGTGGCTGGGACTTGAACCAGCACCCATATGGGATGCCGGTGCTGCAGGTGACAGCTTTACCCACTATACCACAGCACCAGCCCCTACACTTTGCTTTTCTTTGAGTTGGTAACTATCTTTACTATCTTTTTTTATTTTTATTTTTTAATTTGAGAAACAGAGAGAGAGAGAGAAAGCTCCCATCTGCTTGCTGGTTACTCCTAACATGCTCTCAATGGCTGGGGCTGGGCCAGGCCAAAACCAGAAGCTGGGAACTCAATCCAAGTCTCCCACAGGGGTGGCAAGAACCCAGCCCCTTGAGCCATCACCTGCTGCCTCCCAGGGTGTGAATTAGTGGGAAGCTGCCATTAAGAGTCAGAGGTGGTGGGCCGGCGCCGCGGCTCACTAGGCTAATCCTCCGCCTAGCGGCGCCGGCACACCGGGTTCTAGTCCCGGTCGGGGCGCCGGATTCTGTCCCAGTTGCCCCTCTTCCAGGCCAGCCCTCTGCTGTGGCCAGGGAGTGCAGTGGAGGATGGCCCAGGTGCTTGGGCCCTGCACCCCATGGGAGACCAGGATAAGCACCTGGCTCCTGGCTCCTGCCATCGGATCAGCGCAGCGCGCCAGCCGCAGCGGCCATTGGAGGGTGAACCAACGGCAAAGGAAGACCTTTCTCTCTGTCTCTCTCTCTCTCACTGTCCACTCTGCCTGTCAAAAAAATGAAAAAAAAAAAAAAGTCAGAGGTGGGTACTGGACAAAGGCACTTGGACGTGGGGCATGGACATCTTAACCAGTAGGCTAAATGCTCGCTCCCAGTTGCCCTTTTCATGATGCCTAAATCTGTTTCTCTAAGCACTCCAATGGCCATCTGTTGCCTATCAGCAATTTCTCCTTATGCTCTAACCTCTCCATTCCATTATTGTTTCCTCCTATAGGAGCCTTCTGCTTTCCTGCTACAAGTGAGAAGCAGTTTCTCCAGTCTGATGCAGAACTCCCACTCTGGAACTCAACTCTAGCTTTCTTTGTTGGTTCCCCCTCACTCTAGATCCAAGGTACTCCTCTCCCTTGCTTTGCTGTCACTTCTTCAGAAAAGGTATATCATTGAATATTTCTGGTATCTTTGCCCAGCTCAAAATATCTTCCCTTACCTCCACACTTGAACTTTACCTGGAATTCTAAGTCTCTAAGCACATTGAGGGGACCAGTGCCGTAGAGTAGCAGGTTAAGTTGCCGCCTGCAATGCCAGCATCCCACATGGTTCGAGATCCAGATGCTCTACTTCTGATTCAGCTCCCTGCTAATGCCCTGGGAAAACAGAAGATGGCCCAAAGTGTTTGGGCCCCTGCATCTGTGTAGAAGACCCGGATGACCCTTATATTCTTTCCATTATAACTTTATTGTATTTCTTGGACACTGTCTAATTGGATTTTGGGTGTTTTGAGCTAATGTTCTAGTTTGTTTTTTTTTTTTTTTTTTTGACAGGCAGAGTGGACAGTGAGAGAGAGAGACAGAGAGAAAGGTCTTCCTTTTGCCGTTGGTTCACCCTCCAATGGCCACCGCGGCCAGCACACTGCGGCCGGCGCACCGCGCTGATCCGATGGCAGGAGCCAGGTGCTTCTCCTGGTCTCCCATGGGGTGCAGGGCCCAAGCACTTGGGCCATCCTCCACTGCCCTCCCTGGCCACAGCAGAGAGCTGGCCTGGAAGAGGGGCAACCGGGACAGAATCCGGCGCCCTGACTGGGACTAGAACCCAGTGTGCCGGTGTCGCAAGGCGGAGGATTAGCCTAATGAGCCGTGGCGCCGGCTTCTAGTTTCATTATCTTGTATAACCTACTTTCCATTTCTTGGTCTTCTCACTCTGCAGTCTAGAAGATTCCTCCGACTCCATTTTAGAGCATTCTCACATGTTTATTTTGGCTGTCATAAACTTCACCTACAAACATTTTCTTACTCCGACTTCCTCTTTAATATCACCCTGTTTCATCACAGATCTAATTCTCTCTGAGGTTATTAATTATAGGGCTTTTAAAACTGTTTTCCTATTGTCTGCACTGTCTGTTTTCTCCCAGTTCCTTTTTTCTACTTGTCTTGATCTCTCTCCTATCTCTTTCCTTGTCTGCTAATCCTTGGCCATTGGTGGCTTTTGCACACAAGCCCCTCTGCAGCTGGCTGGAAGCTCCGTGGCCATAGGCTTGGCTGGCCAGACTCATCACGGGTGACCCACAGACGAGCCAGCTCTGTCCTGAGTGCATCTAGCACACCATCAAGCTCTCACAGCCTTCCCTCTGGAGCCGTTCCCAGTCCTTCCATCCTGCCCGCGAGGGGTCAGCTTGGCCAGCGATATGCCCAAAGCACTGTGGGTGAGGGCCCTTTGGCTCTGCAGATGGCCAGACTGGGGCAGTAAGGAAGAGCCACATGGTTCTGTTCCCCTTGTACCTTATCCACGTGCACCAGGAGCCTCCGCCATCTCATCACACTCGGGAGCCTCACACAGCTTCTCCTGCGGTCCTCAGCTCCCCTGTGTCACATGTTTATGTCACATCCCTATCACTTTGTTTTCGCAAAGAGAATATTCACTGTGTGCTTCTCTCTCCACAGGTTACCTTCAGCATGCTGGAAATTTACAATGAACAGGTAGCATATTGTTTTCCGACCCACGGTTCTGAGGTGCTCTGTCCGTGGGTCAATGTCCAGGACTCCTGCTCTCCTCTCCAGCCTGGCACTTCCTGTCCAGCATTACCCACCCCTCACGCTTCACTGCACGTCCCTGTACCCTCACACACACGCGGGGCTCGGGCACACGGCACTAGTCCTTTGCAGAAGCAGCCTTTTGCTCACCTATCCCCTCCAGATTTCTCTGCCCTGAAAGAGGCCGCAGACTGAATTTCAGGGCGCAGCTCGAATGTCACCTCTGCTCCACACCCTCGGGCTGGAGTTTCGCTCAGCCACAGGGGAACGGGGTGGCAAGCTCCACCTGCCAAGGCCAGCGGCGCCGTCTGGCTCAACTGCTCAGCCCTGCTGGGGTAGTGCACCAGGAGCCCGGGGTGACATGTGAGCAGGTGCAGCTGTGTATATAGATGGAACTGAAGTCTGAATCTCACGTCATTTCATGTGTCATGGATTTTTTTCTGCCGAACATTTATAAACATACAAACCATTCTTAAAGTTCCCACGTGACCAGCTGTGGGCAGAATGTGGCTGCAGGGCCACCTTCCTGGGACTCAAAGCCCCGCTGTGCCATTCACTAGCTGGATGACAAAGGACAATCACTCCACCTCGGAGCTCAACATGCTCATTTATAAGGTGGGGAATGTACCATAAGCCTTTGTATCTTGGCTGTGCCCAACTTTAGATTCCCTACAGGGTGCCTAGCCAAAGTGAAATCCGCAACGACTGTTTCTCTGTATTGACTCCATTATCCTATACCATGTTCCCCTCCTGAGCTCCTTCCTGCCTGCAGGACACAGTGTTCCACTGAGTCCAGCATGTGTACCCCCAGATCTGAGTGCCTAGGCTGACCAGGGTCTCATTGTAGGCATCTCATAGGCAGACGGCATATCCTCATAGTTTTGGCCTAACTTCAAGAACTACCCGAAGCCCCACACCTATTTCCTTGACAGAGAAGAGAGGTTGCCATGGGGTTAGCCAGCGGCCCTGCTGACGGCTGTGACGGCGCCAGCCCTCAGCAATTCATTCCCCCAGCTCTGGGAGAGGAAAACTGGGCACCCCGAGATCCATTTCAGGTCTCACATTTTATGAACCTGACATGTTTTCCATCAAGTATTTCGATGCTAGTAATGGTTATGAGGTATCTTGGCTGTTTCCCACATCGTACTAGACTCCGACGATAAATAAAAGCTAAGGAGCGATTCTTTTTTTTTTTTTTTTCTTTTCCACAGGCAGAGTGGACAGTGAGAAAGAGAGAGAGAGAGAAAGGTCTTCCTTTGCCGTTGGTTCACCCTCCAATGGCTGCCGCAGCCTGCGCGCTGCGCTGATCCGAAGGCAAGAGCCAGGTGCTTCTCCTGGTCTCCCATGGGGTGCAGGGCCCAAGCACCTGGGCCATCCTCCACTGCACTCCCGGGCCACAGCAGAGAGCTGGCCTGGAAGAGGGGCAACCGGGACAGAATCCGGCGCCCCAACTGGGACTAGAACCTGGTGTGCCGGCGCAGCAGGCGGAGGATTAGCCTAGTGAGCTGCAGCACCAGCCAAGAAGTGATTCTCACCGTGAGGAGGCTGCGCGGAGGACGGGGACACCTGCTCCAAAAAGTCGTCTGACCTTAATCCGTGCTGTGCGGAGGCAGAAATGGGAGGAGAGGAGGGGGCAACTTGGACTCTTCGCTGCCGGGGCTTGCCAAGCAAGGAGTCAGACTGGACCTTGAAGGATATTTAAAGGTTGAGTGAGGCAGAGATGAGAGGGGCAGGCAGGACAAGCAGCGGACACTTTAGATGGCACCATCGCTATGTGACGCCCAGTGCTACCCTATGAGAGGAAGGTAGTTGGGACCCGAGGCAGAGTGGGGAGAACCCTAAGGGGAGCTGCACACAGCTGCCTCAGTGTGCAGGGCCTCTGGGAGCAGGCAATGCAAGCTCAAAGCAGGGCTGTCAAGAGGGAAGTAGGACAGCCCAAGCACACTTTAGCAAACTGCAGCGGCAGAGTAAAGCTGAGTTTGAAGACAGAGAGAGGAAGATCACACAATGCCAGTGGGAGCCATCACATTTCATCCACAGGGGCCCAGGACCTGCCCTGGGGCTGGGTCCCCACACTTCCATTCCATCCAGATGCATTTGCCTTTTTTTTTTTTTTTTTTTTTCCCCTAAGAAGCCTGATTCCAGGGCTGGCACTGTGGCGCAGCAGGTTAAAGCCCTGGCCTGAAGCGCCAGCATCCCATATGGGTGCTGGTTCTAGTCCCGGCTGCTCCACTTCCGATCCAGCTCTCTGCTGTGGCCTGGGAAAGCAGTAGAAGATGGCCCAAGTCCTTGGGCCCCTGCACCCACACGGGAGACCTAGAAGAAGCTCTTGGCTTCAGATTGGCACAGCTCCGCTGTTGCAGCCAATTGGAGAGTGAACCATCAGATGGGAGACCTCTCTCTCTATGCCTCTCCTCTCTCCGTGTAACTCTCTCAAATAAATAAATAAATCTTAAAAAAAAAAAAAAAAAGATGAGTCTGTCACATCTTCAACCTAGGATGCCGCTTTCTTCCTAGTTCAGGCAGAAGTTGCCTCCATTCTGATGTTTCTGGATCTCCGGCACTTTACATCCGTGGTCCTAGTTTTGCCTAAATGTTGGCCTGTGATTTTACCTTGATTCTAGGAATTAGTCTCAGAATGTTCTAGCTGGGGGAGATCCTATCCATCCCTCTCATATTACAAGGAGAAACCGAGGCACAGGGGAGGCTCCCCATAGGTCTCCCAGTCTCTGGAGGCAGTGCCAGGACTAAGAACACTGGTCTTCTGACTCTGACCCCAGTCTCTCGGCACCATAAACCACAGACAACCCCCTGCAAGGCTGCCACAGTGAACCCCACTTCGCCTCACCAGCAGCGGCTCTTTTGGGGGAGAGGCAATGTGGGCTTCCACCCAAGGTCACAAAGTATAGCAGACACAACCTCCAAACCAACCACGCACAGTCCCTTGTTTATTATGACTGTTGCAATCAGTTTGAATTAAGTTTCCCTTGGAAGAAGAGTTTTCAGGGTGCTGGTGGTCGCTGTGTGGTCTAACCAAGGCAGAGTAAGCACCTCCGTGCTGGCGTGGTGGTGCAGCAGGTTAAGCTGCTGCTTGTGGTGCCTGTGTCCCATAGCAAAGCACGGTTTGAGTGGATACTCCACTTTTTTAAAAAAGATTTATTTATTTACTTGAGGCCAGCACCGCAGCTCACCAGGCTAATCCTCCGCCTTGCGGCGCCGGCACACCGGGTTCTAGTCCCGGTCGGGGCGCCAGATTCTGTCCCGGTTGCCCCTCTTCCAGGCCAGCTCTCTGCTGTGGCCAGGGAGTGCAGTGGAGGATGGCCCAGGTGCTTGGGCCCTGCACCCCATGGGAGACCAGGAGAAGCACCTGGCTCTTGCCATCGGGTCAGCACAGTGCGCCGGCCGCAGTGCACCGGCCGCGGCGGCCATTGGAGGGTGAACCAATGGCAAAGGAAGACCTTTCTCTCTGTCTCTCTCTCTCTCACTGTCCACTCTGCCTGTCAAAAAAAAAAAAAAAAAAAGATTTATTTATTTACTTGAAAGAGTTACACAGAAAGAGAAAGAAAGGCTGAGGGAGGGGGTGGTCTTCATCTGCTGGTTCACTCCCCAATTGGCTGCAACGGCTGGAGCTGTGCCGATCCAAAGCCAGGAGCAAGGAGCTTCTTCCCCAAGGACTTGGGCCATCCTCTACTGCTTTCCCAGTCCATAGCAGAGAGCTGGATTGGAAGTGGAGCAGCCGGAACTCAAACCAGCACCCACATGGGATGCCAGCACTGCAGGCGGCAGCTTTACCTGCTACACCACAGCGCTGGGCCCGATACTCCACTTCTGATATGGCTTCCTGTAACACAACAGGGAAGCAGGAGATGATGGCTCAAGTACGGAGAGACCCAGGTGGAGTTCCGGTCTCCTGGCTTCAGCCTGGCACAGCTCTGGCTGTCGTGGATATCTGGGGAGTGAACCAGCAATAGAAGATCAACTGATCTCTCTCTTTGTCCCTGTCTGCCTCTATCACCCTTCTTTTCAAAAAAAATTTTTTTTAAAGTCTCAAAATTTTATTGGTTGATGTGAATATTATTAACTTTAATTATTTTTATTAGTCTATTCTCAGTAAAATAAGATTTCTTTACTCTAATACAGAAGTTTTGATCATTTAAAAAGAGGTTAGGATGGATCCTTTTTTATATCTTTCATAAAGGAGTTGATAATCAAAGAGCTAGTAAAATTGCTATGGGAATATTTGGGTTAACAAGAGGAAAAGGTGCAGGAGCCTGCAAGTTTTAACGGCAGCTATGGGGAGTCCGAGAATGGGGACATCCACTCCAGTGGGTCATCATGCTGCAGAGAACTTCCCCGTGCTACGTGTACACAGGACATTGCGTGCGGTTAGCCTCACCCCCGCTGTGCTGTGTACCCAACGGGAGTGCTTGCTGTGTGTGGGTTCTGTGCTGGCATGTTACTGCGCCCTTGGGGAATCCACAGTCTGGATGGAGCTCCCTAGGTAGCTGGAAATAGTAAAACTATATTTCTAAGAAGAAAAAATAATGAAAACTAATCAGACTTCTGACTTCACTGATTACAACAGGCTTCCGCATCTTCTTGCTGGCCATCTCCCTGTTTCTTAGCTAAATTATGAAGTTGCCACTCCCCAGTAAATACGTAATGAGCAGCTAATATATTTCAGGCAGAGATGCAGCAGTGAAGTGAACAAAAAGCCCTGCCTGCCTTATTTATCCTTTTTTTATTGCATTATTTATTCTTTTTTTTTTCCCACCACAGATTAGAGATTTGCTGTCCAGGACCAGAAAGCCTGGTGGGCTAAAAGTAAGGGAAGACCAGCACCTGGGCTTTTACGTGGAGGGTCTGAAGTCAGTGCCTTGTGAGAGCTACGCACAGATTGAAAGGCTGATGGAACAAGGAACAAAAATAAGGACCACAGCTTCCACCACCATGAACGCCAGCAGCAGCCGATCCCACATGCTCATCACCATTCAGTTCAAGCAGGTGAGGTTCGGGTGAGCGTCCATATCCTCATCTTCCAAAGGTGTGGCTCCCGGGGAGGGTTCCCAGGGGCACAGTGGGCTGCTAGGCACCATGGGACATCTCAGATTTGGCCAGTGGACTAAGGTGGCTACTTCCAACCCGAGAACATATTCGTATTTTGTTTATTGTTTGTATATTTGTATTAGAAGCAGAAGGCCATGAGGCACCTGCTCTCACACCTCAGCCTCCATACCTTACCCTGGGCTAAGTGAGCCCAGTAGTAATGGGGGAGTGGGTATAAGGTCTACCAGCTCACCAAGTGCCTTAGGGTTAAAGGCTGCTTTCTTCCAAGTAAATGCCAGGTTTTGAGGAATGAGTTTTGAGCCCAAGTTGATCAAGGAGTTCACTGCGTAAATGTGAGAGTGACCCCATGGTTTATCAAGGAGAGTATCAGTAGCAAACCCATACATTAGCCACGTGACATCAGCTCTCAGATCCATGAGCAAGGGGCCCACCAGGGTAAGTTCTTTAAGAGCAGGTAGCCCAAGTGATGCTCCAATAACTTGAAACTTGGATACACGAGAGCCCACTCTTCTCCATATCCTTGGTGCATTTCACAGAGTGGTCTGTATAGTGGCACCAGCTTGATGTAGAAATGGGTAAACGCTGCAGTCAGCCACAGCCCCAAGACAGCACTGCTGACGGAATAGCAAGACATGAAAGTGCTCCTGTTCTAACAGGGAGCGGGGCCGAAGCCCTGGGCTGTGTGTTACAGGCCGCCTCCCCCCTGTAAAACTTTAGGAAGCGATTTCATCTCCCCAAGGCTGGGTGTCCTCTATGAGATTAATGCACTGCCCCGGAATAGCAAGAGGCTTGAATAAGACCCTCCACTTCAAAGAACTTTGTAAGCTTTGAACTACTCTTCATTTGATTTTATCACCTTAAAGGAATTGATGAATTTTCCATATGATTTACTCTATTTTTTAACTTTTTATTTTAGGGACAAGAGAAGAAATTAGCCAAAAAACAAAAATGAGTTAAAGATTTAGCCCCTACTCTGTTTATTGCAGTCAGTAGTAATGTAACAGCTTATATTGTGCACCAGGCATGGATTAGAATCATTGTATCAATTACCTTTAACCCTCCTACCATCTCAATAATGTGTTCCTGTCACCATTTCACAACAGAGAAACTTGCAATCCCCCAAAACCAAGTCATTTACTCATCGTTAGGTAGTCAGCCAGGGAATATGCAGAATTCGCAAATTCATGTTCATTCCACTATGGAACCATACAATCCAGAAGTTAGTGATTTGGCAGATTTTGCAGTATTTTACATTTTTTAATATTTATTGAACATAGGGATACTGGGGAAGTAATTGGTACTTATTATTTCATTGGAACTGAGCTTTGTAGAATGAGGGAGGAAGGACCTAGACACTTGGGTCAGGTGATGTCCTATTTATTGTCAAATGTCACTGGAAAGAGGACAGCGTTGTCAATTTTATTGCCTTTCTTGAGTCTGAATTGCAGTAGGAACCATTCAGGGCATGAGCTAGACCACCCCACCCCCACCCCCACGCGGCATGGTTGGTGTGCTTCCTACAGGTCTTCCTGGACAGAGACCTCACCAAACAGTCCAGTATCAACTTAGTGGATTTAGCAGGAAGTGAAAGGCAGAAGTCTTCAGGAGCTGAAGGCGACAGACTAAGGGAGGGATCCCGAGTGAACTTAAGCCTAACCAGTTTAGGAAACGTCATCAGGTAAGCCATCAACACACAGGTGTGTGCGCCATAAGGCCGACCTCAGGTATGAAAGAGTAATTACAACCGCTGCTTCATGACCCACTATCTTCACTGGCTCACTCCTGGCCCTCCTATATGTCTTTTAAACTGATGTTTAATAAAATAACACTAACAAAGCCCCACCCCACCAACTAACTAGCCGTACAGGGTCCCTCTCCTGTCCTTTCTTTCGAGGTAATTACCATCATTCACTCCCTCTCTCTCTCCCCCTTCCTCTTTAAGCACATAAGAACATTTTCTTTAAGGGTATTTATTTTGAACCACATAAAAAAGGTAAAATACTGTCTCCTAGAATTGACTTAAAAAGCTTTCTAATTAAGCTATGACTTACCGGAAAGTCCACAAATCATAAGCACCTAGCTCAATGAATACACACCCAAGATCAAGACATGGAATGTTATTAGTAATGTTTCCTCTTGAAACGCTTGTTCTTACATTTCTCCCATTATTCTAGAAACCAAAACCCCGAAGGCCTCCTTATATCCCCTCCCCTAGTGATAATGTCACCAAAAGAAATTGACCTCTGTCATCCTACTTTTGCTAGTTGTATTGGTTTTTATAGAAATTACATAATTTATATGAGGTCAATGACTTTTGCACCTAGCTTCTTTCATTAACTGTGTCTATGCTATTAATCAAATTTGTAGCATACAGCAACTGTTCATTCTTCTCATTACTATGCAGGATTCCATTGTGCGGATATAAGCCAATTTATCCATTCTATTGTTGAACGTTAGTTTATTTCCAGGCTTGAGTTATGATGAATAAAATTGCTCCAAATATTGCACATGTACCTTGGGGAAAATAATCAGTCGCTACTGACTGGTGTGTCAGTACCCAGAAGCAGAGCTGCAGAGACTTGGTTTTAGACCTTAACAAGATCCATCATGATGCATGTGTCTCTAGTTAGTTTTCTGGTTTTTTCAGTAAACATTATGTGCATAAGTTTCATCCATGTTGTCACATGTAAGTTACTAATTTTTATTTTTATGCGGCTGCTCATTGTGGGAATTTGCCACAGCTTATTCACTCTGTTGATTGGTATTTTGTTTACCATTTGTATTTTGCTTTTACAAACAGTGATACTATGAATTCTGATGAAGGTCATTGGATATTTTAAGATTTATTGACTCATTTAAATGGCAGAGTTACACAGAGAAAAGACAGAGAGATCTATCTTTCATCCACTGGTTTACTACCCAAATGAGAGCAATGGCCAGGGCTGGGCCAGGTTGATGCCAGGAGCCAGGAGCTCCATCCAGGTCTCCCACATGACTGGCAGGGGCCCAGATACTTGGGACATCTTCTGCAGCTTTCCCAGGCACAACAGCAGGGAGCTGCAGCAGAAGCAGAACAGCTGGGACTTGTACTGGTGGCCTTATGGGATCCCAGCAGCTTAACCCACTGTGACACAACACCAATCCAAATCACTGGGCATTGACATTGAAGTTCCAGGTGCTAGCAATGTGGGTAGTGGGAAAAGCTACCATCTGCAATGCTGGCTTCCCTTATGGGCACTGGTTTGAGTCCTGGCTGCTCCACTTCCAATCCAGCTCCCTGCTAATGGCAGCAGAAGATGGCCCAAGTGCTTGGGCCTCAGCTACCTACATGGGAGACCTGGAAGAAGCTCTTGGCTGCAGCCTGGGCCAGTCCTGGCTGTTACGGCCATCTGGGGAGTGAGCCAATAGATGGAAGATTTCTCTGTGTCTCTCCTTCTCTCTGTAACTCTTTCAAACAAATGAATCTTAATAAAAACATATTAAAATGTATTTTGTGTGCAGAAAACAAAGTCAAATGTTTGGCTTACAAATTATTCTAGAAAAAAAAGTGGTTCAAACAATTGACATTCCTAGCAGGAATGTATATGATCTCATCAACTTACATCTTTATGAACACTTGGTATTATCAGATTTCTTGATATTTTTCAACTAAATTGGTATAAATGTATTTTTTTTTTGACAGGCAGAGTGGACAGTGAGAAAGAGAGACAGAGAGAAAGGTCTTCCTTTTGCTGTTGGTTCACCCTCCAATGGCCACCGTGGCCGAAGGCAAGAGCCAGGTGCTTCTCCTGGTCTCCCATGGGGTGCAGGGCCCAAGCACTTGGGCTATCCTCCACTGCCTTCCCTGGCCACAGCAGAGAGCTGGCCTGGAAGAGGGGCAACCGGGACAGAATCTGGCACCCCGACCAGGACTAGAACCCGGTGTGCCGGCGCCGCAGGCAGAGGATTAGCCTAGTGAGCTGCAGCGCCGGCCGTGTAAATGTATTTTACTATGGTCTTGATACTCCTGGTTACTTACAAGTTCGAGCATCCCTTGATGTTTCCTCTTGAGACACCTGTTCTTATGTTTTCTCCGTTATTCTGTTGAGCTACTAGATTTTTTATGGACTTAGAGGCATTACATATTTTTATTCTTCTTTCCTTTAGTGTATAGATTGTAGTGCCTTCTCTCAGCTATAGCTTCTCACTAAGTTGTCAGTTGATGAGCCAAAGTTAATATAGAGTCAGAGATACATGTCCGTACACTGCATTTAATTCCTGCTCAACTTGAAGCTGATATCTCTGTGTGGTAGAAGGTAGGCATCCTTTCCATTCATTTGTTCTTAAAGATTACAAAGGTTTCCAGTCCCATTAGTTGAATAGGCATAGTCCCTCCTCTCCTTAGTGGTCTATGTTATCTCTGTCACATAGCAAGATTCAGTATATGCTTAACTCTGTTTCTTGGTTCTTTAATCTGTGTTGTTGGCTCAAGTCTAAATATAATACATCTCCTCCACCTAAGGATCCCCATCCTACATATGTAATTGTTGTGAATTCCAGTTCTATTCTTTAAACTCAAGAGATATACCACTATTTTACATTTTATTTTATCCCCCTTGTTTTTTTATTCAGTCCTTCTTATACCTCAGAGCTGCTCTTTAAGATGAGTTTCCGGGGCTGGCGCTGTGGCATAGTGGGTAAAGCTGCCGCCTGAAGCGCCAGCATCCCATCTGGGCACCAGTTCAAGTCCCGACTGCTCCACTTGCAATCCAGCTCTCTGCTATGGCCTGGGAAAGCAGTACAAGATAGCCCAAGTCCATGGGCCCCTGCACCCACGTGGGAGACCCGGAAGAATCTCCTGTTTGGGTCAACTCAGCTGTTGCTGTTGCGGCCATTTGGGGAGCGAACCAGCAAATGGAAAACCTCCCTCCCTTCATCTCCTTCTCCCTCTCCCTCGGCATCTCTGTAACTCTGCCTTTCAAAAAAAAAAAAAAAAAAAAAAAAAAAAAAAACTTTTTTTAAAGATGAGTTTCCTTCTAGTTGAAGTGTATTCCTGAGAATTTCCTTTTTTTTTTTTTTTAGCTTAAAGCATTTAATATCTAAACAAATCAATCTGTTAATAGTAGTCACAAAATAGGCTTAATATAGAAACCCACATTTATGTCTTTAAGAAAAAGTGTAAATTGTATTTTACCTCAAAACATAAATTAACCCACTTAAAGAATCAGCAGTGGTGAAAACCATGGTGAATTTTAAACAGCTTTAGAATAAAATAACAGTAAGTACTTTATACTGCTTTGTATCTCAAAAATGCTTACAACTTCTCATAAAAATAGTCTGAGACAACTATTTTTTTTTTACTCTTTAACAGATATGTTCAACATTATGAGCAACATTCTTAAAACCTTAAGCTTCACAGACTTTCAGACATTCAAATACTGTGGTCCCCTTTTCTTTGATGTGGTTTATTCAACTAGGAAAAAAAGCATGGTAGACAACTTAATACATTTTCACCAAATTGATAGTACAAAAGTTTTTAAGACTACAGAACTACATGTAGTACCTTTAGTGATGATCTGCTGATGGCAAACTCAGTTTTTGTTTGGTTAAATTTTTTCTATGTTATCTCATTCTTGCAAGATATTTTAGCTAGGCATAGCATTTTAATTGGGCAGAATATTGGGATTCCATTCAACTGTCTTCTACTGTTTGTCTAATTGCTGCTTACTTGAAAACAATTTTTCCTTTTACTACTTCAAAAAAAAATTATTTATGGCTGGCCGTGGCTCACTTGGCTAATCCTCCGCCTGTGGTGCCAGCACCCCAGGTTCTAGTCCCGGTCAGGGTACCGGATTCTGTCCCGGTTGCTCCTCTTCCAGTCCAGCTCTCTGCTGTGGCTTGGGAAGGCAGTGGAGGATGGCCCAAGTGCTTGGGCCTTGCACCTGCATGGGAGACCAGGAGGAAACACCTGGCTCCTGGCTTTGGATCAGCGCAACACCAGCCGTAGCGGCCATTTGGGGGGTGAACCAACAGAAGGACGACCTTTCTGTCTCTCTCACTGTATAGACAGTCTGTCTCACTAACTCTGCCTGGCCAAAAAAAAAAAAAAAAAAAAAAAAAAAAAATTATTTATTTGAAAGGCAGAACTAGAGGGAGAGACAGAGACAGAGAGAGAACTTCTATCCACTGGTTCATTTTCCAAATGGCCACAAAGCCTGAGGCATGGCCAGGACTTAGCCAGGAGCCAGGAATTCCATCTGGGTCTCCCAATGTGGGTGGCCATCTTCTGCTGCTTTCCCAGGTGCATCAGAAGGGAGCTGGGTCAGAAGTGGAGCAGCCAGAACTTGAACTGGCACTCATGTGGGATGCTGGCATCACAGGTGGTGTGGCTCAACTCTCTGTGCCACAATGCTGGCCCTTCAAGTACTTTTAAACTCCATCTTGGGGGCTCTCCAGTGTCACTGTATTTGAGTGTAGATTTATTTTTATTTACCCTGCTTGGAATTTCTGACTTACATATGTATGTGGGTTAGGGATTTATGTCTGTTCTGGAAAATTCTCACCCATTTATCTTAAACATATTGGCTCTGTCCATTTCTCCCTCTTTTCTGGGACTTCAGCTAGACCATCTAGACCTCATCACTCTGTTCTCCATGTCTCCTTACCTTTCTCCTCCCATCTATCCCTGGCTGCAACCTGAGTAATTTCTTCTGTACCCTCCAGTTCACCGATTCTAGCTACAACAGTGTCTGATTCACTGTCCAACAATCCATGCTGTCTTCCATCTCAATTTTTCTATTTCTTCTATTTCTTTCCCTATTATGATAAATCAGTGTTACAGATCCCTTTTCTCTGCTTGTGACTGCAATTTCTTAGAGACAGTATTTCCACCCCACTATCTTTGAGGTCAGCACTGCTTTCTATGTAGTCTCTTGGGATCAGGATGGTGACTTTCCATTCTTGGCGTGAGGCTGCAGCCATACTCATGAGGCCCTAACTTTATGGGATTTTTTTTTAAAAAAAGATTTACTTATTAATTTGAAAGGCAGAGTTACAGAGAGGCAGAGGCAAAGAGAGAGAGGTCTTCCATTCGCTGGTTCACTCCTCAGATGGCTGCAATGGCTGGAGCTGTGCCAATCCAGAGCCAGGAGCCAGGAGCTTCCTCTGGTCTCCCACACGGGGGCAGGGGCCCAAGCATTTGGGTCATTTTCCACTGCTTTCCCAGGCCATAGCAGAGAGCTGGATGGGAAGAGGAGCAGCCAGGACCAGAACCGGTGCCCACATGTGATGTGGGCACTGCGGGCAGCAGCTTTACCCACTAAGCCACAGTGCAGGCCCCTTCTTAAGGCAGGATGAG
Source organism: Oryctolagus cuniculus (assembly GCF_051225735.1). NCBI lineage: Eukaryota > Metazoa > Chordata > Mammalia > Lagomorpha > Leporidae > Oryctolagus > Oryctolagus cuniculus. The sequence goes on along the minus strand of NC_142879.1, from coordinate 66,849,971 downwards.
CGAAAGGCAAGGGGAAGATTTGGATCCAGTGTCTGAGTGCACCTGTAAGCTGCCAGGCCTGCTAGCTACAGCCCCTTCTCCACACACAGTGGCAGAGCTGTGCTGTCTCCAGGTGTCCCCTGCAGGTTCTAGTGTGTTGGTTCCTCAGGTCGGGCTTCCTTTTCTCAGTTAGGGTTTCCCCAAGGATGATGTCAGGGAAGCAGTTGGTGGCCTGGGCAAGTACTCGTCTTGTGTCTTTGTACACAGAGTGCCAGAGGGGAAGAGAGAGCCGCTTCCGACCTACCCCAGGGCAGGCGTGTTTAAGTTCTTCCGTATTTTCCTTTCCATTCAGCGCTCTGGCTGACGCAGCCATGGGGAAGAAAGTCCTGCACGTTCCCTACCGAGACTCTGTTCTGACCAAACTTCTCCAGTCAGCTCTGGGTGGAAACAGCAGAACGACTTTGGTAAAAGGATTTTCTTACATTTTATGCCAATTCAGCAATTGCTGTTGTTAATGATAGTATGACAAAAATTATTCTTGATATACCTATGGTATCATCCTTCCCATGGACATAGCCATTTTTATATATTATTTCATGACTCCTAGCGGTCTTTCTACTACAAAGTTCAAGTAGTTTCTCATGTACAGGTTGAGTGCCCCTTATTTGAAATGCTTTGGGGCAGATGTGTTACAGGTTTCTGAGTTGTTCGGATTTTGAAATCCTTTATTTCCATGACCTTCACTGGTTGAACTTCCTTTGTCCAAAAACCCAAAATGTAAAATATTCCAAAATCCAAAACTTTTGAGCATCCTGTCTCAACCTGTACCAATTTTAATTTATTTTCTGCAGTTTTCTGGTTCTCTACATATGTGTTTCTGGTGTGTGCGTATATATATACACACATATATGTTACTTTTATTATCAGAAAAATACTAAAAACAGATTTAGAAATAGCACTAACACTGATGACCGTTTCGTGGCAAGGTTGGAGAGCACTTTCACCGCCTTAGACCCAGGGCAGACGTGAGATTGTGGAGTAGCTGGGTCCGCACCCTCGGCACAGCCTGCAGGCTCATTCTGGGATGGCTACCACGTGGGCACACGTGGAGAGCATTAAAATCAGGACTCAGCTCCACAGGGAGGGACAAGACTGGGCCAAGCTCTGCTTGCATCGGGGCCCTGCCCCCCAGGCACAGCACTGGCTAGGAGAGAAATGTGCTCTGTGGAGCCTCTCACCCCCACTTCATGCCAAAAGTCACAGCAAAACACATCCCTACTCTCGATCATTTAATCTGCCTATTTTTCAGAAGTACTTCATTCTAATGTTTGTCAGGTTGTCAGTTCCATGTGGGCCCAATGGGACATCCTCCATGAACCCGGACTAAAAGTCACAGAAATGCCCTCTGAACATAAGACTACTAACTGAACTGATCGGTCTGTGCAGGTGTGTGCAAGGGCACCTGAGAACAACAGGGCAGCGTTCAGATCTCCAAGACTGACAAGGGCTGGCTGAAGGCATGGCAGTGTTGTAACAACCGGGCATGGCTAGGGGAGCTTGATGGTGGTCACCATCTCAGGATGCAAATGAAACAGAATTCACCAGGCCAACACCCCAGCTCAAGACTCCATGGCACCCAACCAAGTTCAGCACAAATACCCTGCAACCTTATTGTCTCCTTTTCTAAGTAACCTCCACCTAGAAGTGTTGCCCACCAGGACCAGATGAGGCGAGGTACACGAGCAGGTTCTAACAGGCATGGGTATTCACCAGGCTCTACATCTCAAGCCCCAAGGGTCAGGGACCAGGCCCGCCATCTTGGCAGCTACCACCCTGTCCACCTCCAAGTCAACACAAAGTGTGTTGCTGATTTGCGAAGTTCTATGAATCCTAGTGTAATTGATCCAAAGTCAGTGGCCAGACTTGAAACTGTAGGAGACTGTCTGGGAATGAGAACATTTTATTGGCTTCTGCAGAGCTAACATTTAACTGTCATTCCAGGTGATGAGACTGTCCACTGGGGACCCAGCACTGAGGGCAGAGTGGGACCAAGACTAGCAGCACAGGTGTCAAACAGGGCTGGCTCCCAGCCCAGCTGACAGTCATTATCTCGGGGAACCTCGGGCATCCTTTCTCTAAATCTAGTTTTCTGAGTTGCATCATTTGAATACTGTAAATTACAAGCCGTAATACCGTTCTATGCACATTAGCTGTTTAAGTAATAAACCCTTCTATAAACAAACTCTCAGAGGGATATTTCCACAGATAGCAGCCATAAGTCCCGCTGACATCTGCTACGAGGAAACGTTATCGACATTAAGATACGCTGAGAGGTATGTTCCTGGAGACCGACTACCCACAGTGGTCTGTGTTCTTGATCTGGCAAACTCTTCCCGCCTTCTAAGACTTGACAGGTTGGCATTTTGCAAGGAGATCAGGAAGAGAACAGGATGATTTGTGAGAGGGGAATAAGGAAGTAAATCAGATAAGAGGAGAAAGAATGGGATGCTCAGAGGCTGGGGGAGTTGTTCTGCCCTGGGCTCCTGGAGGGGAGAGGAGATGTGGGTGCAAATGGATGGGGGAGGCGTGGGTGTCAACCTTGCTGTGCTGAGTGCTGTGACTTCCTGTGTCAGGTAGCACAGCTGTCCACAGGTTTCTCCCACACAGGCAGAGCACAGTACCATGGGACATTTTGTGCAAACGACAAGCAAAGATGAGCCACCTGAGCCTCAGGTCGGTAGCCATTCCCCAGCTCTGTGGCTCCTGACAGAGCAGCCGCCCCCTTGCAACATTGTTACCTGGTGTTTCCAGGGCCTGTACCACGACCAAACTGTTTGGAGTGGTCCTGAACATCACAGCGAGGCACTCTGATCACCAAGTGCCTTCCTGTCCGACTGGCCGGAGAGCCAGCCCACTCACAGCGCAGCCGATGGCCGCACTGAGCCCTGCTTCTCCTTTTCCTAGGCAGGCAACTGAGCTGCAGCCAAGCCTGCGTCTCCAGAGGCTTTTATAAAGGAGCGCATGGCAGAGAGGGAGTCTGTCCCCCGCTTGCCCCACTCCTCCTTCCCACATGCAAAGCCAACACTGCTGTCCACCCTGCAGCTCTCCATGGGGTCCGGGACTGGCACCCGGAAGCCTCAGGCCCACGTTCCAGGTGGGCGGAGCTCAGAGGCAAAAATAGAGCTTCTTGTCCAAACCCTAATTTGTCACTCTGCATGTCTGTGGGCTGGCAGGTCAGGCAGACTGCGACCCCAGCAGCTTTGTGACCTTGGGCAAGACACTGAGCCCTGTCAGACACTGAAGGGGAGGGGGACTGCTGCACCACAGCCCTGGGCAGAGCCCCTGGGAGCTCCCCTGGCGGACAGGTGATGCTGACACCAGAGCTATGGCCACACCACCACGTAACCGCCTCTCCCACCGGTCTCTCCTTTGGCCGGCTCACCAGGGAGGAAGCTGTGTTTGAGACACACACTTGCATCCTCATGCTCACAGCACAGCTTCAGCACGGCTCCACCCACCAACATCTGCAGCCCCAGCTCACATCTGCAGATGGAGTTTTGCCTTTGGCAGCATCATGAGTGCTGGTTTTCTCCCTTATCAGGGGCCAATGTGTGGTGCAGAGCAAAGAGAAAAATGGCACCCTAAGTCCTAAGCTCCAGTCTGGGCTCTGCCCAGAGATCATGTGACCTGGGCAAGCCTTGTAAACTGTTTCAATTTGCTTTGCATAAAATGAAGAAGGCAGTCATGCTTCACAGAGTACAGCATTCTCTGGGAAATCTCACTGTCTGGTAAAGGACACGTTATGCCCTAGTAAATGTGCATCCCATGCGATATTTGGGGGGCATCCTATGTTTTCTCCGGGAACGAACTAGAAATGCCTAGGACCCCTCCTAGCCTGGTGAATGGGCCAAGCGCCTGCAGACCCCACGGTTGCAGCCATTCCAGGAGCAACAAGTGGTTGAATGAGTTCTTGAGTTAAGCGAGTCAACCCCACTAGCTGGGTTCAGGCCCCAGAACAGGTCAGGAGGTGGAGCTCTGGGCCCGGCCAGGCTGCACACACGTGTTTATTTGAACCACGCTTGTTATAGGAGTCGCTTTTGGTCTTCATGGTGTAGATAAGGGCACTCCCAGGGGTGGGGGTCAAAGTCTCCCCCTGGCTGTTGCAGATGGGAGTGCCCCGGGGGGCTGCCCTGTGTGCCACTGCTCCTGCTGCAGGCCCCTTAGAGCATATTGTCTCTGCACACTGAAGGGCTAAGAAGATCCGGAATGCAGCCGTGGTCAACGCCTGGACGCTGATGAGGGAGTCGAGGGCAGAGAATAAGCTGCTGCTTAGAGGCGGAAACCACGGAATGGCAGGTAAACCGAGTCAGGAGTTCACGCCAACTTCAGCCTACAGCAAGAAGACTGGGTGAGACTGCAGCTCAGGCCCAGGGGTGGGGGTTGCAGACAGGATGGGAATGGCCTGGCAGGCTGGGCCCTCGGCCTGGGCTGGAACATGAGGCCAGCCCCAGGGCTGCTGCTGGAGGAAAATGCTCTGGGGCTTTGTCCCAGGGTTTCAGCTCTGCCTTTAAAAAAAGCTTCATTTTGACACCAATGTGGCCTCATTGGCAGTTGTAAAAGGGCTGCCCTCTTTTAAAAATAAAGTTTACTTTTATTTATTCAAAAGGCAGGGAAAGAGAGATAGAGACATCTTCCTTCTACTGGTTCACTCCCCAGATGGCTGGGCCAAGCTGAAGCCTGGAGCTAGAACTCCATCCGGGTCTCCCACTGGGTGCAGGGACCCTAATACCTGGGCCATCGTTTGCTGCCCTCCCAGGCACACTAGCAGGGAGCTGGATCGGAAGGGAAGCAGCCAGGGGGTCTCTAACAGTGACTGTTTCAGTCCCTTTTCTTCATTGCCATTTTTATTTTGAGACCCGTGCTTCTACCAGGATTGCTCTCTCCCTACCACACCAGGACAGAGCCATTTTGACCTACACTCTGCTGGGGGCTTCCTGCAGTTAAGTGATGCTGGAAGCCCAGGAAACCTCTCTTCTGATACAGCCCTCAGCCCTGGCTGCACACCACGCTCACCCCGGGCCCAGGCTCCACCCAGAACCTGAATCAGAACAGAATCAGAACCTGGGGCTCAGTCGCTTCACTGCCCACGTGCCCCAGGTGATCCTGATGTGTCATTACGAAGAACACTGCTTCCAGGGGATTTCAGTTTGGTCCCATGAAGATACACACACTCTCTGTATGCCCACTAACGAGTTAAATGGCGGATAGGTAAAACAGGTAAGAGCCACGAAAGCACAACCAAGGGTGCTCATCATCTAACCAGCCATATGCAAAGGTCAGCGCTCGGTCCCAGCGCCATCCTGCCCCTGTGTCTCCCCCCACCCGGCTCCCTCACTCCAGAGGGGCTCTGTGGCCGCAGCAGTGCCTCCTGACTCCCTTGATGGAGGGCCCAGACGTGCGGCGGCTGCCCCACCTGGCCACCATGCCTGACTCACCAAGGACTCCCCTGTCATGCCAGTGGCTGGTCCCAGACCCCGGCCGCGTGCTGACCCCCTCACGTTGTTCAACCCCACAGACGTGCAGGACACCCAGTGGGGCAACCTCCCACTCTTCCTGAGTCCTGTGGCCTCAGGGGAACCCCTGTTAGAGTGGGCAGCGCATTCCCACCTACTCAAGTAAGAAAAGGAACCCTAAGGTATAGGCCTGCCCCCCGAGGAGCCCTCTCGGCCTCTTGTCTCTGGATGCCACTCCCTCTGGGACTCACCCAATGGCTTCCTCTCCACTCATAAGTGTCGTCCAGGAGAATGGAGCTGTGGCATCTTAGGGTCCATGCGTGCCTCACCCAGGACGCTGAAGAGCTGTCTCCCACATCCCTCTCTCCTGCCAGAGCAGGTGGGCTCCTCTCCTGCAGACCAGCAGCGGGGGCCTGGAGCCCATCAGGCCGCCTGGGCGCACCTGCTGGAGCAGGCGCACAGAGAATGGGAGCAGCTATATGCAGCCGTTGCCCAGGTAAGCAGCCCTCCCAGCACCTGTGGGGGATGCCCACCTGGGGCAGGGAGGCTCCCACCCCGCACGTGCTGCGCCGTTGGCCCAGGTGTAGGTGGGAGATTGACAGGAGTGAGAGGGAAGCAGAGAGGCCTTGGTGCATGCTGGGGAGTGAGGCTGAGGACAGAATTCCAGGTCGAAGTCAGGGCTGCTGGTAATCAGAGTTTGGGGAGATTCTGGTTATCTTGCAGGGACTGTATGGGGGACCTGAAGCATGGCATCCATGCTGGCATTGGCGGCCAGTGTCAGATCACAGGTGGGCTGTCGTGTGACCATGTCCCTGGGCGCAGGCCCAAGGAGGGGACATGTAGGTGGGGCAGGGAGCAAGGCTCTGGAAGAAGCCCAGGGCCTTAAGAAAATGGAGGCCAGGGGTGGGGTGGGAATTAAGGTGGGAGGGGCCCATCCCCGAGTGGCTAAAGAGGGGACAAGTGCCACATGGGACAGTCACTTCTAGGCACACTCAGGCCCCAGACAGCAGGCATGCCAGGGTCTCCCCCAGTTCTCCCCTCTGCCTGCCCTTCCCACCCCCATGCCTATCATCACCCTACTTCCAATGAGGCCCTGAGCAAATCTCAAAGTCACGGCCACACCTGCAACACCTGGAGATGGTGAGTGTGTCCAGCGTAGCTTCTGGAAGGCTCAGGAAGCCTCCAGTAGGTCTCAGTGGTGGGAATGGTGTGGGGTCGGGTCTGTGGCTTCAGACGGCCAGATCAAGTTAGGGCCCAAGGATGCTCCCAGAAGGGGTGTCACAGGGGCACAGTGGGAAGCACCCGATAGTCACAGTGCACCTGAGGGGTGGCTGTGCTGGTGTCTGGAGGACGCGAGTGCAGGAGCACAGGGTTTTGTGTTCCCGCGTGGACGGAAGGGCTTTCGAGACGTGGAGGTTTTGTCCCCGCCTGCACCATGTACTCCAGTTCTGCTCAGCCATCAGTCCTGCACAAGCACAGGGTCCCAGCCACCACCTGTACTGAAGAAGGAGGTGCACGTTGGTGGGCAGGACAGGGTTTGTACCAGGTGCCACGTGTGGCCATCAGCTTGTGATTATCAATTAGCCAGAGGGACTCAGGGAGAATGGGAGGCTTGAGAGAGGCCCAGGGAGGGGTTCCCCTGGTGGGGCACCAGATGGGACAGTGCGATGGCTGGGGGCTGGGGGCTGCTGGGGGCCCGAAGACAATGGCAGGCTGGGGGTTGAGCAGGGAGAAGCAGTGCACGGGGGTTGGGGGCTGGGGAGGGAGGCGGGGCCCGTGCAGAACAGGTGCACTGACTGCATGCATTCAGGCTTCCTTTTGTTGTTGTTGTTGTTAAAGATTTATTTATTTATTTGAAAGGCAGAGTTAGAGAGAGAGAGAATCTTCCATCTGCTGACTCACTCCCCCAAATGGCCACCATGGCCAGGGCTGGGTCAGGCTGGAGCCAGGAGCTAGGAGCTTCATCTAGTCTCTCCTGTGGCTGCAGGGGCTCACTGCTTTCCCAGGCGCATTAGCAGGAAGCCAGATCCTAAGTGGAGCAGCCAGGACTTGAACCGGCACCCCCAGGGGATGCTGGCCACAGACACCGGCTCCAGCACTCAGGCTTCTGACAGTGGGCCCACTGAGGTCATCAGCCAGCCCCCCACCTCCCTCCTTTCCAGAGGCTTCGCCGGGAGCAGAGGCAAAGGTGGTTTGCTGTCTGGGGTGGGCTGGCGCCCCCTGGTGACAAGAACCCTCCCATGCCGCCCACAGGAGCAGCAGATGGTGAAGACCCTCCCTCACCTCCGCAACGTCAATGAGGACCCGCAGCTCTCGGGGGTCCTCAGGCACTTCATCCGCACAGGTGCACCCTTGCCATCTCCGACCCTGCCCGCTTCTTGCCCCAGGAGCTTCCTTCCTTTTTTCATCTCTCTCTCTCTCTCTCTCTCTCTTTTTTTTTTATTGTGGTAAAATGTATGTAACTAAAGTGAAAGTAAATACATTGCAAAAATGAAGGAAGGCACCATTTTTGATCTCATAATTGGCAGAATCTGTCCTTGCTGCTGGCTGATTTCACTCAGCGTGCGGGAGGTTCCTGCCTCGCTGAGGCTGAATGCTGTTCCCCGGACTGTGCAGCATACGTCGTGAATCCGTGGTCCACACGTGGCTCTTAGCACCACCCTTTCATGGCCTGGCTTCCCAGGAGGAGTCAGCCCTTGCCAGTTGGGTCTTCTCGACCTAAGTGGACACTGGCAAGGTTGGAGGGTGCCCAGCCTGCGGTGACGCTGGGCTTCCCCCACTCCCCAGCCTCTGTGCACACCTGAGACAGGCAGGATGGCAGTGGGGGCCCGGGGGAGCAGCCAGGCCTGCGTGGATGCCAGCAAGCAAGGCCCTGTGCACTCCCAGTGACTAGAGAGAAACAGCCCAGGCCTGTCCTGAGGCCAGGCCTCAGCGTGTCTCCCAGGGCCCAGGTGACGGCTTCTTCCTCCTGCATGCCAGTGAAGGTGGAACTTCAGAAAAGCATTCTTCTCTGTCTGTCTGTCTGTCTCTCTCTCTCTCTCTCTCACACACACACACACACACACACACACGGCAGGAAGGAAAGCAGCGATGATAAAGCAAGGTCAAGTTCAAGTACCATTGTGATGAAAAATCCCTCCCTAGGATCCTATCGGAGAGAAAAGGTCACTTCCAAAGGTCACACATGTTAGCGCACGAAAGTGAAATCCTGGCCATTTCTGGAAATGAGTTACCCTAAATCTTTCCAGGTTCTTGTGACGCGGGGCAGGCTGCTTCCAATGCTATCATCCTTCAAGGTTTGGGGTAAGCTTCCATGAATCAGCGTCTTCATCCAGCTTCAGCGATGTATGACCTTTCAGCGGAAAGATTTTAAAAAATTATTTATTTAGGTATTAGTGTGACAGAGGAAGGCTCATCCCCTGGTTCACTTCCCAAATGGTCACAATAGCAACAGGTGGGACTAGGCCTACACCAGGAGCCCAGAACTCAATGTGGGTCTCACACATGGGTGGCAGGGACTCACGTATGTGAGCCCTCACCTCCTGCCTTGCAGGCTGCACACCAACAGGAAGCTGGGATTGACAGTGGAGCTGGGACTCAAGCCCAGGCCGCTTGATATGGGACAAGGGTGTCCCAACTCCTGGGCTAAACACTTTCCCCAAGAGAAGGTTCATCAGCCACAGGACACCAGGCCCCTGATCCTGCCGGGGCAGCAAGAAAAAGGTCTCCCCCGCAGCTGTCCCAGTGCTGACCCGGGAATGCTCTGGGCAGAGCTTGGGTTTCAGGAAACCCAGTGTGTTGGGCTCACTTTGTTTCCTTGGCTCTAAAAGGGAAAGTCGTTTGCTAGACCTGGTGTGATAACTCCTCAAAAACAGACACAAGGTTGCTTGAAACATTGGTGGAAAATGGAATTCAAAGGTACATTTATTTTATTAAAAATTTTTTTTGAAATCCATGCATTCTTTTCCATAATGTGTTTTAAAATTTTACTTATTTGAGGCATCAGTGCTGTGGTACAGCGGGTTAACGCCCTGGCCTAAAGCGCCAGCATCCCATATAGGAGCTGGATCAAGGCCCAGCTGCTCCACTTCTGATCCAGCTCTATGCTATGGCCTGGGAAAGCAGTAAGAAGATGGCCCAAGTCCTTGGTTCTGTGTACCTGCATAGGAGACCCAGAAGAAGCTCCTGGCTCCTGGCTTCGGATCGGCACAGCTCCGGCTGTTGCAGCCAACTGGGGAGTGAACCAGTGGATGGAAGACGTCTCTCTCTCTCTCTCTCTCTGCTTTTCCTCTCTCTGTATAACTCTGACTTTCAAATAAATACATCTTTAAAAAAAATTTACTTATTTGAAAGGTAGAGTTACAGAGGGAGAGGGAAAGAGAGAGAGAGAAAGAGAGAGAGAGAATAGTCCATCCTACTAGTTCACCCCCTTGAATGGTTGCAATGGTCAAGCCTATAGCAGGCCAAAGGCAGGAGTTTCATCTGGGTCTCCCACATGGGTGCAGGGGCCCAAGCCCTTGGGCCATCTTTGGCTGCCTTCCCAGGCCATTAGCAGGGAGTTGGATGAGAAGTGGATCAGCCAGGACGTGAACTATCACCAAATCAGCTGTCCCCACCCCTCGAACTCCTTCAGGGCAGGTGGCTCTGCTGTGTGTGTGTGCACAGCAGCACACGGGGTGGGGAGTGGGGTGCCTGCAGTCGCTGGGGGACCCTGGGCAGCGGCCGCAGGTCTCACTGTGCAGCGAATGGCAAAGCTCCACCTTGGCGGGCTGAACAATCATGATCTCTTGGGTGGCTTTAGACTAATGCTCACCTTCTTAGAATTTCAGATAAACACGCTGCCTTCACAAATTCGGATGGAAGAGTGACAGTCACGCCATACGGCACGTGCAAAGTTGTTGTCAACGGGGTGCCCGTTACGACTGAGACAAAGCTACAGCATCTGGTAAATGAATGGCCCATGGGTGACAGAATCTCCCAAATCCTGAATGCCTAGCAGAGGGCAGAGGAGTCTCCAGTAAGGTGTCCGGGGGTGGGGGTGAGGGCTACACAGAGCTGGCACTACCCTTGGCCAGAGCATCATGACCACCATGTGGGCAGAGTGGCTGGACAGCCAGTTGTGTCCCTAACTTGCTGTGCATGCTGGGACAACTCACTCTGGTTCTCTGGACCTCAGGTGTAAAACAAGGAGAGCTCAATGGGGAGGTCTCCCAGATGCCCTCCAGCTCTCAAGCCGTGAGGCAGGCCCCTGGGCTGCGCAGTCAAGTCCCCAGCCCTCTCCCTTCTCCAGGGCACCATGCATAGGGCCCCATCTCCAGAGGGCCTGTGACCTCCCTTAGACCATCTGCCCCTGCCTACAGGTGCCTCCAGGCACGCGGACCCCGCCGTCCACCTTGCATCTGCCCTGGGATCCTCTCAGCCCCATGCACCCTCTGCAGAGGCCCTGGGTCCCTCTGGCTCCTACTGGTTCCCAGTCCGCGCCCATGGGGCACTTGCCGAGAGAGGAACCCTGCTCCGGCCTCCATCTACACTGCCCGGTGGGCTCCTTCCCCGGCCTGGATAGGGTGGAGTGCGAGGGGATGCAGCTGCCTCCGCTGAGTTTTTGCCGCCTCCACAGGACCGCGTAATTTTGGGATCTAACAGTGCCTACCTGTATGTGGGGTTCCCGGCGGAGCGCGGCGGCGAGGACTGGAGCAGATTCGATTACGACTTCTTCCAGCTGGAGAGGGCCGCTGCCGAGGGCGTGAGCATGGACAGGCTGGGTGAGTGGCCGGTTCACGCGCTTCTGGCCTGGCCCGAGCTGCTATCCCGCGAGCCTGGAGACGGGACACGGCGGCAAAGGACAGCGCACAGTTAGGATTTCTATGCAAACAGGGCAGTGCTCAGAGAGTGTCTCTAGGGATGGAGGTCACAAAAAGGCCATGGAGGACAGCCAGAGAGAGCCTGGTGTAACGCAAAGGCGGGACTGCCGGGTTAGACAAAGCTGAGCAATGGACTTGGCCCCACCCCGGCCCTGGGTCTGCAGGCACTGACTGCACCCAGCAGGAGGTAACCCTGAGGGAAGAAACCTGGGCCCTCTCCTGGGTCTGCCCACTCAGTTTCCCACCCTTGGTCCCAGGAGGAGGCACCTGCCACTGCTCCCCTTAGTAAACCCACAGACAGGGAGCAGTGGGATCCAACTGCTTGTCCATGGAAGCATTTTTCTCAGACCTTTCACAAAATAAACCGATTTGAAACTTACCTCCTTGTTCTTCTCCTGCGCAAGTCTCTGATGGATACCCACCAAGTCCACTAAGCCGGGTGGCTCTCACTGGGCCCAGTGGCAAGGCACGGCAGACTCCCCAGCCCAGGGTGGTGCTGCAGAGCTGTGGAACAAGCCCTAGCCCCAGCTCAGATGCCAGTGACGGCTGTGGGGGAGTTCCAGGGAGCCACAGGAACCCGCAGGCAAAGAGGCAGCCAGGAGCTGGGAGTTCCTGACCAGAGGTGGTGCCAACCCAGGTCTGGCAGGCGAGTGGACCGCTCATAACCTCCATTTCTCCTACCTCTTTCACGCCACCCACATAGAGAAACAAGTGCTTGCTGTGCCAGCAGTGGTGTCGGAACCAATCCCCAGGCCTCCCTTCTGGCCAGACTGTGCCTCCCACCCCTCCTCCACAGACGGCGTGGTGCCACCTCGACAGAGGACCCTGACACCATGAATGGGAAGGCCATGGGAGAGTCTCCACCCTGACACAGATGTCAAAGTCGGGCACTGTCTGTCTTCTCCCAACTTGAGCTTTTTTAAAAACAAAGTCGTTGGTGCTGTGGCTCACTAGGCTAATCCTCCACCTAGCGGCACCGGCACACCGGGTTCTAGTCCCGGTCGGGGCACCGGATTCTGTCCTGGTTGCCCCTCTTCCAGGCCAGCTCTCTGCTACGGCCAGGGAGTGCAGTGGAGGATGGCCCAGGTGCTTGGGCCCTGCACCCCATGGGAGACCAGGAGAAGTACCTGGCTCCTGTCATCGGATCAGCGCGGTGCGCCGGCCGCGGCACACCAGCCACGGCGGCAATTGGAGGGTGAACCAACGGCAAAGGAAGACCTTTCTCTCTGTCTCTCTCTCTCACTGTCCACTCTGCCTGTAAAAAAAAAAAGTCCATGCAGGGGCTGGTTCAAGTCCTGGCTGCTCCCCTTCCAGTCCAGCTCCCTGCTAATAACCTAGATGGAGTTCCAGGCTCCTGGCTTTGGCCTGGCCCAGCCATGGTTGTTGCAGACATTTGGAGGAGTAAACCAGCTGGTGGAAGACCTCTTTCTCTCTATCACTCTGCCTTTCAAATAAAATTAAAAAAAAAAAATTAGATGCATTGGGGCTGCTGTTGTGGTATGGAGGGTTGAGCCTCCTCCTGCAGTACTGGCATCCCATGTGGGCACTGGGTTGAGTCCATCCAGGTTCCTGCTAGTGCATCTGGGAAGGCAGTGGAAGATGGCCCAAGTACCTGGACCCCTGGACCCACATGGGAGTCCTCGAGGAGGCTCCTGGCTCCTGGCTTTGGCCTGGCCCAGCCCTGGCCATTGCAGCCATTTGGGAAGTGAACCAGTAGATGGAAGATCTCTCTCTCTCTCCCTCTCTCCTTCTCTCCCTCTTCCTTCTCTCCCTCTCTCCCTCTCTCCTTTCTCCCTCTCCCTCTCTCCCTCCCTCCCTCCCTCCCTCTCCTTCTCTGTTTTGCCTTCCTTTCAAATAAATAAATCTTAAAAATATATCAAAAATTGCAAGCATATAATTTTAAAATGCAGATATTTAATGATTAACTGAACAAATGGGTGAAGGCATACATGAACAAGTACCTCCATCTATCCATGGCTTGGAAGTACTGCAGAACCAACGGGGGACTTCCTCCCCTCTGACTGCTACCAGGTGCTGTGAGCGATGGAGATGGCAACGCGGACCCCAGCGTCCTGGCTGTGTTCCAGGACTACATCGGGCTCATGCCACTGGTTGCAGAAGCAAATCAGATGAGTGAGGAGCTGAACAAGGTAATGAATGCACCTGGAGAATGGCACGTGTCAGGTCCAGAAAGGCCCTCATGGCCCAGAGAAGAAAGGGGCTTTCCCAAGACCCCCAGATGAGCTGGTGACAAAACGCAGGGCCCCTGCAGCCCAGCCCTAGCCACTGTCCTGTCACTGCTGGCCTTCCAGGGCCCCCGTGACCTAGATCAACACCTGCTGGCCGGAGCACCACATCCCAGACCGTCCTGCGAGCTCTCTGGGTCCCGGCCTCTTGGTGGCTGCTGTGTCATAGAGAAGACCTGGGCTTGGGTGAGCTCCCTGGTGACACGGGCCCTTGCCAGGAACCTTGTAAGAGAGAGATTGTTTTGCTAAGTACTGCCAGTGTTAGTTCCAGGTCACTGCAGAGAAACTCCACCACCACCGTGTGTTAGTCTGATTCACTCATCTTCCTTTGAGAAGCCTGCGTGTGGGAGAGCGACAAAGAAGTTACAACAGGTGGTTCGTGTAAGCTTACTCAGGGAGGAGTATTTGTTTCGCCAGGGCCTTCAAATGGAGCTGAAAGTGAAGAATCTAGCGTCGTCAGATTCCAGGGGCTACGACCTGCAGAAAGAGGTCACGGTGAAAGTGACCAACCGAAGGACTCACGAGGTGAGGCTGCCTCTGAGAGTGGGCAGGCATGAGCCCCCACGGAGTGGGGGGGGCGGGGCTGAGCTCTGCTGGGGACACAGGTTGTCCTTACCAGCTGCAGCCTGTGCAGCCCCGGTGATGGGCAAGAGGAGTTCCAGCTGGGAGCCGGGCTTCAGGGGAGAGACTGAAGTTCCAAGTTCGCGCTCCTGGGTCTCTCTCACACGGTGCCTGTTCCTGGGCTGTTTCCTGGCCACTGGCACTGCCCAGCGCCTGCCCGTGTTCACCTGCACTCCAGGCGTCAGCGGTGTCCGTGTGCGTGTGTGAGACCAGCCATCCCGAGGCAGTGTGAAGTCCACTCTGGAAAGGGCCACGTCACCAGCTATGCTGGCTGATCCATCCCCATGTTCGATGGTCCCCTGCAAGGGACTTCCTGTCTGGGGACTCAAGGCCCGTTTCCTCTGCTCCTGCCTACGGAAGAAGCCAGAAACTCCAGGCCTGTCTTGTCATGTCCCTTATGCATCTGATTCCTCTGAGGGTGGCCCACAGACTTCTGGCTCCCACAAATACTCAGCCTGAGGCTCCAATCTCCAGGTGGGCTTTCCGTGAGGTCACTGCCTCCCATCCCCCTCAGCACACCTGCTGCATCTCGGGGCAGTGCCGGAGCAGGTGCCCGGGGAGGGCTGGCCTCGGCCACTCGACCATCCACTCTGCTGAGCAGCTGAGTCTCCTGGGGAGTCCACTTGTCATTTGTTGCCCTGAAGTTGCCAGGATGTTCCAAGTCAAGGCCAGTTGTTAAAAACCATTGTCAAACACTGGGAAACATGTTTGTAAAAAACCAATCCATGGGTGCTGTTGGCCAAGTGCAGGGCTGCCAGGATCTGGGTCTCTGGGCTCCTATGGGCAGGGAGAACACATGAGCAAGCGGCATCGTGGAGCCGTCTCCTGTCTGGAGGGACGTTTGCTCCCCTTGCACTCACTGTGCAGCTCCTGGGTCCCCGTGTGACGTCTCGTGGGAGACGCACCCACCCCAGGCAGTCAGCCTTGATGTCCGTGCCAGGGCCCTCGAGAGTCTTTGGAGGTGAACCCCCAGTGTGTTCATGCTTTTCATTTGTTTTTCCCCTGCAAATGCCATTAGGACAAAGCAGCTTTGGTCTCCCAACATCCCAGCATCCCTTTCTGAGGCCAGGCTCTCTACCAGAATTTGGTTTGGCACTTTCCTATTATCTTGCCAGCTCTTGGTTTTAGGAGATCTGTAATTTTAAAAAACTTTCATGTTCTCTTTTTAACCACACATATTTTTTAAACTTGAGAGTCGGGGGGCTGGTGCTGTGGTGTAGCTGGTAAGGCTGCCGCCTGCAGTGCTGGCATCCTATACGGGTGCCAGTTCGAGTTCTGGCTG
Organism: Oryctolagus cuniculus; assembly: GCF_051225735.1. Lineage (NCBI taxonomy): Eukaryota > Metazoa > Chordata > Mammalia > Lagomorpha > Leporidae > Oryctolagus > Oryctolagus cuniculus. The sequence continues at coordinate 66,834,469 of NC_142879.1, read as the reverse complement.
CTCCACTTCCAACCCAGCTCTCTGCTGTGGCTTGGGAAAGCAGTAGAAGATGGCCCAAGTCCTTGGGCCCCTGTACCCACATGGGAGACCTGGAAGAAGCTCCTGGCTTTGGATCAATGCAGCTCTAGCTGATTTGAGAATTGGAGAGAGAGCGCACTCTCATCTGTTAGGTCACTTCCTCAATGGCCAGAGCTAGTCTGGGCCAAGGCCAGGAGTGGAAACTCAGTCCAAGTCTCCCACGCGGGTGCAGGGAACCCAGTCATGTGAGCTGTCCCTGTTGCCTCTGAGGGTCTGCCTTAGCAGGAACATGGCAGTCAGGAGCCAGGGCTGGGAACTGATTTCAGGTGCTGTGATGTGGGACACAGGTGTCTTGACCACTGGGCTGAATTCCCCTGTCCTGTTTTCATATGGCTTATTTCTTAGTATAATTGAAGGTGGTTTGAAGATTATTTTAGTCATCTTTAATTGTTGCTAGCATGAGACTTACCTAACTGCACAGCTGAGTACTGGAAGTAGGAGGCAAGACAGCGTTCACGTTTAGAGCTAAGCGAGTTGTATAGGAGAACCTGACGCAACACAGAGCTGCTTCTCCATAAGACATGCAGGGTTCTCTGTTAAGGGGGTTGCATACTAATTAATTTTATGGATGCCGGGGCCAGCGCTGTGGCTCACTTGGTTAATCCTCCACCTGCGGCATCGGCATCCCATATAGGTGCCGGATTCTAGTCCCAGTTGCTCCTCTTCCAGTCCAGCTCTCTGCTGTGGCCCGGGAGGGCAGTGGAGGATGGCCCAAGTGCTTGGGCCCCTGCACCCGCATGGGAGACCAGGAGGAAGCACCTGGCTCCTGGCTTCGGATCAGTGCAGCGCCGGCCATAGTAGCCATTTGGGGGGTGAACCAATGGAAGGAAGACCTTTCTCTCTGTCTCTCTCTCTAACTCTATCTGTCAAATAAATAAATAAATAAATAAATAAAAATTTATGGATGCATGTTTAAAATATTTTACGTGGAATTATTTTAAAAGTTTTGCAGACTTATTTGGAAGGCAGAGTGACAAAGAGGAGAGAATGACTTCTCCTGGTTTTCGTTGTCGCTGAAGTTTGCCCAGAGGAGAGGTCGCTGGTTTTACCTAGCAACCATCTCTGAAGTGACATCTCTGGTCACAGAGTGTTCTAACTTGGATCTCTCATGCTGCTGCGGGAGACTTCTCTCTCTCTCCCTCCCCCTCTCCCTCCCTCCCTCTCTCCTTCCCTCCCTCCCTCTCTCCCTCTCCCCTTCTCCCTCTCCCTCCCTCCCTCTCTCCCTCTCCCCTTCTCCCCTTCTCCCTCTCCCTCTCCCTCTCCCTCTCCCTCCCTTCCCCCCACCTCCTCCTCAGAGTAGGTGTTAACACGGAGGCCCTGTGCTCACCCAGTGAAAGCAGACAGAGCAGGCTCTGACCTTGGATTTGCTGCTCACTGTGGGTGAACCCAAACAAGGAATGGGACCTGTTTGGGTCTTTGCAAAACGGAGCTCAGGGCACCTCTGTGTTTGGCTGCTGAGTGTGTGCACGGCTCCTGCCATGCTGGTTGATCACGAGCAGGATCAGATGCTGGGGCATCTCTCGGCTTTTCTCCAGAACGACCCGTGGTCACCTCTGATTGCTGCCGGAAACTCACTAATGTCCCACACTGATGACCTTGCAGTTGGACAGACTAGAAGGCCAACATGGGTCTCACTGGGCAAAGAGGAAAATGTTTCCTCATGGTTTCCAGCTTCTGGAGGCTACCATTCTCTTCTTGTGTTTTAAACGATAGATCAGTGTCTCTCTCTGTCTCTGTCTTCTCTCTCTCCGTCTCTGTCTCCTCTCTCTCTCTCTCTCTCTCTCTCTGTGTGTGTGTGTGTGTGTTTTAAAAGGCTTATTCATTTACTTATCTGAAAGGCAGAGTGACAGAGAGAGAAAAAGAGGTCTTCCATCTACCTGCTGGCTCACTCCCCAAATGGCCACAACATCCAGGGCTGGGTAGGCTGAAGCCGGGAGCCTTGAACTCCATCCTGATCTCCCATGTGAGCAGCAGACGCCCAACTACCTGGGCCATCTGCTGCTGCTTTCCCAGGTGCAATAGCAGGGAACTGGATCAGAAGCAAAGCTGGGCTTTGAACTGACACTCCAATAGGGGATGCTGGTATTACAGATAGCGGTTGAACACGTTGCGCCACAGCGCAGACTCAGGCCACTTTCTTGTCTTCAAAGCTGGCCACACAGCGCTTCTCTTCCTCCCTTCCATACACTGTGATGGTCATGGGCCTAGCGTGGGTAGCTCAGGCTCATCACAGTTCAAGGTCAACTGAGAAGCAAACTGGATTCCACCTGCAGCGCTCCCTCTCCTTTGCCATGTGCAGCAATATTCACAGGTACCTGGATGAGGACAAGGGTATCTTTGAGAGCCATTCTTCTGTGTACCATAGCCCCAAATCTTCATTTCTCCTGGAGGCCCATTTTCTGATTCCATCATCATCATCTTCTCTAAGTCACCTCCTGGGCTCAAGCAACTCAAGCAGTGCCCAGGTGACGGCTCCAGCAATGAGCTTGGTGTCCCTGAAGGGCTTTCCCCAGAGCTGAGTTTGATGAGCGTGCCCCAAAACCAGCCCATCGGAGGCAGCATGCTGGGAAAAGCCAGAGGCCGATTGTTAGAGCAGCTGAAACCAAGTGTGGTGATCTCACCTTTGCGTTTCCAGGTGTGGATTTGGTCAAAAGCCAAGTTTATCAACAGGAAATTCCTGATGGAGGAGCTGTACCAGCGCTTTCGAGATGGAGAAGACAGCAACGTGGCTCAGGAAGATGACCCTTTCTGGGACCCTGTTGAGGCGGTCCACTTGGGCTCCGCACACATCTGGCTCCAGTCCCTGGCGTACTGCATGCCGATCGAGGAGCAGGTGGAGTTTCTCAACTGTGACGGGCTGGAGGAGGCCGTGCTGCACGTCCACATAGCCCCCTGCTCCCCAGCAGGACGGTGGGTGTGTCCTCTGTTCTTTGCCTTGCCCTGGGGCGTAGGAAGGTCAGAGTTCTCCGGAGGGCATGACCAACTTGTTATCTGGCAGTAGTCATTAGAGACAGACATAAGAACTCATTTGTCAGACAGACATAAGAACTCATTTGTCAGCCGGTGCTGTGGCTCACTTGGCTAATCCTCTGCCTGCGGCACTGGCACCCCGGGGTTCTAGTCCTGGTCGGGGCACCAGATTCTGTCCCGGTTGCCCCTCTTCCAGGCCAGCTCTCTGTTGTGGCCCAGGAGTGCAGTGGAGGATGGCCCAGGTCCTTGGGCCCTGCACCCGCATGGGAGACCAGGAGAAAAACCTGGCTCCTGGCTTCGGATCGGTGCAGCGCCGGCCATAGTGGCCATTTGGGGGATGAACCAATGGAAGGAAGACCTTTCTCTTTCTCTCTCTCTCTGTCTAACTCTGCCTGTCAAAAAAAAAAAAAAAAATTTGTACATGATGTGGCCTCATCAAATCTGATTTCTGCAGCCAAACCGGTGGACCCAGAATGCTCAACATCATTCGCCACAGCTCAGCCCTGCAAAGGAAAGAGGCAGGCGTGGAGAGGGAGCCTAGGAGGAGAGCCCAAAGACCTGGCTGGTTGCAAATGACGGGCCTCGGAGGAGAGAGCCAGGTTGTTGTGGGACATTCTACAGGTTGCTTTCCCACGCTGGAGAGCTCCTGCTGATGAGGCCCAAGAGTCAGGAGCAGAAAGTCGATGTTCTAGTTCACCCCTTCTCCACCCTCTGCTCTTTTTCTCGAGGTAGGGACAGATGTCCGGCAGCACTCTGTGCTGCTGTCTGTGGGGACAGGCCTTCGAGCCATTGGTTCTGTCACAAACTCTGCTCCATCACCTTCTCTCACGCTCACAGGCAGCTTCTGCCAGCGCTGAGGTCTCCCAGTGGCTGTGAGTGAGAAGGCTGGCGGAGGAACCTGGCTGCGGCGCCCGGGCCTTCAGGGGGCCCAATGAATGCTTTTTGTCTTCCCGCAGAGGAAATTAACTCAAGAAGGGAGTGAGGGGGTGGGCGTTTAGCCCAGCAGTTAAGCGGCCAGGCTCCCAGCTCAGAATGCCTGCGTTTGATCCCTGGCTCCAGCTCCTGATTCCAGCTTCCCGCTGTGTGCACCCTGAAGGCAGCAGGGATGACTAAGTGATCGGGTTCCTCACACCCACGGCAGGGATTTGGGTTGAGTTCCTAGCTCCCGCTGCAGCTGTTGTGGGCGTTTGGATGGTGAGCCAACAGACAAAAATCTCTGCCAGTCTTTCTGTGATTTTGAATTTTTAAAAATTAATTTTTAGGGCCGGCGCCGCGGCTCACTAGACTAATCCTCCACCTTGCGGCACCGGCACACCGGGTTCTAGTCCCGGTTGGGGCGCCGGATTCTGTCCCGGTTGCCCCTCTTCCAGGCCAACTCTCTGCTGTGGCCAGGGAATGCAGTGGAGGATGGCCCAAATGCTTGGGCCCTGCACCCCATGGGAGACCAGGAGAAGCACCTGGCTCCTGCCATTGGATCAGTGCGGTGCGCCGGCCGCAGCGCGCTGGCCATGGCGGCCATTGGAGGGTGAACCAACGGCAAAGGAAGACCTTTCTCTCTGTCTCTCTCACTGTCCACGCTGCCTGTCCAAAAAAAAAAAAAAAATTTAATTTTTAGGTTAAAAAAAAAACCCACAGAGCTGAAGATACTTACTCCCAGAGTTTGTATGTATGCAGTTGTTTTTTTTAATGGGGAGTAAGAAGACCCTATGGGTCTGTGACTGAGACCAAGCAGACCAGTAGCTCAGTGCTGTTACTGGGACTCCAACAACTTTCTGGGCACATGGCCACCTCAGGCTTCTGGGCTGCCAGGTGGTTTTAGGTCCCATTGCAAATTAATAAAGTGGCATTCCAGAGTACAGGTTTCAGATTTTGTGAGCTTGATTGATGTGAGAGGTATAAAGTTGTCCAAGTTGGCTCCTGAACTTGTAGGCCTGGGGCTGACTCTGGGTATAAAGAATTCACTAGGGACAGTGATGTCGTGAGAGGCAGCATCTGGGCGGGCAGCCGGTGATCGCTCGTCCCACCTCAGTTTCCACGTGAGTTCAGCACCCATATTACCTGTGTGCACTTAGAGCAGGAACTGTCATGTTACTTTGTCCTCCAGGCTCGAGCCCCGCAGGAAGGTCCATGGCTTACCTGGACGTGCCAGTGTGGAGTTGTGGAGTGGGCTCTCATTAAGTGTGTCCTGAATGAATGAGTCCTACAGCGGGCGATGATTCATATCTTTCCGTCAGCAGAATTAGTTCTCTCGTATGGGCTCGCTTTAATTCTCTTGACATCACAGTCCTCTTGCTTGGCCCAGCCTAACCTGAGATCAATGTTCTCTTCTTTTGCAGAGCCCACGGCGAGGAAGATGTAGTTATGGATCCTTTGGAGCTACTGGGCAAGAGGATGGATTTCCAGATTCACATTGTCCAGTGTCTTGGCGTCAAGTGGCTAAAGGAAGATGCAAAGCGGGGCATTCAGATAGGGTACCAGCCGTGCTGCGGGGCTGCCGGGCACTCACGGGGCACCAGCCATGCAGTGGGGCTTCTATGCCCAAACCAGTGGCCTTGTGGCTCCTTATGGGAGTCTTTTCCTGAAGTCTTAAAAATTAGTTTACCACGACATTTAAAAAAAAAGTTTCTCTGCTTGTTCAATTCCAAAATAACTATTCCCTTGTATAAGAGAGGAGCCACATGTCCTCCCGGCTGCTGGCTGTGGTCAGTGCATCCTGAACCTTTTCTGTGTCCAAAAGCACAGTTAGAAAATTTAATTATCAGAGAAAATATCCAGTAACACTGTATCACACAGGTAAAATTTTTAGTTGAAAAAAGGACTGTATTGTGATGTGGAAGAAGCATCAGATATGCTTCAACTAATTAGGCTAAAAGGATATTTTTTAAAAGATAAAGCAATAGAGAAAGGGAGACTTTGAAGAACAAAAACCAAACCACCTCACATTAGCAGTTTTAGGGTATCTGAGTGGAAAGACTTCAAAATCCTCCTTCTCCATAGGCATCTATTATGACCCATACAGTCACGAGTCCTGTGCAGGGTAACTGAGATGTTCCAAGAATCAGTGACAGGTCACCGTTTATTTGACTGTTACGACTCTGGCTCATCTGATCCTTTTCAAGTATATCCCTTCTCCCTTTAAACTGATTTTTTTTTATCTTTTTCTCAGATATAGAATTTATGACCTTCCAAACACTTTGTATACCAAGCCTGTCTGGAAAACCATGAATCCCCAAATTGAAGAGACTGTCCAATTTGCGGCCTTAAATGCGTCTCAGGAGTTCCTGAATTATTTACAGACAAATGCTCTGATTGTTGACTTATGGGGCCTTCAAGGTACTTGCTTACTGATTCTTTTGCGTAGTGCGTTCTTCAACCAGATACAACGTCTGTGTACCTGGAGGCAGTGGGCAGGAGCAGCCTCTCCCCCGGGGCCCCTGGATGCCAGGCCTGCAGGTGGCTGCCTGCTGTCCGTCTCCCACAGCCCTGGGGCTGGATGACCGAGATGCTTCTTGCCCTAACGACATCTCTCCCACCCAGAAGGCTGTGCTGAGCTCAGCTGCTCCCAGCTGGACCCCATGGCCACAGAGGACGGCCACATCGTGGTGGACACCAGGAACCTTTCCCTCGTGAAGGACACAAGCCAGGTGTGTACGTCGTGGGTGACTAGACAACCTCAGAGGACACTGCGTGAGGAGCATCCGTGTTCCAGCCCTTATTGAAAGTTTTCACTTACGTGTACCCCGGTGGGCTTAAATCCTGCTCCCTACACCCCGCCCCCCTACCCTGTCGGGCAATTTTTACCACCTCAGTCTCAAAGGATAGGCAGATAATCCTGCAAACAGCTAACCTGCCTCGTTTTCTGCAGACTGCATCAAGCCAGGGGGCAGACGTCTATCCGAAGCTGCTCAGGTTGGAGCGGGAGACGGAGCTGCTCCGAGACGTTAACAGGGCGCTGAGAGCAGAGAACGTGTTTCTCAAAGGCTCGCTGGCGAAACTGAGTCCCAGTCAACAAGGTGAGACACTGCTGAAGTCCGTATTCTTTATCTTGTCCCCCCTCCTGCGCTTGGGATGTGGATTTGTCTTTCTAGGAAATGAACTTATTTTTTAATGAGTTCATTTGTATTTCATTGCATAAGCCAAAAAAATGCTCTTTGAGATTTTTATGGGTGGGCCTGGATCGGAGCCATAGATCTGAGGACAGATGCAGGCGTGGTCGGATCCCGCACACATCAGTAAATACAGAGATACAGGGGCAAAGAAATGGATCAATGAATAAAGGTTAACACCTTTCCTTTCTACCTTCTCTGCAGCACGGAACACCTGCGGTACCCCGCGGGTAACTGGAGCCACAGCACAACAGCCCACCGCCCTCAAGCCTGATGTGACCTGCACGGTGGCGCAGGCCGGCTCTGACAGGGAGCTCGCCAGAGCGCTCAAGGCCTTCTACCAAAGCATGAACGCGGCCAGGGGGCAGCTTCTCCGGCTGAGACAGAGCAGACCGCCTGTAAGTAACCAAGGCAAACTCGAACTCAGAGAGCTGATGCAGCTGTGTGTCCTGAGCTTCGGGGTGTATGTATTTAAGCAGAAGAGTGAGCCCACTGTCTCTTGGGCCTCCATCCGTCTTTTTTTGTTGTTGTTGTTGTTTTGTTTGTTTTTCTGTTTGTTTTTAACAGGCAGAGTGGACAGTGAGAGAGACAGAGAGAAAGGTCTTCCTTTTGCCATTGGTTCACCCTCCAATGGCCACCGTGGCCAGTGCGCTGCAGCCGGCACACCGCGCTGATCCGAAGCCAGGAGCCAGGTACTTATCCTGGTCTCCCATGGGGTGCAGGGCCCAAGGACTTGGGCCATCCTCCACTGCACTCCCGGGCCATAGCAGAGAGCTGGCCTAGAAGAGGGACAACCGGGACAGAATCCGGCGCCCTGACCGGGACTAGAACCCGGTGTGCCGGCGCCGCTAGGGGCCTCCATCCATCTTTGCTGTGGCCTGAGTGCACACCTGGCTGTGACCACGGCAGGACTGGTATCTGTTTACTTCACTATGTATAGAAGATCCCAGGAATGCAACTTGGGGTTATCACCGTAACACCAAATATGATTCCTCTCATGTGATAAAATTCAACATTTGGTGAAGGTAAAAACTCTTAGCAAACCGGGAATAAAATGTACACTCCTGTATCTGACAAAGGCAGTCTTGGGCAGACACATAGCAAGCATAAGGCTTCATGGTGTGCTACCGAATGCTCTCCCTTTCACATCAGCTGTCCTCACTTCTGTACTTTAGGCTCCAGACAGAACAGGAAGGCAAGAAACACAAAAGGGGAAAAAAGGGAATTCCAGTAAAAGCACACGCTTGCTGAGCACTTTACACTCACCGACAGCTCATCTCTCACAACCACGCTAAGAGGCGCCTACATTAGCCTTGTTCTACAGCTGATGGGTCCCAGGCACAAGGGAGCTGGCAGAACTTGTGTAAGGATCCGTGTTTAATAAGCAGAGCCAAGATCCACACCCAGCGAGGGCCGCTCTGCAGTCCACATCCCCCACACTGTGTGCCTTCAATATTATTCCCAGGTGACACTCTTAGAAACAGGAAATCCTGCAGATTCACAGATAACAGAATCACAAAGTTATGGGACAGATGTAGTATTTAAAAATTAACTATTTAGGGGCCGGTGTTGTGGCACAGATTAAGCCACTGCCTATAATGCTGGCATCCCATATGGGCGCTGGATTGAGTCCCAGCTGCTCTACTGTTGATCCAGCTCTCTGCTGTTGTGCCTGGAAAAGGCAGCTGAAGATGGCCCAAGTCTTCTGGCCCTTGCACCCACTCGGGAGACCCAGATGCAATTTGAAGCTCCTGGCTTCTACCTGTCCCAGCCCTGGCCAATGCAGCTATTTAGTATTCCGTACCAGTGGACGGAAGATTTCTGTCTCTCCTTCTCTTTCTGTAACTTTCTTTGCCTTTCAAATATATACACACTTAAAAAAAAAAAAAAAAGACCTAACTACTTGAATATGGCAGCAACAAACAGAAAATGTTTTAATAAATCACTTATAATTGTATCAAATTATGAAATTCTTAGGCCTCCAGATAGCATAAAGTACGCAGGACTTTTATGGAGAAAATGTTATGACTTGAGAGATGTTACAGAAGACCCAAAATAAGTGAGGACACATGCCACATCTCCACAGTTTAGATTTGCTCCTGTCAGTCTTGCGGGTCCCCCCAAGTTCAATGCAATCCCAATCAAATGTAACAGAGCCTGACAAGACGACTGTAAAAGCAAAGAACAGGCAAGACCAGACCAAGAGCCAAGAATACAGTAGGGAGCCTTGGCCTGGCTGATGAAGACGTACTTTACTCTGGGTGTAACAGAGACCCTAAGGTGCAGGCTAAATGTCGGGAACACAGGAAAAGAGCAGAAGGCTCAGGACCAGGTCTGCTCAGGCCTAGAGGCTTGATGCACGAGGAAGGGGAGCTGCAGACGAACCTGACAGAAGCGGAGTTCAGACGATCAGGAACACAGATGGTCCTCAACCTAGGACAATCTGATGACTTACAAGTGACCTGAGTCCAGCAGAAATCGTGCTTTGCTAGTACTTTGCTACTTTGCAAAATTCACTCTGTGCACGATACTTGAGCATACTGGGCGGCGGTGGCAGCAGTGAGCTGCAGTCCCTGGCCAGCCACGCAGTCACCAGGCAAACCAGACGCTCTACATCACACTCTGCTGCTCACCTGAGAAGTTCTGTAAGTTGAGAACCTTAAATGCATTTTCAACTTAGTGTATTTTCCACTTACCCAACAGTTTATCAAGCTGTAACCCCACTGTAAGTCGAGGAGCACCTGTATGTACAGGGGAAATGACACTGGATTTCTGCCTAAGGACTTAAATGTGAAACGCACAACTTGTACACTTTCTTCTGGCTTTCATTTATATTTATTTATTTGAAAGGCAGAGTGGTATAAATGGAAAATATCTTCCATCTGCTGATTCATTCCCTAAATGCCCACAACAGCCAGAACTGGGCTAGGCTGAAGCAGGGGGCCAGGAACTCCGTCTGGGTCTCCCCCATAGGTGGCAGGAACCCAAGTAATAGAACCCTCATCTGCGGCCTCGCAGGGTGCACACTAGCAGGGAGCTGGATAGGAGCTGGCGGGACTCAGCCCCAGGCACTCTGATATGGGTTGAGGGCATCCCAAGTGGCAGGTTAACCTGCTGTGCCACAACACCTGCCTCTTTCGAAGCTTTAAGAAAACACTTCAAGAGACTCTCCCCATGACTTCACAGAGAAAAAAAGATTTCTTACCCAGGGCATGAAAGTACTCTAGCTTTAAATCTTTAAAAAAAATTATTTTCTTTCACACACATACACTCTGTATCCTCCATCCACTGGTCCACTCCCCAAATGCCCACAATGGCAGAGGTTGGGCCTGGCCTATAGCCAGAAGCAAGGAACTCAATCCAGAGGTGGCAGGAACCCAATTCCTTTGATAGCAACACTGCCTCCCAGGGTCTGCATTAGCAGACAGCTGGCATCAGGAGTTACAGCCAGGTCATGGACACAGGCACTTTTTTTTTTTTTTAAAGATTCATTTATTTACTTGAAAGGCAGAGCAGAGTTAAGGAGAGGAGAGATATCTGCTGGTTCACTCCCCAAATGGTTGCAGCAACCAGGTCTGGGCCAGGCCGAAGCCAAGAGCTTTTTCCAGGTCTCCTATCTGGGTACAGGGGCACAAGGACACGGGCCATCCTCCACTGTCCTAGTCTCATTAGCAAAGAGGTGGATCACAAGTGGAATAGCCGGCACTCATATGGGATGTCGGCACTGCAGGCTGTGGCTTCACCTACTGTGCCACACAGCACGTCCCAGGGACTCAGGCAGCTTAAGCACCAGGTCAAACACTGATAAATTCACCTAAAACTGTGAACTCTGGTGCAACACAAGACACCAAAAAGCCAAAGAGATTGGGGGAAAAGTTACCTGCAACACATTGAATATATAAAGGACTAATATCCAAAATAAAGAACTGCTAAAAACCGAAAAGAAAAACAGATTCCTGTTAGACTGCGGGGCATTTTCCCACCCCGGGTTTCTGCAACACTCCTGTGTATCCAGAATGGTGCTAGTCCACACCATTCTTCAGGAGCTTAGGAGCAGTCATTCCTGTGTCCTGCTTTTTGCTTCAGAAGAGGGCCAAGTTGATAAGAAACCACAGAAGGCCTGCGCCGTGCCTCAATAGGCTAATCCTCCACCTTGCAGCGCCAGCACATGGGGTTCTAGTCCTGGTCGGGGCGCCGGATTCTGTCCCAGTTGCCCCTCTTCCAGGCCAGCTCTCTGCTATGGCCTGGGAGTGCAGTGGAGGATGGCCCAAGTGCTTGGGCCCTGCACCCCATGGGAGACCAGGAGAAGCACCTGGCTCCTGGCTTCAGATCAGCATGGTGCGCCGGCTGCGGTGGCCATTGAGGGGTGAACCAACGGAAAGGAAGACCTTTCTCTCTGTCTCTCTCACTGTCCACTCTGTCAAAAATAAAAATAAAAAAAGAAACCACAGAAAGCCTTCCATCTGTGCAGTGCTGGTTTTTTTATTTTTTTTAAAAGATTTATTTGAAAGGCAGAGTTACAGAGGGACAGACAGAGAGATCTCCCATCCACTGGTCCACTGATTCACTCCCCAAATGGCTGTGATGGCTGGAACCGGGCTGATCTGAAGCCAGGAGCTTCTTCTGGCTCTCCCATGTGGGTACAGGGACCCAAGGACCTGGGCCGTCTTCCATGGCTTTCCCAGGTACATTAGCAGGGAGCTGGATCAGAAGTGGAGCAGCTGGGACTCAAACTGGTGCTTATATGAGATGCCGGCACTGTAGATGGTTGCTTAACCCACTGTGCCACAGGTGCTGGCCCCCAGGGCTGTTCTAAGCATTACCTTCCAATCCAATCCCAATTGGGAAACATCGCTAAGAAGAGTCAGAAAAGATGAGCACCTTTCATAGTGCAGAATACTGCTGTGTTCAGCCACATGCAGTAGAGATGACTCACCCCCAACAGTGACTGATGACAAAGATGACATCCACTGTGATTCCATAAACATTTAAAGGAGGCACTCTTCAGGGATGCATTCCTGGTGGCCTGTCTAGTGAGGCAACAGAATGATCATGCAAATCAGGCTGGGTTGCCTCTGGGAGAGGGGGACTGGGTGTGGGGGGAGTTGAAGAGGCAGGGGCTTCCTTGAGTATCTGTGGACACTGTTCCGGGTCTGGACACAAATTTTGGGTCTACTTTTGCATGTACAACACTATACGATAATAGAGAACAACTGGTTATATCAAAGGTACCATAAACAAAGTGAAAAATAAGCCGCAGCCAGGGATGGTCAATTTGTTACATACTGGGGCCGGCGCTGTGGCATAGCAGGTAAAGCCACCACCTGGGACACCAGCATCCCATACAGGCACCAGTTCCTGTCCTGGCTGCTCCACTTCCAATCTAGCTCCCTGCTAATGGCTAGGGAAAGCAGAGGAGGCCCAGGTACTTGGGCCCCTGCCACCCACATAGGAAATGTGGAAGAAGCTCCTGGCTCCTGGCTTCAGCCTGGCCCAGCCACAGTCATTGCAGCCATTTGGAGAGTGAACCAGAGGATGTAAGATCAATCTCTCTCTCTCTCTCTTTCTAGCTTTGACTTTCAAATAAATAAATCTTTCAAAAGAATTTGATACAGACTGAATATCCCTTGCCCAAAATGCTTGGGACCCAGAAGTATTTCAGATTGAAGAGTTTGTCAGATTTTCAAAACTTTGCATAGTTGAGCATTCTAATCTGAAAGTCACACTCTGCTCTAAAATCCAAATCTGTTTGTGTGTTGGCATTCAAAAAGTTTTGCATTTCAGAGCAATTTTGGATGAGGGATGTTCGAGCTGTTATTTGCCATCAAGCATTAGTGCTCAGAACATATAAACAACTTTTAACACAAGTAAAAGACAACATGGTAGACAGTAGGGGGAAATGGCCAAAGGATCTCAACAGTCATTTATTTCACTAACAATTCAGAAAATTAAAACTAAAGCCTAATGCTGAATGGCACCGCACCATCTGCCCTCTTCCTGTTCCCATGCTGGGCAGGCACAGCCCCATCTCTGCCACCATTTCTCACCGGCTGCTCCGAATCCCCTCTCAAGAGTACCTGCTTCCACGGGCAGAGATACATTGGTAACATCCTACTGCAGGGAGACCCACAGTGCCTTGCGAACTTTCCCATCAGAAACGTCTGGGTTATCTCACCAGTTGTCCCTAGTGGCATCAGCAAGAGCGCCATCTGGGCTGCCTTTCCAAAAACAGAGTTGCTCCTCACTGACTTACGGTTTTCTAGCCCCCAGGGAACTTGTGCCACACACACACTGTCACTCTACTGACAGCAAGTCCATGACAATCATTTTCTGTCACTTATTTTTTTTAGGAAGATGATCAACTGCTTCGACCCTTTATAAACCAACAGACACAGATGTTAAAGGATTTTGGGGACCTATTTGAATCCAGCTTGTGGAAACTGAAAAATGATGTGGCCCTTATAGTGAAAAAGAAGAGAGAACATTTATTGCAGTGAGAATGTGTCAACCGAAAGTATTCGAGCTTCGAGTTGTGAAGATTATTTGTGTAGCTCATGGGCTTAATTAAACCCACTGCCACTTACTCAAACTCAACTTATTTCTTCTACAATCTGAAGCCAAACTACACTCCTTCAATTCAAGTCATGTAAAAAACGAATCCCTGAGCAGGGTACAGATGAATGGTTAGCCTTCTGAGCTCCAGGATCAGCCCACCTGGGATAAAATTCTTGTTAAATCCATTGCTTACAATTGTACAACTTGGAGAAACTCCCCTTTTCTGTAAGCCTCTCTCCTCATCTGTTATAGGGGAACGGTAACAGTATTTATAGCTGTTAAAGAGCATAAAGCACTTCGACCAGTGCCTGGCACAGAGAAGCCATCAGGAAAGATACATACACAATTAGTTTTTATGATAGACGTTTGAAATTTCAAAGGCAACTTTTTGGGTAAATTCTTTGTGCTCAGACCTGAAGGCACGCACTGGCCATTTCAAGCCCCTTATTCTACAGCTGCGCTTTGGACAAGTTCCACTTATTCTTTCTTTTCATAGGTATATCTGAAATGTATTCAGCTCGCTGAGCAGCCTTAGTATCTGCTCTCTGGAACCTGTTCAGTGCGGGGTCTGGGGTGTACAGATCATAGCTGCGACAAGATCTGACAGGAGCCAATCTTAAAAGCTGGCTTTCGTTCCACCAGTTGACTGATCTCTTAAGTCAGGAATCAGAGACACCTGGTGTTCTGGGGAAAGGCTGTCAAAGACAGCTTTTGTGCCCAAGGACTCTGAATAACAACAGTAGTGAGAAGGCTGACACTTAGCAAGTGCTTACCCTGTGCTACGCACTAACTAACTGTTGAATAATCTGTCAGCTCATTTAATTCCTGCAATAATTCCCTGGGTCTGCACTGTTATCTCCCCCTTTTAATACTTTCAAGGTTAAGTAACTTGTTCAGGCCACCGTTAATAAGCAGTGGGCTGATGCTGACTCTACAGCTTGCACATCTAACCATGATGGCCTGTGGCAGGATTGTTCCCAGGAGAGGGTGGGCTGACTTGCATAAGTCAGGAAGGAGGAGACAAACCCAATCCACGCTAAAATATGAAGTCAAGGGAAAATGAATGGATGACACTGAACTCCTGCTGACAGGAGAGGCTGGCAGTGGCTCTAGAAAGTAGCCTCCCTAGCAAGGCAGGGGAATCACGGCCCAAGGATCTATGGGGTTGGCCCTGACTGCTTACTGGTGATCCTGGAGCCAACATGTGGAGTGACGGCAGGCCAGCAAAGGCATCGTGGACTCCTGGACGGCCTCTGGCAGCGAGGTGCAGGAACGGTGCAGGGAGAGCACTTCCAGCTCTCTCTGCCTGGCCACTGGAAGCAGCAATGGCTCTCACCTTCTGGACCAAACCTCAAAGTTCTTGGACAGCTGGCAGTTTACTTGCTTAAGGCAGGTAATACACTGTCTTCAAATGAGAGCAGATGTGATCTTGGGAGATTCAAAGAGAATCACAATGAGACACACTTGTACCGGAAGCTGGAAGCCACAGTCACACTGCCACCTTCATGCATGCAGCTTCATTCATTCACTGACTCCCAAATGCAGACCTAAAACAGGCTGCTAGGCTCTGCCCTCCAGACTGGGAGAAGAGGAAAGGGAGACACTGGATGAATGGGTTCAAAGCTACAGTGAGGAGTAAGTTCAGGCATCCTGTTATACAAGCCACTACAGTTCATAACGTACATTTCAAAACAGCTGAAAGAGAGCATTTTATCATTTGTAACACAAAGGAAAGATAAACACCAGAGGTGACAGATATGCTAATTACTGATTTGACCATTCCACAATATATACATGTATCAAAATATACCCAATAAATACATATAATTATTTGTCAAAAACTAACAAGTAAAAGTGGAAAAAACAATACAAGAATCTCCCTCTCCCAGTGAGACACGAGCCATCCTCTGTTGAGCACAGCACGGCAGGGTGTCCCGACACAAGTACTCACTCCCCTACTCACTTTAGAAGAGAACCTATAGAATAGAAACATTATAGAACAGGAATTCTACATAGGGTATCTTTTTACATAATGAACAGCACAGACACCGTGTATGAGTTTCCCACGTGCCTTTTACAAAAGGAAAAGTCTTTCACCTTATTTTAGGACTCCAGTGGGAAACAGTTAACATACAACAAGTAAATGAGAGAAAATTCTCCTAAGGCAGAGAAAATCCAGAGGCACTTACCAGGTATATCCTGAACTACTCACGGGCACAGACCGGGGAGAGGGGAAGGAGGAGCCCCACGGCTGGCAGTGACGCGTCAGAGCGCGTAAGCAGCACGCTTCTCCCACCACAGACACACACATCCAAACACAAAACCACCGTTCAACTTCAACCCTTTATTATTCAACAGAGGGAACACACCAAAATCAGTGTAGATGGATGAAAAACTAGGCTAAAATAGGAAAAAGTGCAGTTTCATTTAGCAAAAGCCACGCAGTATGTAGAGAAACTCATTGGAAGACGAGATTCCATTCACTACTATGGAAGGAAGGCAGCAGTTACTGCCCTAAATGAACACCAGTCCGAGCACCCTTGCTGAGGAGTGCTGTATCGACACAGACAGGGACACCTCTGCCACCATCTGACCAGCCAGCTCATTCATAAAAATTTACCAGGAACGCTTCAATGAAAAAGTCAGTCAAATATTAGTTTTCTCTCACAAGCAACAAAATAAAAAAGTCAGCTGAGATTTGAAATGTAGGTTAAGTTAGTATAATTTCCTACTTTTAATGTGTAGATATTTTGGACTTGACAATCTTTTCCACATATCATCAGATAGGTTTATAGAATTTTAAGTATCAAATAAAGAAGCTGTTAATCCATGCATCTTATGACTTCAGTTAATTCTTCAAATACTTAGACTTCAGAGCTGCTAATGACACTAAATTCAATGCCACGTTGGTTGAGTCTATCAATCAATTTTGTTCTGGAAAAAGCTGCTCCAGGTGTGAAGACCCCGCCCCTGAAAAACAGTAACAAGAAGAAACAGGGCACACAGTTGCTCTCAAGCCCTCTCCTCTGCAGGACTAGCTAACAAATCCCTGCAGAACTCTGGAGAACTTAAGGTTTCATTCTATCATGGCTACTATCAGCAAGTAGCTCCTATTTAGAAGAAACTAGTGCACAGTCAATCCTGTGTATATGGTTCAGTTCCTGGTGAAAGCTGGCCTAGCCTTAGCGTAACAGCTGAACGCTCCAGCAAGATAGCATATGTGATAGCCATCTAGCCAGGGCCCCATGATCCAACCCACGTCTGGTGTGAGCCAGGGCTCCCACGGCTAACTGGGTATCGTTCAGCACTGATTAGAGGCCCCTGCCAGAACTATGAAACAGCAGGGATCTTCTCTGAACGGCTGACTCTGGACTTGAGCTGTTCTTACAAGGGACTAAAGCTGACTTTGGTGGCTCTTACACTTTTCTGTCTCCTCTCATTTACCTCTGCAGTTGTTTCCAGAGGCTGGAAAGGAACAATGGTGAGAAACGGCCTTCTCACAATTTTAATGTACTATATCTCAGGATTAAAGGAACTCTCAGAGCTATGTGCAGACCCAAAGCCTGAAAAATAAAAATAAGCTACCCTATAACACAAATGGAGAAGGTATCTTCTAATTAGAAGAAAACCAAACTTACGCCTTTGGAAGATTAGAGGACTCATGCAGGAGAGTCACGGCTGCCTGGACCATGGCTATGGGAGTAGTCACGTACCCAGCCTCTGCAGAAGAGTGGACCAAAGAGAGGACTCATCAAGTATGCAAGCACCAACCCCCAAAATCAAACGGTAGATTTTATATCCAACTGTAGCTATAAGTAAGTTTTTCAATAGATACTCCGGTCACAAAATAACAAAAATAACAAGCAATGTTTTTATAGTACAGGTTGAATATTCCTTATCCCAGATGCCTGGAATCAGAAGTGCCTAAGTCCCCACCCTGGAAAGTTTCTCCAGGTATTTCTCCCTTGGAGCCTCCTCCTGACGGCTGTAGCAGGAAGCTTGACTTAAGTAAATCTTGCTTTGTTCGCAAAAAGAAAAAAAAGTGCTTCAGAAATCAGATTTTGGAATATGTGCACATACATGAGATATTTTATGAAGGGGACCCAAGTCTAAACAAAATTCATTTATGTTTCATAGACACACAGCTTGAAAGTAATTTTATACAGTAATTTTAGCGTGCCTTCATTCTGACGGTGACATAGGTCGGGGTAATACTCCGTACCTGTGGCATTATGTAACACTTACACAGTTTCAGATTTTGGAGCATTTTGGACTCGGGTTTTCAGATTAGGGAGGCTCAAGTTGTATTTATTAAATGTTAGGAATTGTACTAGGTACTTTATTAAACTCATCTAACTTTCACAATAATATAATATAATCCCTATCTTACAGGTGAAAAAACAGGCAGAGAGGCCGAGGTGTCCAAAGTTAGGCAGTGACTGAGTCGAATCATACCCAGGCAGCTGACTCTAGGATCCATATATATATATATAATTTTTTTTTAAAAGGCAGAGTTAGAGAGGAGTGAGGAGTGAGGAGTGAGGAGTGAGGAGTGAGGGGAGGGAGGGAGGGATGGAGGGAGAGAGAGAGAGAGAGAGAGAGAGAGAGAGAGAGAATCTTCTATCCACTGGTTCACTCCCTAAATGGCTGCAACAGCCGAGGCTGTGCCAGGCTGAAGCCAGGAGCCTGGAGCTTCTTTGGTCTCCCATGTGGGTACAGGGGCCCAAGCACTTGAGCCATCCTCCACTGCTTTCACAGGCACATCAATAGGGATCTGGATTGGAAACAGAACAGCCAGGTTTAGAACTAGTGCCCACGAGATACCGGCATCACAGGCAGCAGCTTAACCTGCTATGCCAAAATTCCAGCCCCTAGGGTGCACACTTTTGCCTACCACACTGCACTGCTTCTTCTCTATTCATACACTAACACTAAACTGATCCCAACCTCCATTCAGAGCTTCGCTTAAAAAAAAAAAAAAAGAAACTTCAAGGGCCGGCGCTGTGGCGTAGCAGGTAAAGCTGCTGCCTGAGGTGCTGGCATCCCATATGGGCGCCAGTTCAAGACCTGGCTGCTCTACTTCCGATCCAGCTCTCTGCTATGGCCTGGGAAAGCAGTGGAAGATGGCCCAAGTGCTTGAGCCCCTGCATCCATGTGGGAGACCTGGAAGAAGCTCCTGGCTCCAGGCTTCAGATCAGCGCAGCTCCAGCCGTTGCAGCCATCTGGGGAGTGAACCAGAGGATGGAGGACCTCTCTCTCTCTCTGCCTCTTCTCTCTGTGTAACTGTGACTTTCAAGTGAAATAAATAAATCTTAAAAAAAAACTTCAATTTTTAAAAAATATTTATTTGATTTGCAGAATTAGAGAGAGAAGGAACAGATTTTCCATCTACTAGTTCACTCCCCAAATGGCTACAATGGCCATGGCTAGCACTTTCCCAGGTACACTAGCAGGGAGCTGGATCGGAAGTTGAGCAGCCAGGACTCAAACCAGTGCCCACATGGGATGCTGGCATTGCAGGCAGCAGCTGTACCCCTACGCCACAACACTAGCCTACCCCTTTTCTTATTACTACTGATTAAAATGCACCATTCTGAATTACTGAATCATAACAAAAAAGAAAACCAGAGGAAAGGGGACAGTAATAAAATCTGAACATACCAACCATTTCCATCCTTTGTTTCACGGAATACTTGTAAATCACTTAGGTAACTTGTGAAAATGCGTTTCTAAAACAATCAAGCAGGAGCCAACATCGTGGCACAATGTGTTAAGCCGCCACATGCAACACTGGCATCCCATATCAGAGCAATTTGCTTCCGAGCCAGCTCCCTGCTAATGTGTGCCTGGGAAAGCAGCAGAAAATGGTCCAAGTTCTTGGGCCCCTGCACCCACGTGGGAAACCCAGATAGAGTTCCTGGCTCCTGGCTTTGGCCTGGCCCAGCCCTGGATGTTGCAGCCATTTAGGGAGTGAGCCTGTAGATGGAAGACTGATCACATGTTCTTGTTCTTTCTCTCTCACCCTACCTCGCCCTCCATCATTCTGCTGACAAATAAATAAATCTTTTTAAAAATACAAATAAACAGATTAAGCTTTACAAAGAATACATTTTAGAGGCTGGCACTGTGACACAGCAAGTTAAAGCCCCAGCCTGAAGTGCTGGCATCCCATATGGGCGCTGGTTTGAGTTTTGGCTGTTCCACTTCCAATCCAGCTCTCTGCTAATGCATCTGGGAAAGCAGTGGAGGATGGCTCAAGTGCTGCACCCATGTGGGAGACCTGGAAGAAGCTCCTGACTCTTGGCTGTGGCCTGGTACAGCCCTAGCCATTGTGGCCTTTTGGAGAGTGAACCAGCAGATGGAAGACTCACCCTCTCTCTCTTGCTCTTTCTCTCTCTCTCTCTTCTGTATCTCCTTCTATCTCTGCCTTTCAATTTCAAATAATAAATAATCTTAAAAAAAAAAAAAGAATATAGGGGCTGGTGCTGTGGTGTAGTGAGTAAAGCCACCGCCTGTAGTGCCAGCATCCTATATGGGAGCAGGTTCGAGATCCGGCTGCTCCTCTTCCAATCTCGCTCTCTGCTATGGCCTGGGAAAGCAGTGGAAGATAGCCAAGTCCTTGGGCCCCTGCACCCACATGGGAGACTTAGAGGAGGCTCCTGGCTCTGGGTCGGTGATGCTCCGGCCGTTGCAGTCATCTGAGGAGTGAACCAGCAGATGGAAGACCCCCTTCCCCCCGCCTCTCCTTCTCTGTGTAACTCTAACTTTCAAATAAATAAATAAATATTTTTTAAAAAAGAATACACTTTAATAGCATACCACTTTATAGGTTAAGACAATGTAAAAATCCCAAGTAGTAGTAAGTCAAATGCAAAATACCTGGTCCCTTCACCTGAGTACAAATTCTGACATTTGGTTTGTTCTCATCAGGACTAAGGCCTTGGCTGTATCCTTGACCAAAGAATGTCATTGTAAACGATGAACCATCAATCTGTGAAAAAGAAAGCAAAGGGATTGTTTTTAAATATGTCAGTTCCTCCTTGAACACAGCACAACTTAGGATTCTACTTCAGCAATCAATGTTTTATCTGCCAGAATATCTTACCCTCCTTTAAGCGTGGTAGAAAAATTAATTAAGCTGTAAGTTTTGGTGACTGGTATGATGTTGAGGGGAGGGGACGGGTGAAGACCAGGGATGAGAGAAAGGGAACTCTCTGGGCACGGCAGGAAGAATGGCAGCACCACGAGTACACGTGGTTTCAGAGAGCAACTGGAGGTGGTTTCCATGGGATGGTGGACATAGAAAATCTAGTTTTAGACGCTGTCGAAGGTGGCAAGACACAAACAGCCAGCAAGTAATGGAAATATGGGCCTGGGCACATCAATGTAATTGCCCCACTTAGAGATGTAAAACTTTCATTCAAAGGTTAAATTCCAGAGGACTTACCAAGCAGCTTTAATAATCACTCAATTTGGGAATAAGGCAATAATCCAGTTATGATTAACAAATGTTTGGGGGAGAGAAGTTCAGAGTTTGAGAAACTGGTTCCAAGTCACTGTGGGATGCACTTCTGACACAGCAGGCGGTTGTGCAGGCCTGGAGACAGGAACGTGCCTGCTAACAGCACTGCTGCATCTCCAGGGAGAAGACCGAGTCCCAGGCAAACCACCTTGAAGGAGGGGCAAGGAGATGAGGGTGGAGCACAGCAAGCGGGGAGAAGGACACAGGACACGTCCCAGTGGTCACCTCAGACGTAGGGGAGCAAGCACTCAACCACCCCCGGAAGGGCAATAATCAGTAGGGTCAAAGGTAACAGAGCACATGAGGACCACAGAGTGTTCAACGTATTTAGCAACTGTAAGGTCGATGGAGACAATCAAAGTCGAAGAAGGGTCCAGCGCTCTTTTTCAGGTAAGGGAAGACACTTGGCATTTTACAGGCTTAGGGAAAAGAACGCACAGAGAAGTAGGAGGTAGAATTGAGGGGATGTTACCTGAGGAAGCCAGCAGGAAATCTGATCAAAACTAGCAGTCCTGGCTAAGGTGCAGGCTAGCTGGAATCTAGGGTCCACCACCCTAGCTACGTGAACGTGGGCACCGTCCTCTCCCTATTTCCTCAGCTGTAGAAGGGGATGCGCACACTACCTTTGCCTCAGTGGCTGCTGAGGACTGAGTGGAGGCAGGCGGCCCAGTGCTGCAACACAGTCAATGCTTACGCTGTCGAGAGCACAGGTGGAGAGGTTAGCCCTGCACAGAGGAACACTCCTCCCACAGAGGAGGAAGAGGGGAAGATGGAGCAGCGACAGGGCTGGGCTAGGAACCTGAGGGGTGCACAACAGATGCTCTCGGTTCTTTCAGTGAAGCAGCAGTTGGGATTGTAGGCAGACAGAGAAGAGGGTTGGAACCAGGCAGATTCAGACGAACGTCATTCAGAGGAGATGGAGGCAAGACTAAGGAAAAGTCAAAGACCCAGCGAGTGATACTACAGTTGCACTGCTGAGGGAAACATGGATCCACGGTGCTACCATCCACTGTGCAGGGGGCCAGGAGCAGAGGAAAGGAAGGCTAATGACCCATGGCCTGGCTCAGGCTGCAAGGCAAACAGCAGAAAATGGGGCAGTCCTGGTGTTCAAGATATTGGGTACATGGTGATTCACTTTATCTACCACAGAACCCAGGGTACACCAAACAAGGGAAACCTAGGGGCCGAGAAAGCAAAAAGAAGCGATGACAGGAAAAAAAAGGAGGAGTAAAAACTTTTGAGATCTCTATGAAGTAAAGAGAACATAATTTCTGAAGACTGATGGCCAAGCCGTCGTCCCAGCTTGGAGGATCCTGGGCAGGATTTTCAGCCTCTCTGTGCCTCCGTTTCCTCATCTGCATGATGGAAATAATACCCACATCCAACAGGTGTTTGAAAAGATTAAGTAATCTAATTTACACACAGAACTTCAAGGAGCGTCTGAAATATGTTGTGTCCCATCAAGTCTTACGTGTTAGTGTCACTGCACTGAGGAAAATAAAGAAAAACACTATTTAGGAAATTTGGAGTTGAAGAAAAGGATTACCTGTTTCTGTGTTGGACCTTGTTTTGAAAAATAACCGAAGGAGAAGAGCCACGGGAACTAGAGGAAACAAACAAACCCTCAGTGACATTCTGGAAAACTCAAGGAAAATACATCTAAAGATCTGATTTCAAAAAACCACACTTACTTTTATGAGAAGTTGCCTTCCAATGCCAAACCTCACAAAGAATAAAAAGAAGAGCCCTGCAAACATCAGCTTAATAACAGAGGAGATGCCACCCACAGTTACATAAGCAGCGTACTGGACCTGGGTGAGAATATCAAAACGTTACTCTCTGCATTTCAGACCAAGTAACACAAGCGTGCTGGCTGTTTACAACTGCTCTCAGAAACCAGACAGGGATGAACTATTTTTTTAAAGAAATTTGTTACAAATGATAGCTTCCCACACTGGAACACAAAAGTCCTCACAATCCCTAGCATATCTGACTTCAGTACCAACACCTTACAAAATGTGGACTCCATTTCCAACCTCCTGTGAGAAAATGTCTCCACTTCGACACCTGGGATCAGTTCTGGCTGAGGCCTCAGCAGTGGGAGCAGTGATTTCCCCCATGGGGAAGAGGAGGACGGCACTCCAGAAGAAGCAAGCAGAGGACACAGTGTCCCAGACACCTCCATGAGCAGCAGAAATGGGTGTACTAGCAGCTGAAACATTCAACACAGGGATCGCCGGTGTTTATGACACTAGCATTTCCCGTATTCAATTCACTGCCACTGTGTCACATTAAAAACAATTCGAGCCGGCGCCGCGGCTCACTAGGCTAATCCTCTGCCTTGCGGCGCCAGCACACCGGGTTCTAGTCCCGGTCGGGGCACCAGATTCTGTCCCGGTTGCCCCTCTTCCAGGCCAGCTCTCTGCTGTGGCCAGGGAGTGCAGTGGAGGATGGCCCAAGTCCTTGGGCCCTGCACCCCACGGGAGACCAGGAGAAGCACCTGGCTCCTGCCTTCAGATCAGTACGGTGCGCCAGCCACAGCGCGCCGGCAGCGGCGGCCATTGGAGGGTGAACCAACGGCAAAGGAAGACCTTTCTCTCTGTCTCTCTCTCTCACTGTCCACTCTGCCTGTCAAAAAAACAAAAACAAAAACAAAAACAAAAAAAACACACAATTCGGTGGGCCAGATTTGAATCATGAGACAAAACTATTACCAGCCCCCCCAAAACGCAAAATGCTCAACCATACCTATTCTATTTCCAGAAGTGGAAATATGCATTAATTAACTCTTTTTTTGCTTTATAAGCATAAAAGTCCTACATTAATTGAAAGGGGAACTGTTACAAACACAGAATGCGCTTTATTAATACATAAGCCGTATTTACTTACTGGTGATTCTTCTAAAATTTCATGCAGGTAACGCTGAGTCCGCCTCACAACAGACATATCAGATCCGAAGAAAGGAATGGAATATGTGCTGAGTTCCCTACAGTAAGAAACTGGCCACCTGCAAAACAGACCTGTGAGTATTCTGCATTTTCTCCAGCTACAGTGACTACAACTTCAGCTGGTAAGTCTTTTGATAAAAATTAGTAACTTTTCTTGAAGCAATTCATAACAAAGAAGACGGCAGATCTACTTTTAATTAAAATGTATTCCAGTGATTCTTCTTTTTACTCCACATTTAGATCCCAACAAGCGACAGATGGAACAGTGTAGTAGTCTTCCCACCATGGACACATAACAAATTCAGCATAGCTATGTTTTTAGCTATCTTTTATACCATCCGTTTCCAAAGCAGTGATTTAAGAAAATACTCATTTAACAGCCAATCCTAATGTAGCAACTACTGAAGTTCTCACATTATAACTGCAATTAATGAGACTGACTAATGAACCTGTTAGGATCATATTACACTTAATGGTTTTACTGCATAAAACTTAGCAGACATTTAATGGTGATACTAATAGTGAAAACTCATCACACAAATTCACTTCTCCCCTATGGCTCAAAAGCATGATATCTGAAGTACTCAAATCTACTACAAAATAGTCTCCAACCTCTCTTTAGAAGCATACTTCATCAATAGCAACTAATAATAATCCACTTAGAACTGATATGTTAAAGAATGGATTTTGGGGAGGGAAATTATGGGGGGCGGGAAGCCATTGTAATCCATTAACTGTACTTTGGAAATTTATATTTACTAAATAAAAAAAAAGAATGGATTTTGAGTTAATATACCTTTTTTTCAATTTTGGACCAACAAGTGGGACTGGTTTCACATTTGATGCATTTCGTAGTTTTCTCAAATTATTCTGATCTCCAAAACCATAAACTGCTGACTGCCAGGTAGCATCGTGAATGCACAACCCCTAATAAAATAGTTCAAGAGTTACAGAAACATGACTTTCACCTTTACTAGACAACTCCAAGTAACGTTTACTTGTTTCAAACACCATTTCTCCTACATTTGAGCAAGATTTAATAATCAAGAAGAATTTTCATAACCAGCTGAGCAGCAGTAACACTCATTAGCTCCACTACATTATTTACCCCAACCTAAGTCCTTTCTTTTTCCCTTTCACCATTATTTATGATCTTTCTAATAAGTATTTTAGTTTCATTTTTACTCACATAGATGACCAATTCCCACAAAATTAGCCATATTAATCTTACCTCTATTCTATGCTGATTCCTCAGTACCTCAAGATGTGTTCATGAGCACATTTATGATATAGCACACCATCCACAGATATATCCATCCCATTATACCCAGTTTCCCAACACCTCTTATTCTAATCCCAAGCTGTACACCTGTCTTCTTGAAGTTTTGTTAAAATTTTAAAAAAAGAAAGTTCATTCATATTTAATTTCTTTGATCGATTTCTTTTTCATACTGTAGCTAGGATACAATATTTAGTATATGCTTGATCTTAAACAGTTATTTTTCATCTCTTTCCTGAGACTCTTAGTTCTTAGAACCTTCCATTGGTTCTAGCACAATGACTGGCACCTTCCCCATCTATTACCTCTGACTCCACTAGGAAATGAGTGGCAGAAAGGAGACCACAGAAGAGGATATAACCCCACAGTGCTGGCCTTTCTCTACCCAACTGCTAAGTGGCCCTTTTATTTTCTTGGACTAATTTTTAAGAAATTATTTATGTATTTATTTAATTAATTAGACAGGCAGAGAGATAAAGATCTCCCATTCAAATGCCCACAACAGCTCAGGCTAGGCCAGGCCTAAGTCAGGAGCCAAAATCCTGGACTCAGTTGGGGACTCCTGTCTGGGTGGCACGGACCCAAGCATTTGAGCCATCACCTAGTGCCTCCAGGATGTGTATTAGCAGGAAACTGGATTGGAAGCAGAGTGAGGAGTTGAAATGATGCACTCTGATATGAGATGCTGGTTTCTCAAGAACTGTCTTAACTGCTGTGCCAAACCACCCCACCCCCCGCATTTATACTGTGATGTGCATAACTGTATTATGTCCTTCCTTCTTGTTATTTAACTTGTTTAAATAAACGATGTCATTTAGGGAGATTCAAAACTCTAGTGTAGCTCTGCAGGTACACTATCCAACATGGCAGCCACCATATAGCATCTGTGGAACATTTCCATCACTGTGGGAAGATCTACTGGACAGCGCTGCTCTAGAATTTATGATTTCAGTCCTCTGAAAGTCGCTGAGTCTTGCTTTAGGGCCCAGCATATAGCCGATGTTCAATTTTTCACTGTAAAAATAAATAAGCTTAAGGAAAAAGTATGATAAGGAGTGCTACAGTGCCGAGGGATGCCCCAGAATCAACAGCAAATTTCCACTGACTCCCCTCTGTGAAATTACGGCTCTGTATTTTGCTTCAAGGCGAGCTGCAGTGAAATGAGTCCTCTTATTAATAATCATACTTAACGTTTACAGAGCAATTACTAACTGCCAAGTACTGTTCCGATTCACACTAATTGATTAATTTAATCCTAATAGCACCAAAAGAAGTAGACACAAATTATGATCTCCTTTTCAACTGGAAGGAAATGAGGCACTTGGAGGACAGGTAAACAGGCCCACAGAAACATCACTCGGAGCCAGGGAATCCAGTTCCCAAACCTGCGCTCTTGACCACTCTGACCTAGACTCCCGACTCGGATCTACAGGAATCACCCCTCTGTGGTTCTTCTGCTACTTCTAGTAAAAGGAAGAGATAATCATCTGTTCTACTTCCTCTTTCCAACAGCATCTCCTGCTGCTCTCTCAAAGGAGGCCTCTCCAGCTCTACCAATTTTCTCACTTTCTCCAGGGAGTGGGCAGTCAGTTATCTGGCAGTCTTCTGTGTATTCCCAAGAGCCCCTTACCCTCTATTATGCTGATAAAGTCTTTACTATTGGAACTTTTACCATGTTGTTCAAATGGTCCCCCTGCAAGGCCCATGACCCAGACCTGGGCATTCTGATTAGTCCATTATCCTGGGTCACACTGATTGGCTGACCTTCCCTATCACTGATATGCAAACCCTGGTAGCTCTTGTCAGGAACCACAAACCTTAAGGCAATATAGACTTGGAGCTTCTAGTGCTTTCCCTGCCCTGTGGAGCTT
Source organism: Oryctolagus cuniculus (assembly GCF_051225735.1). Lineage (NCBI taxonomy): Eukaryota > Metazoa > Chordata > Mammalia > Lagomorpha > Leporidae > Oryctolagus > Oryctolagus cuniculus. The sequence goes on along the minus strand of NC_142879.1, from coordinate 66,807,140 downwards.
CTATACATAGAAAAACATAAAAAAAAAAAAAAAAAAAAAAACACAAGAAGGGGGGAAAAAAAAGAAAAACAAAACAGAGTTCTGATAGTTTTCATTGGAATGTCTAGATCCAGCCATGCTTTTTATTTGCAGACATTTGGTCACACAAATCAAATAATTCCTTTTAGGTTTAAATGGTGTTGACCTGAGTTCCAAGCATGTCTTTCTCATACTTGTTTCTGAATCTTTGCTGAGGTTGCTGCTGCCTCTGACCTTCCAAAAGTGACTGCTTTTTCAGTCATTTAAGACCTCCATGAGGCATCTCAAATTACATGGGATAAGCATCATTTTGGTTTTTTTCTGGTATTCTGGTACACAGTCAGTATAAACACAAGTTTTACTGTTTTTTTAAAGAGGCACAAGGAAAGGGGGGGGGGGGACGAGGAGAAGAGAGACAGACAGACAGACAGAAGGCTGACATAGACAGCTCCCATCTGCTGCTTCACTCTCCAGACATCTGCAACAGCTAGGGCTAGGTAGGTGTCAGAGCTAGGAGATGGGAGCCCAACCCAGGTCTCTCTCCCACATGGGTGACAGGAACCCAGTCACTTGAGCCATCACTGCTGCCTCCTTGGGTCTGCACTGGCAGGAAGCTGAAATCAAGTGCTAGAGCTAGGAGTCAAATCTAAGCACTAGAAGGTGGGTGCCTTAACTGTTAGGCTAAACACCTCCCTTTTTCACAACTTTCTAGGTTAATTAATCTGAACCCACAATCCAGACAAACACAGTCATTGCTTTTTTTTTTTTTTTTTTTTTTTTGACAGGCAGAGTGGACAGTGAGAGAGAGAGACAGAGACAAAGGTCTTCCTTTTGCTGTTGGTTCACCCTCCAATGGCCGCCATGGCTGGCGCGCTGTGGCTGGCGTACCGCGCTGATCTGAGGCCAGGAGCCAGGTGCTTCTCCTGGTCTCCCATGGGGTGCAGGGCCCAAGCACTTGGGCCATCCTCCACTGCCTTCCCGGGCCACAGCAGAGAGCTGGCGTGGAAGAGGGGCAACCGGGACAGAATCCAGCGCCCCGACCAGGACTAGAACCCGGTGTGCCGGCACCGCTAGGTGGGGGATTAGCCCATTGAACCGCGGCGCCGGCCAGTCATTGCTCTTACAAACATATTCCACACCCTCCCATCCTTCTGTCTTTGTTACAGTACAGGTTTAATTGCCTTATTGAAATGCCTAGGATCATAAATATTCCAGATTTTGGCTATTTTTGGATTTTGGAATATCTGTGTACGTTTCATTGGCTGAACAAACAAAATCCAAAATGCTTCAAAATCTGAAATGTTTTGAGTGCTGACAAGGTGTTCACAATGTTTTAGGTTTCATATTTTCAGGTTAGGAATGCCCAATCTGCATTTCCTCTTCGCTCACATTGCCACAGCACCAGCCCTTGAAATTTGGTCCATATACCAGTTGCTCCACAAAGTTCTTGATGCCTGGCCTTCCAACCAAATGTATGTTCTGTTCCACTGTCAGAATCCTACAGTATTCCTTGCACCTGATCTCTATTTTTTTTTTAAGATTGATTTATTTATTTGAAAGGCAGAGTTACAGAGAGGCAGAGGCAGAAAGAGAGAGAGAGAGAGAAGTCTTCTATCCACTGGTTCACTTCCCAGATGGCCAAAATGGCTGGAGCTGAACCCATCCGAAGCCAGGAGCCAGGAGCTTCTTCTGGGTCTCCCATGCAGGTGCAGGGGCCCAAGGACTTGGGCCATCTCCTGCTGCTTTTCCATGCCAAAGCAGAGAGCTGGATAATAAGTGGAGCAGCCAGGACTTGAACCGGTGCCCATATGGAATGCTGGCAGTGCAGGTGCTGAAGTACCTGGGTTCCTGCCACACCCACATGGAACATCTGGGCTCCCAGCTTTGGACAGGCCCAACTCTGGTTATTTTGGGCATTTGGGGAGTGAACTAGCAGAAGTTCTCTCTTTTTGTCTCTCTTTCAAATAAATAGATTAAAAACTAAAAAACAATTAAATATGGTCCTTTCCCAGAAATGCAACTATCTCATGTTCCCAAATAGACTATAAATACAGTAAGACTAGATTTACCTCATATATTTCTTTGACAGTACAACAGTATCCAACTCCAAGTTGGGCACTTAATAATAACACACTTTTTGTACTTTGATGATCACTTTCCTGGCTCACAACATTTATTATTCAACAACCACAGATGCTTTTGTATTGGGATCAAGGTAAATTACTCTAATATAGTGAATTGTGCAGTTATTTAAAAATAATAAATTATATTTGAAGGTGCTGGAGTTGTGGCACAGAGGGTGAAGCTGCCACTTGCAACACTGGTATCCTGTATTGGAAGCCTGGGTTCAAGTCCTGGCTGTTCTGCTTCCAATCCAGCTTCCTGCTAACACACTTGGGAATGTAGCAGATGATGACCATGTACTCGGGCCCCTGCCACCATACGGGATGCATGATGAGTTCCTGGCTCCCAGCTTTGGAGTAGCCTAGACCTAGCTGTTTCACGCATTTGGCAAGTGCACTAGCAGATGGAAGATCTCTCTGTTTCTGTCACTCTGCCTTTCAAATAAATACATCATTTAAAAAAAAACAAAACTGTATTTTAGGTTAAAGTAAATCTTCCCTTAAAAAATTAATTTTAGGCTAAAGTAATTTGATTTAAAATTAAATAATATCCACACACTAAAATTATAAACACATAAAAAACTTATAAGTCTTTTTAAAGAGACACTATTTCCAAAATGTTTTCATTATGGACTTGAAAAAACAATTTGACAAACAGAAAAACTAACCTCAGGTCCTGAATGAATAGTCAGGAAACTTTCCACAGCAGTCAAAGTACCTAAAAGAGTAGGACAAGGGTAAAAGTAGAATAAAATAAAAATATTTAGTTATAAGTAATAATGAACTGTTACTATTCATTCAGGGACTACTTTCACTAAGCCTACAGCTGATACAGTTGGAAAATCTATAGAGATAACAGTTACAGTTTTGTGATATTATTGATTCAGACCTAAGAAGCAGCTAAAGGGGCGACCACCCAGCCTAAGAGTTAGGACTCCAGTTAAGACACCTGCACCCTACACTGCACTGCCCTGGGTTGACTCCTGGCTCTGGCTCCTCACTCCAGCTCTCTGGGAAAACAGACTGCGGAGGCACTGGTGATGGTTCACATTCCCACCACCCATGTGAGGGATTTGGACCGAGTTCTCAGCTCCCAGCCACTGAGGGTGTTTGGAGAGTGAACCGGCATACGGCAGCCCTTGACTACTCAAATAAATAAGTAAAACAGGGGGTGGGGGGTGGGGAGGTGGAAGCAGCTAAGGCCAGGTAAACTGTCAGAAAGAAGAGTTTAGCATAAACTAACTGCTAGCACTGACACAATCTTTTCTAGTATTTTAAGTGCCAACATATTACCCTGAATAAGGTAACAACTTAACTCACACATCAGGATGTAGTTCTCAAAATCAGATATATGAGAATTCTTGTGATTTCAAACACGATAACATGATAGCTTACAATGAACATGCAGAAAAACCATTAAAAACACCCTTTGTGACACGACGGCTTATATAAAAAAATAGGAGCAATCAATTATATTAACCATGATGACTAAGGCATAGGTACAGTGATTAATTATTTTAGCTTTGCAAGAACAGTAAGGCAAAAGAAAAATATAACAGGCTAATTCTCAAAATTTGACCAAATGAAATATTTCCATTTCTTAACACTGTTGCTAGTTTGAATTCCAAGAGATAATTAAAACATGAAGCCTTTCTGAGCAATAACAGCCGAGCACATCATCCGCAAAGATGGTGCAGCAGGAAACGACGGCGCCTGTCAGACCACTCAGAGAAACTGAGAAGCGATCATGAAAGCTAACTCGCTGCAGACGATTCTGAGGGTTGCCTACAAGAAATTCACCTCAACAGTAAAGACATAGCCAAGACATTGCTTGAGATGCCCACAGCCCATCTCAGAGTAACTGGATTAGAGCCCTGCCTCCACTCCTGAATCCTACTTCTGCTAATGCATGCTCTGGAAGGCAGCAGGAGGTGGCTTAAGATCAAGGGTGGGAATGCCTGGCCCACAGGCCTTACGTGGTCTGGCCCTATCAAGGCAACCACAGGCAGGACTCAAAATTCAATAAATCTATGGCAGACTAACCTTTAAGTTGATAATTTTGTATGGCCTTCACATGATGTTATAAATATCCAAATGGCCTTTGGCACGAAAAAGGTTCCCCACTCCTGGTGATGCACTTGGGTTCCTGCTACCCATATGAGAGACCCAGACCTGGTACCTGGCTTCAGCCTGCCCTAGCCCTGGCTGCCGTGGGTATTTGAGGAGTGAACCAGCAACTGGGAGGTTTCCCTCTCTTATTCTCAAATAAAAAATAAATCAATTTATTATAAAAAGTTATACAAACAATACAAAGACTGAAATTAAAGATATGGAAAAAGATATATCATGCAAATAAAAATCAAAATAAGGAGTTTTGGCAGATAAAAGACATTAAGTCAAAGATTGTAAATAGAGGCAAAGATCATCACCATATATTAATAAAGGTATCAATCAACAAGAATAAATAATAGTTGTAAATAAATAAATGCATTCACTACTGGAGCACCCAATTTTATAAAACAAATAATTTTTAATCTAAAGGAAGAGAAAGATTTTAATACAGTAATAGATGGGGACTTCAATACCTACTTTCATCAGTGGACAGACCCTCCTAACAAACAAGCCAAAAACCCAGAAATAACAGTTAAACTAAACTATACCAAATGAATGTAACAGGTATTACAGAATATTTCATCCAACAGCTGTAAAATTCACATTCTTCTCAACAGCACACGGAAAATTCTCCAGGATAGAACACAAAACAAGTCTCAACAAATCCAAAAAAGCCAAAATCATATCATGTTATCTTCTCCAACCACAGTAGAATCAAAGCAGCAATCAAACAAGAGAATTTTAGAAATTATACAAATACATAGAAACTAAACAGCATACTCCTGAACTACCACTAAGTCAATGAAGACATCATAAGGAAAATATAAAAGTCTATTGAAAGAAATGAAAACAGAAACAGAGCATACCACAACTGACAGGATATAGCAAAAGCAGTTCTAACAGGGAATTTTATAGCAATAGGTGCTTATGTCACAAAAGCAAGTTTCAAATAAACAACATAATAATGCAACTCAATGAACTAGAAAGCAAACAAAATAACCCAGTCAGTAGAATGAAAGAAGTAACAAAGATCAGAAAGAACAAACAAAATGGAAATTGAAGAAAAAAAAAAAAAACAAAAGCAAAACATCAATGAAACAAAGAGCTGGTTTCTTGAAAAGATAAACAAAAAGTAACTCAAAATCAGAGATGAAAAATAAGATATTACAACTTATACATCAGAAAAAATCATTAAAAACTATTATAAACAACTATATACTAACAAATTGGAAATCGTAAAGGAAGGAATAAATTTCTGGACACATATAACCCACCAAAATTGAGCCAGAAGGACACTGAAAATCCTAACAGGCTAACAATAAGTAGCAATATTCAATCAGTGATAAAACAGCTCCAAATAAAGAAGAACCGTGGGACAGGCATTGTGGCACAAAGGGTTAGGTTGCAGTACTGAAAGTCTTAGCTCAATGAGGAAAGAGAAACAACTAAAAACAACATCCAATTAAGAAAAAAGTCAAATTAGCCATTTGTAGGCAACATTATTTTATATATTAAAAATCCAAAGACTCCCCCAAGAAAACCTGTTAGAACTCATCACAGAGTGAGTAAAGTTGCAGGATTCAAAATAAGCAATTTAAAAAAATCAGCTGCTTTGCCATACACCAATAAAGAAACTGCTAAGAAAACAGGCAATCTTATTCACAATAGCTTACAAAAATAAAATGCCTAGGAATACATTTAACTACAGAAGTGAATGATCTCTATACTAAGAACTACAAAATATGAGGACCGGCACTGTGGTGCAGCGGGTTAAATCTCTGGCCTACGGGCCAGCATCCCATATGGGCACCAGTTTGAGTCCAGTCTGCTTCACTTCTGATCCAACTCTCATATGGCCTGGGAAGGCAGTGGAAGATGGCCTAAGTTCTTGGGTCCCTGCACCCCATGGGAGACCCAGAAGAAGCTCTTGGCTCCTGGCTTTTGATCAGCTCAGGTCTGACCATTGTGGCCATTTGGAGAGTGAACCAGCCGATGGAAGATCCCTGTCTCTTTCTCTGTCTCTACCTCTCTGTAACTCTTTCAAATAAATAAAGTAAATCTTTAAAAAAAAATACAAAACACAGATGAAAGAAACTGAAAAGGATACACACACAACAAAAATGGGAAAACAGGGCTATTGCTGTGGCACAGCGCATTAAAGTCCTGGCTGCAGCGCCAGCATCCCATATGGGCACTGGTTTCATTCCTGGCTGCCCCCATTTCCAATCCAGCTCCCTGCTAGTACACCTGGGAAAGCAGCAGAGGATGGCCCAAGTCCTTGGGCCCCTGCACCCATGTGGGAGACCTGGATGAAGCTCCCGGCTCCTTGCTTTGGATAGGCTCAGGTCCAGCTATTGCGGCCATTTGGGGAGTGAACCAGTGGATGGGAGACCTCTCTCTCTCTCTCTCTCTTTCTCTGTTTCTCCTTGTGACTCTTTCAAATAAATAAAATAAACCTTTAAAAAAAAATGGGAAAACACCCCATGTTCACAGGTTGGAAAAACATTGTTAAAAAGTTCATATATCAAAAGCAACCCTGAGATCCAATGTGATTCCTACCAAAATACAAATGACATTTTTCAGAGAACAGAAAAACAATCACAGAATTCACACTGAAGCACAAAAGACACTGAATAGCCAAAGCAATCCTGAGCAAAAACAATGAAGCTGGAGGCATTGTAATACCTGACCTCAAAGCATAATACAAGGGCTGGTGCTGTGGTATAGCAGGTAAAACCGCCAGCTGCAGTGCTGACATCCTGTATGGGTGCCAGTTTGAGTCCTGGCTGCTCCACTTCCAATCCAGCTCTGTGCTATGGCCTAGGGAAGCAGCAGAAGATGGCACAAGTCCCTAGGCCCCTGCACCTGGAAGATCTCTCTCTGTGTGTCTTTCCCTGTCTGTCTCTCCCTCTCTCTAACTCTGTCTTCCAAATAAAATAAAATAAATCTTAAAAAAAATTACACAAAGGCTACAAATCAATCTTTTGAAACTACAAGTAAAAAGAAAATACTATATAAAATTTTACTAAATATCCAGTAGCATGTAAAAGAATGATATGTCAGGATCCAGAGTTTAGAAAGTTAATTACTCGTCACATCAGAAGATAAGCAGTGAAAAATTGTATGTCCATTTAATTATATGATTTGAAAATTCACATCACTTACTGTTTTCATTTTTAGGAATTCAGGAATACTTTGTTATATAATAAATAACAAAAAGCAATAGTAGACATTCTACAAGTGAAACAATGGACTCACTCCCATTGAAAAGAGGAAAGTGAATTTAAAAATATTTTAACCTTCTAATCCATGCACCTACTACATCCCCATTTTAAAGACTGAAGTTTACAAATTTCCTTCATAACAAGCCTATGCATTTCTTTTTTCATTAACATATGCTCACTGACACACAGTAATTGTGTATATTTATCAGCTACAGTGTGCCATTTCAGTACACATACATAATTACATCAGGGTAACTGACACATCTGCCATCCCTGACATTTGTCTTTTGTTTGCAATGGGAACATTCACATCCACCCCGTACCCACTTACCATCCTCTTCCTCCCTGCCGGCATCCCTTCTGGGCTCTGGTAGTCACTGTTCTATTCTCTTGTTCTTTGAAATCAAATTTTTGGCTTTCACATATAAGTGAAAACTTGAAATATTTGTCTTTCTGCGCCTGACTTGTTTCACTTAATAAAACATCCTCCAGTGCCACCCATGTTACTATGAGTGACAGAATTTCATTCTCTTTTATGGCTGGGTAATAATCCATTGTGGACATATGCGTATATTGTCTGCCATATTTCTTTTTTTTAAGGATTGCTTTTTTAAACATTTATTTTACGTTCTTATTTTCTTATTTACTTGCTTACTTGTTGATTATTCACTTATTCACCTAAACTTGTTAAAACAGATTTATTTATTTATTTGAAAGGCAGAGTTATAGAGAGGCAGAAGCAGAGACAGAAACAGAGACAGACAGAGACAGAGATACATCTTCCATCTGTTGGTTCACTCCCCAAATGGCTGGAGCTGGGCCAATCTGAAGCCAGGAGCCCAGGGCTTCTTCTAGGTCTTCCACGTGGGTGCAGGGGCCCAAGCACTTGGGCTACCTTCTACTGCTTTTCCAGGCCATAGCAGAGAGCTGGATCGGAAGTGGAGCAGCTGGGACTCGAAAAAGGGCCCATATGGGATGCCGGCACTGCAGGTCGACATAGCAGTTTGACCTGCTATGCCACAGCACTGGCCCTACCATATTTCTTTTCAACAATTCATCCAATAGTAGGATTAGTATTGTGAAAAATGCTGCAGTTAATGAAATTTGTTGTTTGTTGCTGTTTAATAGTTTGAGTTTGTTCTATATTCTAAAGTTTAGTCCCTTGCTGAATGGACAGTTTGCCAAATCTTTTCTCCCATTCTGTAAGCTGTCTCTTCATTATGTTGTTTGATGTAATTCCATTTGTTACTTTTTGCTTTTCTTCCGTGTACTTTTGGGTCATTTCCAAAATACGTGCCCAGAATGAAGTGTCTTCCCTTGTCTTCTAGTAGTTTTGTAATTTGAGGTCTTAAATCTGTTTTGAGTTGATTTTCGTATGTGGTAAAAGGAGTCTAGTTTCTTTCTTTGGCATATGGGTAGGCAGTCTCCCCAGCAACATTCATGGAAGAGGTTTTACTTTCTCCAGTGTATGTTCTTGCGCATTTGTGGAAAATCAGTTGACTGTAAATATGTGTATTTTTTTTATTAGGTATTTATTTATTTTTTAAAAGTAGTCCTAGGGAAGTGCAATTTTTTTTTTAATTTATTGGACAGGCAGAGTTAGACAGTGAGAGAGAGAAACAGAGAGAAAGGTCTTCCCTCCACTGGTTCACCCCCCAAATGGCCATCATGGCTGGAGCTATGCCAATCTGAAGCCAGGAGCCAGGTGCTTCTTCCTGGTCTCCCACGCAGGTGCAGGGACCCAAGCACCTGGGCCATCCTTCACTGCCTTCCCGGGCCACAGCAGAGAGCTGGACCAGAGGAGGAGCAACTGGGACTAGAACCCGGTGCCCATATGGGATGCCAGCGCCACAGGCGTAGGATTAACCAAGTGTGCCACGGCACTGGCCCCAAATATGTGTATTTTTTTCTACATTATCCATTCTTTTCCATTGGTCTAGTTTTATGTAAGTGCCATGTTATCGTGGTTATTGTAACTTTGTATTATTTTTTTAAAAGATTTATTTATTTATTTGAAAGGCAGAGTTACAGAGAGGCAAAGGCAAAGAAAGAGAGAAAGTCTTCTATCCGCTGGTTAACTCTCCAAATGGACACAACAGTCAGAGTTGGGCCAATCCGAAGCCAGGAGCCAGGAGTTTCTTCCAGGTCTCCCAAGCAGGTACAGGGGCCCAAAGACTTGGGCCATCTGCTGCTGCCTTCACAGGCCATAGCAGATCTGGGCTGGAAGTGGAGCAGCTGGGACTTGAACCAGCACACATAAGGGATGCCAGCATTGCAGGCAGTGGCTTTACCCAAACACTACCACGCTGGCCCCTCGTAGTTAACTTTTAATATAAAATGGAACACTTTCATCTTTTTTACCTCAAGAACAATTTATAGGGCACTGGAATTACATTTCAGGTCATCTTCTAAATGGATACTTTATAAAATATATGACATATTTAAATTGAATTGTTAAAATATTCCTGACTTTATCCATTCTTAAATAACCATCTCTATTTTATAAGTGGGATAAAAAAAAGATTCCAAATTCTGTGTTCAATACTTTATAGCTTTTACAGTTCAAAATTAAAAACTAGGGCCAGTGTTACAGCATAACGGGTTAAGCTGCCACCTGTGACATCAGCATCCCATATGGGCACTGGTTTAAGTCCTGGCTACTTCACTTCTGACCCAGCTCCTTGCTAATGCCCCAGGGAAAGAAGCAGAGGATGGCCCAAGTGCTTGGGTCCCTGAATCCATGTGGGAGACCCAGATGAAGCTTAGTTGAAAGACCTCTTTCTCTCTCTCTCTCTCTCTCTCTCCCCCAGCCCTGGCAGTTGGAAAATCTCTCTCGCTCTTTCTCTCCCTTTCTGTAACTCAGCCTCTCAAATAAATACATCCAGCTTCCTGATAACGCACCTGGAAGGCACTGGAAGCTGGCTCAAGTATTTGGGCTGTTACCCCTGTGAGAGACCAGCATGGCTTTCCAGCCTCCTGGCTTCAGCCTAGCCCAAACATAACTGCCACAGCCATTTGTGAACTAATGGATGGAAGAGATCTCTTTTGCTCTCTCTCATTCTCTCTCGGTCACTTTGCCTTTCAAAGAAACAAATAAATAAATCTTAAAATAAAAATGCTTTAAAAATAAATAAATAAAATGTGAATCCCTAAACAAGTTCGAATTTAAAATGGCTGCCAATTTTTTTCAGTAATTTTATAGCTCTAATCATAACTAAAATGAAATAGTGGATAATTTCTCATTTTAGAACACTTGTCCAGCTACCCATGCCTCAATAATAGTGTCAGTAACATTTTATCAAGTATAGCTATACTATGAAGAAAATACATGTTTTAGTATTACTCATTTATCATTATGTTTCTTTTCCTAACTAGATTTAAGGTTCATCACAATACAAACACAAAGCCCTCCTACTGTTAAATTCAATTACCGTTTATGGATTAATAATTACCGTTCATTTTATTTCTGGTATAAATTACTCCCAGATCCGCTGGAATGGAGTCAAAGCCACTGCTTCCAATGATATAAACGCCTTTTTCTGCAGCTTTCTCATGATACTTCCAATGCATTAGTTCTAGAAACTGAAAAACCCAAAGCAGGAATCTGAATCAGAGCCATACAGAAACATCCAGACCAAAGTTAAAGAACTTATCTCTAAAGACAAAGCAATTAAACTGGAAATGCTAATCAATATGGCCCTGCAGCACAATATGAACTCTGTTTTCCATTTATTCAACAAATATTGACAGAATACCTAAAATGTGCAAGGTGGTACAGGAGATAGACTGATGATCTAATGACACAATTACTTTTTTGAATGACTTTTAAATGTAAAAGCCCTAGCCATTATAAAAAATTAAATACAGAAAACCACAAAGAAAGCAAAAAAATGACCTCAGTGGCATTATCAGATGAACACCATTGCAGACCCAAGTCTACAGACAGGAAAGCAACAGATGACAGATGACAGGGGAATGACGTCTGTTCAAATCACTTCCTTGTTTTTAAAAATTATTTCTTAGAAGTTTTACAGAAAAACTGAATAGTTCACAATTGCCATGTATCCTGAAACCCAGTTTTCCACACTGACACCTTTTATACATTAGTATTTATTACAATTAATGAAACAAGATGTATATAATATTACTAACTAAAGCTCATGCTTTATTCAGATTTCCTTAACTTGTACCTAATGTCCTTTTTTTGTTCCAGGGTCCGGTCCTGGATACCACATTACATTTAGTTGTGTCTCCTTAGGTTTCTCATGGCCGTAACAGTTTCTCACACTTTCTTCCTATTTTTGGTATCTTGACAGCTTTGAGGAGTCCTGGTCAGGAATATTTATGTCTTATTTTTCTAATGATTAAGCTGGGATTAACAGTTTTGGGAAAGAAGACCAAAGAGGTAAGACCCCATTCTTGGCCAGCGCCGCAGCTCACTAGGCTAATCCTCCACCTTGTGGCGCTGGCACACCGGGTTCTAGTCCCAGTCAGGGCGCCGGATTCTGTCCTGGTTGCCCCTCTTCCAGGCCAGCTCTCTGCTGTGGCCAGGGAGTGCAGTGGAGGATGGCCCAAGTGCTTGGGCCCTGCACCCCATGGGAGACCAGGATAAGTACCTGGCTCCTGCCATCGGATCAGCGCGGTGCGCCGGCCGCAGCGTGCCGGCCGCGGCGGCCATTGGAGGGTGAACCAACGGCAAAGGAAGACCTTTCTCTCTGTCTCTCTCTCTCTCACTGTCCACTCTGCCTGTCAAAAAAAAAAAAAAAAAAAAAAAAAAAAAAAAGGCCCCATTCTCCCCACATCATGTCAAGGCTACATCCTGACAATACAATCTACAGTGTTGATGCTGACCCTGAACACCTGGTGTGCTGGCTTTCTCCACTGTAAAGTTATGCCGCTCCTTCCTGAGGGAAGACAAGCTACATAAATTATTCTTCTATATAGGAGATGTATCTCTTCTCATAACCCCTCACTTTAATTGGGTTATTTGTATCTCTTTCCTTTTTTTAAGGTTTATTTATTTGAAAGAGTTACAGGCAGAGATGGAGAGAGAGAGAGATCTTCCATCTGCTGGTTCACTCCCCAGATGGCTGCATTGGCCAGTCACAATCTAGGAGCTTCATCCAAGTCTCCCACATGGTTAGCAGGGGCCCAAACATTTGGGTCATCCTCTGCTGCTCTTCCTGGGCCATTAGCAATGAGCTGGATCAGAAGCAGAACAGCCAGGACATGAACAGGTGCCCATCTGGAGTGCCAGTGTCACAAGCAGTGGTTTTACCCACTATGCCACAAAGCCAACACCAGTTATTTGTATTTCTAATATTGACCTATCAGGCAGATGTCTGGCCCAGTGGACAAGATCCACATCCTATATCAGAGTGCTTGGGTTTGAGTACTTCTCTGCTCCCAATTCCAGCTTCCTCCTAATACAGATCCTGAGAGGCAGCAGGTAGATGACTCAAGTACTTGTTTTTTGTTTTTTTTTGTCCAGGATTATTTAATTACTTATATGAGAGGAAGATTTACAGAGGGAGGAAGAGACACAGAGAAAGGGCTTCCACCTGCTGGTTCACTACCCAAATGGCCACAATGGCTGGAGCTGAGTCGATCCAAATCCAGGAGCCAGGAGCTTCTTCTGGGACTCTCACATAGGTGCAGAGGTCCAAGTACTCGGGCCATCCTCCACTGCTTTCTCGGGCCAAGTACTTGAGTCCCTACTGTGCAGGCAGAAAGGCAAAACTGAGTTCCCAGCTCCTAGCTGCAGCCTGGCCCAAGCAGTGACTTAATTGCTGTACTAAACATTCACCATGACTTAAACCTTCTTAAACTTTAATTTCCATCTACAAAAAAGGAAGGTAGGGAGGACCGGCATTGTGGTGCAGTGAGCTAAGCTGCTGCCTGCAACGCCAGCATCCCATATCAGAGCCCCGGTCTGAGTCTGAGCTGCTCTGTTTCCATTCCAGCTACCGGCTAAATCTCCTGGGAAAGCTGTAGAGGATGGTGCAAGTGCTTCAGCCTCTGCCCTACCCATGGGAGATGTGGACTGAGTTCCAGGGTTCTGTCTTTGCCTAGGCCAGCACTGGTTATTGCCAGCATCTGGAGAGTGAACAAGTAGATGGAAAAATCTCTGTCTCCATCTCTCTAGCTGCCTTTCAAATAAATAAAAATAAATAAAAGGGGGTTGGTTCTGTGGCATAGTGGGTGAAGCTGCCGCCTGCCATGTTGGGATCCCATATAAGCACCAGTTCGAGTCCCCGCTGCTCCACTCTACTTCCAAACTAGCTCTCTGCTACGGCCTGGGAAAGCAGAAGATGGCCCAAGTCCTTGGGCCCCTGCACCCGCATGGGAGACTCAGAAGAAGTTCCTGGTTCCTGGCTTTAGGTCAGCCCAGCTCCAGCCATTGTGGCCATCTAGGGAGTGAACCAGCAGATGAAAGACTTTCTCTCTGCCTCTGACTCTCTGTAACTCTGTCTTTCAAATAAATAAATAAATCTTTAAAAATAAATAAATAAAGGTAACTTTTTAAAAATGAGAATAAGATGATTTCTCATTATAGGACGTTTCAGAAACATTACATAAAATAGTTAGCAAGATGTAGGGAGTATGTTAACCTTTCTTTTTTTTTTTTTGACAGGCAGAGTGGACAGTGAGAGAGAGGGACAGAGAGAAAGGTCTTCCTTTGCCGTTGGTTCACCCTCCAATGGCCGCCGCTGCCGCCGCGCTGCGGGCCGGCGCACCGCGCTGATCCGATGGCAGGAGCCAGGAGCCAGGTGCTTTTTCCTGGTCTCCCATGGGGTGCAGGGCCCAAGCACTTGGGCCATCCTCCACTGCACTCCCTGGCCACAGCAGAGAGCTGGCCTGGAAGAGGGGCAACCAGGACAGAATCCGGCGCCCCGACCGGGACTAGAACCCGGTGTGCCGGCGCCACTAGGCGGAGGATTAGCCTAGTGAGCCACGGCGCCGGCCTGGGAGTATGTTAACCTTACAATAAATGTGAACACTTAAATTTCTAAGTTACTGAGATTTTACAATTACTTTTCTGTAACGACGTAAAGGTGCCTGATTTTTAAAAAGGGAATTCATAGTGGAAAGTTGTAAACGTGAGATTTTGAGAATTACACATAGCACACTATTTTAACTTCATTTACCACATATAATAGCCATAAAAATCAACACATTCCCTAAACCGAGGACCTAAAGCAAATGAGGTTGTGAGGAAGAAAAAAAGTCAAGAAAACTGAGGCTGAGACCTTATCATCAGTGGCCTCCTTCAAGCTAGCAAAGACCATCTCTATTTTTTTTTTTTTTTTTTTTTGGACAGGCAGAGTGGACAGTGAGAGAGAGAGACAGAGAGAAAGGTCTTCCTTTTTGCCGTTGGTTCACCCTCCAATGGCCGCCACGGCTGGCGCGCTGCAGCCGGCACACGGCGGCCGGCGCACCGCACTGATCCGATGGCAGGAGCCAGGTGCTTCTCCTGGTCTCCCATGGGGTGCAGGGCCAAGCACTTGGGCCATCCTCCACTGCACTCCCCAGCCACAGCAGAGAGTTGGCCTGGAAGAGGGGCAACCGGGACAGAATCCGGCGCCCCGACCGGGACTAGAACCCGGTGTGCCGGCGCCACTAGGCAGAGGATTAGCCTAGTGAGCCGCGGCGCCAGCTTCAAAGACCATCTCTAACCAGAAAAACATTCTGCACAGCTGCACCAGACAGTCTCCACTTCATTACACAGAAAAATCAACGCTTCAAATTCTGGGCTTTCTCCTTCTCATTTTACATACCTGAGGTTCTCCACAGATGTCAATACAGCTAGTTCCATTTTCAACACACGCTTTTACAACAGGTTCTCCATAAAATCGATACTGAGAGAATAAAGAAAACCAAAAGGTTACTCTTACTTGCCAAGTTTAAATAAATGAAATGACCATTTAACCTTGGGAGCACAGTTCTGGATATCATTTGAGTACAGGCTGCTCCCTTCTGATCCAGTTCCCTGCTAACTTGAAAGGAGCAGAAGACGGTCCAAGTACTTGGGCTCCTGTCACCCACATGGAAGACCCTGGTGGAGTTTTAGACTGCTGGCTTTGGTCTGGTCCAGCCACAATGGTTGTAAGCCATTTGAGGAGTGACCAGTAGTTGCAAGATTCTCTCTGTAACACTGCCTTTCAAATAAATAAATCTGGAGAAAAAAAAAAAAGTCACAGAAAACCTGGAGTGGACGTTTGGCCTAGAGGTTAGGACACCACCAGGATACCTGTATTCCATTTGAAAGCGCCCAGGCTCAAGTACTGGCTTTACTCTTTTTTTTTTTTTAAAGACTTATTTTATTTATTTAAAAGACAGAGTTACAGAGAAAGGTAGAGATAGAGAGAAAGTTCTTTCATCCACTGGTTCACTCCCTAGATGGCCGCAACGGTCAGAGCTGTGGCAATCTGAAGCCAGGAGCCAGGAGCTTCTTCTGCATCTCCCACGCGGGTGCAGGGGCCCAAGAGAGCAAGACCCAAGTGCACACCCTGCATCCATCATCTACCAGCTATACAAATTTACAAATGACTTACACAAACTACTAGACCAACAAAATATAGAGCAATCTTATTTCTAGTATATGTATGAGATTACAAAAGCAGCCAAAGCATCTTTTTCTTTCTATACCCAATGAGTCATCTTAGATAATCCTGTGGAGTTTCTTCTCTACTTCCTAGTACATGCTTCTAACTGTAAGCTGGGGTGGTGGGGGAGAAAGACCAAAAATGTTAACAGGCACAGGCACTGTGGATCACAGCATGCTAAGCTGCTGCTTGGGCTTCTCAAATCCTGTATTGGAGTGCCTGGTCTCGCACACAGGCTCTGGAGCCAGGCCAGACTTAAAGCCAGGCTGTGCACTTGGTATGATCTTGGTGATCCTGGGCAAGTCACTTTATCCCAGTAAGCTTCAGTCTGTTCATCAGAAAGATGGGGAAAACAACAGCACCTATCTCCCTGAGCTGCTGTGAGGATGCAGTACGAGCACAGAGAGCTTGGCACGGTCAGGTTTTTGCCTTGTTGGTTAGGACTATAGGCATCGCTCACCACACAATTCTCAGGTTAGTAACCTGCAAGCTTTCTTTTTCTTTTGTATTTATTTATTTATTGTTAAGTCCATAGGAATGCATGCAGTCTTACAGTTACAAACTTCACACATTTCATAATTATAACTTTAGGAACATGGTGATTCTTCCCACCATGCCGGCCCTCCCACCCACCTTTCTCCTCCCTCTCTTATTCCCACCCTTATTTTTTACTAAGATCTGTTTTCAATTAACTTCATACACATATGATTAAGTCTACGCTATTCTTGCACTCCACCCATCCTGTAACTCAGCAAGTTGTATCAAACCACTCCTTTCCCTCTACACAGACAAACGTTAGTTCAGACCCTGTCATTTCTCATCAAATTAACTACAAATAACGCTTACGGTTCACTGCAGTCAATCTCCCTTTATCTCAAAAGAAATACCTAACTGTTACTCTAAGTTAAAAGCATGATGTTGCTTTTCCACCAGCCCCACCTTTTCAACTACTCTTAAAATCCTTGATTAGCTCTCCAGTGCCTATGTAACATCTAAACTTCTTAGCAAGTCACAAAAAGTCTTCAAGTAACATGTCATACAACAGGCCCTTACTAACCATGTTTCAATAGTTCTAAGCTTACTATCATTCCCTAACATGCTGCATCTCCACAGTGTGTTTGTTTCTACCTGGAACTCCTCTCCCATTCCATGGCTGCCTGGCTGACTGCCAAGTCCTCCAGCTCAGCCCAACAGCCTCAGGTCCCCTTTTATCTCGGCTGGTGAGCCACAGCCCTCCAGTTAGTCAGCACATCTGCAAGTACTGGCAAGCTGCAGTAAGTATTCATAAGCTTTTAAAAATATTAGTAGTTCCTTCTGGAAAGAGCACGCATTTTCCTATCTGCTACAGTGCACCCACTCGTTACACTGTACTTTGTTACACCTGGGCCACTGTCTCCTTTGGAGAATCTGAGGCCGAGACTTCCCACTAGATTACTGCAGTTACAGAGGGACAAGTTCTCTACTTAGTACTACATGTTTGCAGACGCTGGCAATGTCAGAGTAGCAATACTTTATTTCAGAGGAGACATGTCTCCCTTGTGGAGCCAATTAGCTTACAGGTCAAAACAGCAGTTCCGCTCTCGGGCTCCACCTTCTCACCCAGTGGTCTCTCAAGAAGGTACACTTGCCCCAAGGGGTACCCTGAGATTGGGAGTAAATACTAGAGCTTTTATCTATGCTAATTTTTATAGAAGACACAAATTAAAAGGTGAAGTTCTACTCACAGTTAACATACGGACTGTCCACAACACACTGGCCGAGTCAAGGACCCATTAGGCGCCCTAAGGGGCATGGGAGAGTCCCACACAGAGAGGGCCACAGTGACACCCTCATTTTGCCAATCACTCATTATTCAGCTTAGGTTGAAATATGTGTGGTCACATGTGACCAATGGAAAAGTTTCTAATATTTGAGTTCTGAGTCATTTACATGGAGGGAGATAAAAATTCCAACCGTAGAGACCAAGTTACAGCTGGGAGACAAGAGGAAAATGAGCAGATGATGATCTAGAAGCCATGTGAAGAAAGGAGAAAGTGATGGACAAGATGAAAAAGCAGAGATTTAATATCAGAACTGAGAAGTGAATATCTGGCAGGATGGGATCTTCACAGAGTAATCCCATGAGAGCAGGGAGGAGAAAAGCCTGACAAGAATACTGTAAGACAGAATACATGGAGAGGAAGCAGAGACCATGAGGGTAATGCACATTCTTTCAAGGAGCTTTGCTAAAAAGGGGGCACAAAAATGGAGTATTTGGTGGGGTAAAATGGAACCCACAGAAATTTTTTTTAAGATTTATTTATTTATTTGAAAGGCAGACTTACAGACAGGCAGAGGCAGAGAGAGAGAGGTCTTCCATCCGCTGGTTGGCCGCAACAGTTGGAGCTGTGCGGATTCGAAACCAAGAGCCAGGAGTTTCCTCCGGGTCTCCCACGTGAGTGCAGGGACCAAGCACTTGGGCCATCTTCTACTGCTTTCCCAGGCCATAGCAGAGAGCAGGATCAGAAGCGCAGCAGCCAAGACTCGAAATGGTGCCCATATGGGAAGCCAGCACTGCAGGCGGTGGCTTTATCTACCATACCACAGCACTGGCCCCCAGAAAACTTTTTTTTTTTTTTTTTTTTGACAGGCAGGAGTGGACAGTGAGAGAGAGAGACAGAGAGAAAGGTCTTCCTTTGCCGTTGGTTCACCCTCCAATGGCCGCCGCGGCCAGCGCGATGCGACCGGCGCACCGCGCTGATCCGATGGCAGGAGCCAGGAGCCAGGTGCTTTTCCTGGTCTCCCATGGGGTGCAGGGCCCAAGCACCTGGGCCATCCTCCACTGCACTCCCTGGCCACAGCAGAGAGCTGGCCTGGAAGAGGGGCAACCGGGACAGAATCCGGCGCCCCAACTGGGACTAGAACCCGGTGTGCCGGCGCCGCTAGGCAGAGGATTAGCCTAGTGAGCCGCGGCGCCGGCCCAGAAAACTTTTAAGATGGGAAATATAATCACATATATAAATGTTGGTAGAATAAATCCATTACTGGAAATTTTGATAACAATAAACAGGGGCCATTGCTGTGGCATAGTGAGCTAAAGCCTCTGCCTACAGCACCAGCATCCCATATGGGTGCCAGTTCAAGTCCTGGCTGCTCTCTGTTAATGTGCCTGGGAAGGCAGTAGAAGATGGCCCAAGTGCTTGGGCCCCTGCACCTGCATGGGAGAACCTGAAGAAGCTCCTGGCTCCTGTCTTTGGATCTGCCCAGCTCTGGCCTCTGAAGCCATTTGGGGATGGAAGACCTCTCTCTCCATCTCTCCCTCTCTCTATAACTCTACCTCTCAAAATGAATAAAACAAATTTTTTTAAATAAAAATAAGTACCTAACTGTAAATATAAAGTCTACTTTACACAGAGTATAACTGCAAACATAAAGTGTCTACTAGGAAGAGGAGTTTTTTAAACACGAAGGAAGGCAGAGTACAGGGTATATATAGGATTTGGTGCTTGGACAGGAAGAAATCCATTCTGACAGCCATTTTCACGGTAAAATAAATAAAGTCATGAGGCCAGAGGGAGAGAGATCAGAAGCTAAAGGCCTGAGGGAAAAGAAGTCGTGAAGCTGCTGCTTTAGGGCAGGGAAGGGAAAGAGCCGAGGAGAGTACAGCAGCCCTGAGCCCGGCGCTGAGCCCCAGTGAGGTCTTAACCACACATCTGAAGCGAGGCCAGTCCCCGTGGGAGGTTTCCCTACAGGCACACTGGGTCACTCGTGCTCAGGTGAAGAGTAAGAGCAGGAAAAACACCCAGGGCCAGGGTTGTTCCAGAGGACTGCGGAGAGGGCAAGCGCGTTGGGGCAGGTGTCCATTACAGAGTGACTAGAGCCAAGGTCCTAACAGGTGGCCTCTAAGCTCGTTAAGAAAAAAACCCTACATAATTGCTCACAATATTTTAGATGTGTAGCCTTCCAAAGTCTTGCCAATTGTGATGACGTCTTTAAATCAATAAATGTCACCAACATTCACCTTCATACACAGCACGTCAGTAAAAGCTATTCTGTTAAAATACGGTCTGAGGCCAACAACTTCTCACCACCTCTACCACTGCTGCCCTGGGGCTTGTCTTCCTCGGTCCATTCCACTGTTGGTCTCTATTATGCACTATTCCTCTCAGAAGCCAGAGAACGTCAAAGGAAGTCAGACCACGCCCCTGCTTTCATCACTGAACAACTCTTGGTCACACTCAGAAGAGGAGCCAAACCCTGGCCGGCGCCGCGGCTCACTAGGCTAATCCTCCGCCTAGCGGCGCTGGCACACCAGGTTCTAGTCCCGGTCGGGGCGCCGGATTCTGTCCCGGTTGCCCCTCTTCCAGGCCAGCTCTCTGCTGTGGCCCGGGAGTGCAGTGGAGGATGGCCCAGGTGCTTGGGCCCTGCACCCCATGGGAGACCAGGAAAAGCACCTGGCTCCTGGCTCCTGCCATCGGATCAGCGCGGTGCGCCGGTCGCATCGCGCTGGCCGCGGCGGCCATTGGAGGGTGAACCAACGGCAAAGGAAGACCTTTCTCTCTGTCTCTCTCTCTCACTGTCCACTCTGCCTGTCAAAAAAAAAAAAAAAAAAAAAAAAAAGAAGAGGAGCCAAACCTTGACTGCAGTCTGTAAGACACTACGTGCTCTTGTCTCTGGGAAACTCTCCATTCTACCTTCTACCTCTCTGCCCTGCCCACAGGCCCAGCGCACTGGCCTCACATTCCTCAGTCCTGCTAAGCATACGCCCATGTCAGGACCTGAGAAGGCGCTCGGCCTGCAGCATGCTTCTCCTCACATATTCACAGTCTGCTCTTCATTCCGATCTCTGCGCAAACGTCGATGCCTTACAGAGACCTCCCCTCAACTTTCCTCTTTTTTTGGCATCCTATTCCTGCTTGTATGTATCAGAACTCATACTGATCAATGAGTTCTGGGTTGCAAAAGAGGATTTATTTTTTGCACCTGTATGTCAGTCTTTGTCCACAAGTTAAACAAAAACATATACACAAGTGCAGTATCAACTTCCTTCTTAAAGAAACCGATGTGCCGTCTGGCACTGTGGCTCAACAGGCTAATCCTCCGCCTGTGGCGCCGGCACACTGGGTTCTAGTCCCGGTTGGGGTGCTGGATTCTGTCCTGGTTGCTCCTCTTCCAGGCCAGCTCTCTGCTGTGGCCAGGGAGTGCAGTGGAGGATGGCCCAAGTGCTTGGGCCCTGCACCCCATGGGAGACCAGGAGAAGCACCTGGCTTCGGATCAGCGTGGTGCACCAGCCGCGGCGCCACTGGAGGGTGAACCAACGGCAAAGGAAGACCTTTCTCTCTGTCTCTCTCTCTCTCTCACTGTCCACTCTGCCTGTCAAAAAAAAAAAAAAAAAAGGAAAGAAACCGATGTGCCAATCTCTTTTTTGCCCTATTCTGCTTCATTGTTTTTCAAAGCACTTATCATTACTTATTACTATAATTTTACTTTCTGTCTGCTCCCCAAGAATAGAAACTCCAAAAGTATTTTCTGTTGTTTTTTTTTTGTTTTTTTGTTTTTTTGTTTTTTTTTTTTTGACAGGCAGAGTGGACAGTGAGAGAGAGACAGAGAGAAAGGTCTTCCTTTGCCGTTGGTTCACCCTCCAATGGCCACCGCGGCCGGTGTGCTGCGGCCGGCGCACCGCACTGATCCGATGGCAGGAGCCAGGAGCCAGGTGCTTTTCCTGGTCTCCCATGGGGTGCAGGGCCCAAGCACCTGGGCCATCCTCCACTGCACTCCCTGGCCACAGCAGAGAGCTGGCCTGGAAGAGGGGCAACCGGGACAGAATCCGGCGCCCCGACCGGGACTAGAACCCGGTGTGCCGGCGCTGCTAGGCGGAGGATTAGCCTAGTGAGCCGCGGCGCCGGCCAGTATTTTCTGTTTTGTTGATCATTATGTCCCAGGTGCCTAGAATAGTGCATTTTATATACAGTAAGCTTTACAAAACATTTACTCAATCCCCTTAATCTCTATTCTTGTACATGTTTTTAAAACCTACATTTACATATAAGAATGTAATTATAAATAATTATAAACTCAAACATGTTTTACTGAAGGGGCATACAGTAGAAAAGGGGGAAAAATGTGTCAATGCTAAGTGTAACCAATGAACAAGCCAACACACAATAAGAAGGGTGCCATGCCCTCCCTCGGGAGACTCTGTTCTTATCTATTTGCTCCTCACAACAACAAAAAACTCCCCAAACAGGTTATGGCCTTGAACCAGCTCTTCTGTCCTCTGCCCTTATGTTCCTCTGGAACATACAATACCAGATTTAGCTAGAGATGAATGGATGATTTGTTCTGATATAAAGAATGGTTGATTACTTACTGGTCCTACGCAATTGAGGACAACTGTTGCCTGTTTAGCCATTTCATCGAGAGAGGCTGGATTAGTTGTATCACAAATTATTATTCCAACTTCAGATGACAGTGTCGGTCTGCCTAAAATAAAAACAAAATAAATCATTTAAAGCAAATCCTAGCAAAGAATTACATCTTCCAGATCTTTTTACAGTAATCTATGAGAGCAAATTTATTAAATATACTGATATACTAAAATCTATCTTTCTCAAAGATAGAACTGTTTAAAATCAATAACTATAAGGAAAATGGAGTTAACATTCAGGGTTATCAACATTAGAAACCTTTAAAAATGCATCTAATACAAGCAATGTGTGAATGACAGCTCTGTGTAACAGGACAATTTTACAAACAAGTCTAGTTACTGAGTAGATGATGGTCCTGAATTCCTCTTTATAAATAAACTTATATCATAGAAAGTTTCTGGGAAAAAAATTTCTGTGGGCCAGCACTGTGATGTAGCAGGTAAAGCTGCCGCCTGCAATGCTGGCATGCTTTATGGGCAGCAGCTCCTGTCCTGGCTGCTGCACTTCTAATCCAGCTCCCTGCTAATGTGCCTGGGAAAGCAGTGGAAGATGGCCAAGTGCTTGGGACCCTGCACCCACTCACATGGGAGACCTGAAAGAAGTTTCTGGCTTTGGCCTGCCCCAGACCTGGCTGTTGCAGCCATCGGGGAGTGAACAAGTAGATGGAAGATCTCTCTCTCTCTAATTCTTTCAAATAAATAATGTTAAAATAAAAAGTTTCTCATCAACAAATCAACAATTATAGGGAGTGGAAGAAGACTGCATCAACACCTTGACAAAAACAACAACCACAAAAAAAAACACACACACACACACACACAACAACACCTAGGCTCATAATAAGGAAAGAACTGGAACAAGCCAACTCAGTGCAAGCTTCAATAGGTCAAAGTGTCTTCACCCACAGGAACCTGATTTGGGCATGGTAAACAGTAGCTAACTGCTAAAGAGGCAGTTGCTCATAGGTCTTGTTAAACAGGAAGAAGAAAGAGTAATACTTTACTAGTGAAAATATTTGGAAAAATAAAGACCACAGGCTCTTTGGTCAAGATTCTGTGTATTGGTAATGGCAGCCCAGTTGCAGGAGACTCCAGCCCACATGGTACCTTCTGTTCATAACCCTCCCACTCAAAGCAGACACCGTAGGTGTGGAAGTGTAGGAGTAAGCACAAAGAATGCAGAGTCCTCAGAACTCTAACTGGGCTACCAGTCTGCTGATGAGTCTGAATCCCACCGCTCCCTCAACCATGAAGGCAGTGCCCCTGTGTGTCTGTCTCCTCTTTCTCCCACCCCGGCTTCCCAACACCCGGAACAGGACCTAGCACAGATAAGACCGCTCAATAAATTCTCACTTGTGTAATACGAATGCTCAGATAAAGAAACATCCAAACCAGAAACACAAACTATTTTGGGGGGGGGAAGGGGTGGTGTGGGGGGGGGGGTGAAGAGCAGGGCTTCTGGAAGATTCTTACAAGCAAAAAACAAATTTAAAACAAAATATGAAAGCACAATGTTACCAGTTAAACAAACAAACAAAAAATCCCCACCTCCTTAAGTTTTCTCCTCTGTCCCCAATACCAGGCAACAGGGGAGTCACAAACTAAAAGGAATCAATGTCCTACCTCCCTAGCCGACCACATATCCAGAAACCTCGAGACCCAGCAGTTACCCTTGCCCCAGATCAAGATGAAGACAAGAAAGGGACAACTGAAGCTCCTGACCAATTTCTCCATAAGATCCCCTCCCCCAAACTAGGGGACTCACTGAAAAATGAGGAGGGGAGGCAAAGAATTTTTTTTTTTATTTCAGGAGTGGAACACTGCCATGGCAAAGCCACGACAACGTAGGCAACATCCCTCTCCGCTTCGTGCCCTCACGCAGGACGGAGAGGACGGAGGACAGCGGTGGGGCGCATCCCCGAGGAGAAACTCGCTCGGGGAGATGCTAAAGTCCGCAGCGGGCCGGCCCGCCCCCTTTACCCAGCTTCAGGGCGGCCCTCTCCAGCACCCGCTGCAGCTTCTCCCGGGAACGGCCCGCCACGGCCCAGGGCAGGCGGGAGCTCCGCTCCGGGGACACCTGCTCCCGGGCCACCTCCTCGGTCACGAACTGGCCGGTGAAGCCAGAGGCGCCGAACACCACCAGGTGGAAAGGCCTCTGCTCGGTCGCCATGACGAGTCCACAGGCACCCGAGGCCCGGGGCGAGCTGCGTCCACGGCGCCTGCGCTTCAGGCAGCGACCCCAGTATCCGGCGCAGTAACCGCCGCCCTCCTGGCCGCCGCCGTCGCCGCCGCCGCCGGCGCGCCACTCCCCCTTAGCCCCGCGCGCAGGCGCGCAGGGGCAACACCCGCGCCGCCCAGCTCCCGGGTGGGGCCGCGGGCCTCCCCGACTGAGGCGCCGCCCGGGGCCGCGGCCCTTCCGGGGCTGACGGGGTTGACGGCAGCCGGTGGCTCAGGCCCGCCGTGGGTCCCGCACCGCTCTGACCGCCCGAGGCGTTGCATCTGCTCGCCGCCCGGGGGGCTGGGGCCGGCGGGAGCCGGTTATTCCAGTTGTCGGAGAGGATTGCACCAGGAAGAGTAGCGTGGCCCCAGGGGTGTCTGCGAGGCCTGGGTTGGGGTGGAGGGTAAACGGCTAGACAACCGGGAGAGCGGGTGAGGGGCACAAGGGAACGCCCTTGTGCCGTGTTTCGCGTTTTTCGTTATCAGTACAGTTTGCAGGAGACACTGATTTGCACCTGGCTTCTGGACTGGATCCAGCGGCCCCAGGCAGCGTGGAGCCCCGGGCCTCCTGTAGATCCCAGGCGTCCGGCTGACTCTAAGTCGGCACCCATTAAATTGTTATTTTTTTTTTTTTTTAAGATTGATTGAAAGGCAAAGAGACAAAGAGATCTTTTGCGACCTGGGTCATTCTCCCAATGCCTGCAGTAGCTCAGTGTGGACGAGGCTGAAGCCAGGAGCCGGGAACTCGTGGGTCTCCAAGTGCTTGAGCCCTCATCTGCTGCTCGGCAGGGTGCACATTACGGGGTGCTGGATTGGAAATGGCGCTGGGACTGGAACCCAGACCCTCCAGTACGGGATGTGGGTGCCCCAGGTGGCATCTCAGCAAAGGTCACCACACTTCGATTCTCTATTCCCAAAACTGCTGGACCACCTTGCAGCTCCGAGTTAGAATGCGTTCTGGTTCTTGAGAGTTGCCTAAATTGTGTGTGTGGTTTACCTCAAACTGATGAATTTAAACTGGCTTAAAATTTTTCCTTTTAACTGTAAATGTAAAGCTATTCTTAAATTTTTTAAAGATTTATTATTTATTTTATTTCAAAGAGCTACAAAGAGGCAGAGAGAGAGAGAGTCTTCCATCCACTTGTCCACTCCCCAATTGACCTCAACGGCCGGAGCTGCGCAATCAGAGGCCAGGAGGCAGGAGCTTCCTCCAGGTCTCCCACGAGGGTGCAGGGACCCACGAACTTGGGCCATCCTCCATTACTTTCCCAGGCCATAGCAGAGTGCTGGAGCAGCTGAGACCCGAACCAGTGCCCATGTAGGATGCAGCACTGCAGGTGGGGGCTTTACTCGCCATGCCACAGTGCTGGCCTCAACTATTCTTAAGTTTTTATTTTTAAAAATCACCTACATCTGGCCAGCACCGGGGCTCACGAGGCTAATCCTCCACCTGTGGCACTGGCACCCCGGGTTCTAGTCCTGATTGGGGTGCCGGTTCTGTCCTGGTTGCTCCTCTTCCAGGCCAGCTCTCTGATGCAGCCGGGGAAGGCAGTGGAGGATGGCCCAAGTGCTTGGGCCCTGCACCCGCATGGGAGACCAGGAGGAAGCACCTGGTTCCTGGCTTCGGATCGGCGCAGCGGCCATTTGGGGGGGTGAACCAACGGAAAAAGGAAGACCTTTCTCTCTGTCTCTCTCTCTCTCACTGTCTAACTGCCTGTCCAAAAAAAAAAAAAAAAAAAATCACCTACATCTGTAGCGAAGTATGTCTGCTCATTTAATGCCATTCAGCAGTTCCAATGACTCTATCATGTCTTAGCTCTGAAGTAGATCTTGGGAATCATGATGGGTAAGACAAAGTTCTTTCTTTACCTAATTGGAGGATAATTATTTACAATATATGTAGTAAATGAAGAGAGGAACTAGTTCTGGGGCAAAAGAAACAAGAAAAGGCACTTGTCCCCAGGTGACACCTTGTTGGTGCTGCATAAAGCTAGAGACTCATCAGTGGATGGTAATTGGTTCAGTTCACTGGAGAGAGGAGTCTTTGGAGAACTTGACCTTGACATCAATTGGTAGGGCTTAGGTATGGAAGAATAAAAAATAATCTTAGAGATATGCACAAGTCTGAAAATGCAAGATTGATCATTGTAGAATTGTTTATAATAATAGTAAGAAAAGCTAGGAACAGAGGAAATATTAAATAAATTATGGTATTCTACCCATTCAATAAAACTTATTTAAGCAATAAAGAGGGAGGTCTGTGTGCACAGAAAACTGTTCAAGATACACTGCAAATGAAAACAAGTTTCCTAATAATAGAGTGTAAAGCCTTTATAAAAATGAAAGGATATATGTATACACACTTACAAAGGGTCTTCAGATGTCATGGGGAGGGTGTGGTTGTTGTGGCACAGCAGGTTAAGGTGCTGCTTGGGATGCCCCATCTCATATCAGAGTACTATTTTGAGTCTACCTACTCTACTTCTGACCCAGTTCCCTGATAATGCACCTGGGAAGCAGCACCTGCTGGTTCAAGTACTCAAGTACTCACACCTGTGGGAGACTTGGATGAGTTCCTGACTCTTGGCAACCAGACAGGCACAGATCCAACCAGGAGAGAGTATGTTGGAAGGCAACTGTAACAAAAGGTTGACTGTGCCAAACAGTGCTGATCAGTTGGAAAATAGGAGGACTGGTGAAATGACAATTGGCTTAGCAGCACAATGGTCACTGGGGCAGTTTCCATAGAGTATGGGTAGTAAGAATCATATAGAGTGAACTCAAGCAATTTTACTGCGAAGGGAAAAAAGAAAAGGCAATGGTTGGAGAAAGAAATAGAATCAAGAGTTTTTTGGTTGTCTTTGTTTGGATTGCTTTTGTTGCATGCTGATGCAAATGAATGAGCAGAGAGAAAAAGTAGTGATGCAAGAGAGTAAAGAGAAAATGAGTTTTTTAAAAAACTATTTTTAGAAAATATGTATTTAGGGCCGGCGCCACGGCTCACTAGGCTAATCCTCTGCCTGCGGTGCCGGCACAGTGGGTTCTAGTCCTGGTTGGGGTGCCGGAGTCTGTCTCGGTTGCTCCTCTTCCAGTCCAGCTCTCTGCTGTGGCCCGGGGGTGCAGTGGAGGATGGCCCAGGTCCTTGGGCCCTACACCCACATGGGAGACCAGGAGAGACACCTGGCTCCTGGCTTTGGATCAGTGCGGTGTGCTGGCCGCAGCGCACTGGCTGGAGTGGCCATTAAGGGGTAAACCAACAGAAAAGGAAGACCTTTCTCTCTGTCTCTCTCACTGTCCACTCTGCCTGTCAAAAAAAAATGTATTTATTTGTTATTTATTTGAAAGGCAGAATAACAGGAAGAGAGAGAGAGATGTTTCACCTGGTGACTCAATCCCCAAATGGCCATAATGGCTGAGCTGGGCCAGGCCAATGCCAGGAGCCAGAAACTCCATCCTGTTCTCCCATCCAGGGGACAGGGACCCAAATATTTGAGCCATCTTCCACTAACTTTGTAAGTGTCTAACCACGAAGCCGGATCAGAAGTAGAGCAGCTTGGACTTGAACACACTCTGATATGGGATGGTGGTGTTCAAAGCAGCAGCTTTACCAGCTGTGTCCCAATCCTGGCCCAGAAAGGGAAACTTCTTGAAGTGGTGCTGCTATCACTCACCCCTCTCAAACGTATGATGAACTTTAATCCCCAGTGGGGCCCAGTGGGGATTAAATCCATTGACCCATCAATGGATTAATGCTATTATCTCAAGAGTGAGTTAGTTATCACTAGAGTGGGTCCAGATAAAAGGATGAGTTCCTGTCCCTTCCCATTCTTTCTGCACGTTGAGTGCTCCCATCACATGGTGGTTTCTGCTCTGCTATGAAAAAGCAAGCAGGCCTCCACCAGATGCATCCTGTTGACCTTGAATATTCCAACCTTCAGAACCATGAGCCAAATCAGCTTCTGTTCACAAATTACCCAGGCTGGGATACTACAATGGCAGCAAATGGACTAAGACAAATATCCTTACATAAAAGGGGAGGGAATCTGGTGCCCACGTGGCTCCCAGTGATATCAGGAGGGAAGCCACATTAGGTGGGCATACATGAAGGTAGACGAGTGGGTGTCCCGGATTCTGTCCCGGTTGCTCCTCTTCCAGTCCAGCTCTCTGCTGTGGCCCAGGGGTGCAGTGGAGAATGGCACAGGTCCTTGGGCCCTGCACCCACATGGGAGACCAGGAGAGACACCTGGCTCCTGGCTTTGGATCAGTGCGGTGCGCCGGCCGCAGCGCATAAAGGGGTGATGAGAACGTGTGAAGTTTCTCTTCTGATTGGCTTTATTGCAGTGAAGTGAGTAGTGGAATCTGCATGCAAGAGTGACTGCCCTCCTGAGATAGACCATTAGAAATTTAAAGTCAGAATGCTCTGTGTGGTGGTATTGCCTCAGCCATGTTCAGCTGTGCAGGCTTGGTGTTGGGTAAGCAGAGAGTTGGCTTCTAGCAGGCTTATGGCTTAAGGCCAGAATGTGATGAAAGAAGAGGTAATGTTTCTGGATTCTGATTACAATGATGAAATTGACTCCCCTGCTGAACAGAAACAGGATTCTTTTTTCTTTTATTTTTTTGTCACTCCCTTCCTACTGCTTCTTAATTTGTCTATTGCTCCAAATAGTGGGTACAGAGATATATTATTTTCATTTAGTTGGGAGTAGGTTTAAATTAAATAATTTTCATCATAATTTTTTCTTATTTTTGAAAAGATTTATTTATTTGAAAGTCAGAGTTACACAGAGAAAGGAGACAGATAGAGAGAGAGGTCTTCCATCCAATGGTTCACTTGCCAATTGGCCACAACCGCCAGAGCTGCGCTGATCCAAAGCCAGGAGCCAGGAGCTTCCTCTGGGTCTCCCATGCGGGTGCAGGGGCCCAAGGACTTGGGCCATCTTCCACTGCTTTCCCAGGCCATAGCAGAGAGCTTTATAGGAAGTGGAGCAGCCAGGTCTCGAACCAGCACCCATATGGGATGCAGGCGCCTCAGGCCAGGGCGTTAATCTGCTGTGCCCCATCATAAATTTAAATAATTTAAATAATTACTTAACAATTGTTTAAATTCAAAGTAACATTTAAATGGGCAGCCACAGATACCATATATTTGGACAAAGAAATGTATATTCAAATAGAATAATAAAGCAGGTTGGAGGGAAGAAAGAGATGAAAATGGAAGTAAATTTAGTTTTTTTATTGGCAGCTGCTACGAATACATTCCCTAAGTCTATATTGGCTTTCTCCTTTTTCCTATTGGCACTGCTGACACTGGGGCCAGATACCTCTTTGTTGTGGGGGCAGTCTCGTGCACTGTAGAATGTTTAGTGGCATTCCCGGCCTCTGCTCACCAGATGCCAGGAGCAGCCCCCAGCTGTAACAACCAAAAATGTCTCTACACACTGACAAAACCCCTGGGGGTGGCGGTGCATGATCACCCCGGCTGGGAACTACTTTGGCCACTGAATCCATGCCAATGCTTATCAAACAGGAGAGTGATGGAGGAGTGCTAAATCCACATACTCACCCCATGAAAAGTCTTCTGTTGGGGAGAGGAAGTCAGGTTCATAGGAAGCTTATTAGGCTGGTATACGCTTTGAACCCATGTTCTTGGGAGATGAACCTTCGGATAAACACTTAAACAGTTCTTAGGGTAGAAAAATGCAGTATAGGAAATTTGTGCTCCTTAGGTTTTTTTATGTATTTATTTGAAAAAAAAAGAGAGACAGAGGCAGAGACAGAGACAGAGATCTTCCATCTGCTGGTTCATCCCCCAAATGCCTGCAGGAACCAGGCCAAAGTCAGGAGCCAGGAACTCATTCTTGGCTCCCTATGTGGATGGCAGGGACCCAAGTACTTGAACCATCATCTGCTGCCTCCCAGGATGCACATAAGCAGAAAACTGGAATCGGAAGCAGAGCTGAGACTCCAACCCAGGCCCTTCAATGTGGAATGAGAGTGTCCCAAGTGGCATCTTAACCACTGCACTAAACACTCCCCTCAATTATTTATTATTGATTGATGTGATGATTAATTTCATGTTCAAACTTGGTTAGACTAGGATACCCAGATTTTGATAAAACATCAGTTTAGAAGTTTTTGTAAAGGTATTTTTCAGATGAGGTTAACAGTCAAATCTGTAGACTTTAAATAAAGCAGATGCCCCTCCATCATGTGGGCAGCCTCATTCTATCCATGGAAGCCCTTAAGAGACTCCAGTCCCCTGTGGAAGAGGGGATTCTGCCTCCAGATTGCCTTGGACTCAAGTCTGCAACGTTGACTCTTCCCTGGGTCTCCAGCTTGCTGGCTTGCCTTTTGATTTTAGACCAGCCAGTCCCCACAACTGCATGAGCCAATTCCTCAGAATAAATCTATTTCTACACACACAAACATACACTCACAGCCTGCTAGTTCTGTTTTTTTGGGGGGCACCCCAATACAGTTAGTTTCCCCCAGGTAGAACTTGTTGGAATCAAGTCAACTAGATATCTTAAGAAGCTCCCTTAGGGAACTACTAAATCCCTCCTGATTCCCTAGGCACCACATCAGTCAGGACAGCCATGTTACGATAAAACTCAAGTTGGTGCTAGGCATGGATGAGCCAATTTTTTTTTATTTGACAGATAGAGTTATAGACAGAGAGACAGACAGACAGAAAGGTCTTCCTTCCGTTGGTTCAGTCCCCAAAAGGCCGCCATGGTGGGCGCTGCGCCGATCTGAAGCCAGGAGCCAGGTGCTTCCTCCTGGTCTCCCACGCGGGTACAGGGGCCCAAGCACTTGGGCCATCCTCCACTGCCCTCCTGGTTCACAGCAGAGAGCTGGACTGGAAGAGGAGCAACCGGGACAGAATCCGGCACCCACATGGGATGCCAGTGCCGCAGGCGGAGGATTATCCAAGTGAGCCAAGGCGCCAGCCCCAAGCCAATTATTTTTTTTTTAACAGAAGATATTGACACTTCTTTGGGAAAGATTAGCAAAGAGCGTTTTGCAAGGATAAACACAAGAGCCATTAAACAGGCTCATCTAGAGCTGCCCTCAGGAACAACCATGAGATATAATCATGATGAGCATCTCAGAGCAGGGATCAGCAATTGCACAGGGCTGGCACATACGCAGCTGCATCAGTGGACATGCTCACAGCCCACAGGTTCTCAAACATTATGTATGAGAACCACCAGGAGGTTTTATTGGAACACATCTTGTCACTCCTGATTCAGTTCCTGATTCAGAACAGCCGAGGTGGCTCTGAGCACTGGCCTTCCTCATAGGTTCCCAAGTCATGCTCATGCCCCTGGCCCAAGACCAATCTTTGAGAATCACTGCTGTAGATGTTTGCTTCAAGAAAAACAACTAAAGCAAACAAGGATGAGAGACTGTACATTTGGTGGGTATCTTCAGCACTCCCCAGGAGCCTCTCACCTGAAAGTCTGAATTATTTCAGTGTACCAATCATTTCCTGAGCTCTGCCAGGTACATGCAATAAGGTAGATTCTGGATATAGCAAAAATATGGAAACAATGCCTGTCTTCTTGTTACTGAAAGACCCTCCCTGTCCTGGTACAGAATTAAAATATTGAGGACAAATCTGGGGGTTAGGAAAGAGAAAGTTTAGTCTATTGACAGATGAAGGGATGCAGACTGACAGCTTAGAAACTACTTAAGTGAGGATGGTCTTGGGTTTATCTGTGAAGCTGCAGAGAAGGGGGCTGCTTTCACACAAAATGTGGCAGAACAGCAAATCTTAGGGGTAGGCATGAAAAAGCCGGAACTGATGAGCCATGCTTCGATCTTGCCGCAAGACTGCCACTCAGTCATGAGAAGGTCTGCACTAACCTTGTCTTCCACTGGGTTGCTCTGTGCCAATGATTTAGCCTTGAAGCATAGCTTAACATAGCGTTTTGCAACAACAGCCTAAAGACCACCCTTTGGCTGGAATGAGTGAGATGAAAAAGGATTTTGTAACAACAGACACTACAGAAATAAAAGCAGTCATCAGAAATTACTACAAAGAGTAATTTCTACAAAGAGTTGTATGCCAAAAAACTGGGAAATCTAGCAGAAATGGATAGATTCCTGGACACATACATCCTAACTAAACTGAGCCATGAAGACACAGAAAACCTAAACAGGCCCATAACTGAGACAGAAATTGAATCAGTAATAAACACCCTCCCAAAAAAGAAGAGCCAGGACCGGACAGCTTCACTGCTGAATTCTACCAGACATTTAAAGAAGAACCAACCACCGTTCTTCTCAAATTATTCAAAACAGTTGAAAGGGAGGCAATCCTCCAAAATTCTTTCTATGAAGCCAATATCACCCTAATGCTTAAACCTGGAAAAGATGCAACAGAGAAAGCAAACTACTGACCAATCTCCCTGATAAACATAGATGCAAAAATACTCAACAAAATCCTGGCCAATCGAATCCAACAACACAGATGACTAGCAGCATCTGAGAAACAGGTGGTATGTAGGGATGGTTCAACATTAGCAAATAAATCAAAGTGATACACCACATTAACAAACTGATGAACAAAAACCATATGATTATCCCAATAGACTCAGAGAAAGCATTTGATGAAATACAACACCCTTTCATGATGAAAACTCTAAGCAAATTGGGTATAGAAGGAACATTCCTCAACACAATCAAGGCAATTTATAACAAACCCATGGCCAGCATCATATTAAATGGGGAAAAGTGGAAAACACACCCATTGAGATCCAGTACCAGACAGAGATGCCCACTCTCATCATTGCTATTCAATATAGTACTGGAAGTTTTAGCCAGAACCACTAGGCAAGAAAGAGCAATCAAAGGGATACAATTGTAAAGGAAGAAGTCAAACTATCCCTATTTGCAGATGACATGATTCTTTATTTAAGGGATCCAAAGAACTCCACTAACAGACTATTGGAACTCATTGAAGAGTTTCGTAAAGTAGCAGGATATAAAGTCAATACACAAAAATCCACAGCCTTTGTATACACAGACAATGCCACAGCTGAGAAAGAACTTCTGAGATCAATCCCACTCACAATAGCTACAAAAAAATCAAATACCTTGGAATAAACATAACCAAGGCTGTCAAAGATCTACACAATGAGAATTACAAAACTTTAAGGAAAGAAATAGAAGAATAAACCAAAAAATGGAAAAATCTTCCATGTTCATGGAGTGGAAGAATCAATATCATCAAAATGTCCATTCTTCCAAAAGTAATTTACAGATTCAATGCACTATCAATCAAAATACCAAAGACATTCTTCTCAGATCTGAAAAAAATTATGCTGAAATTCATATGGAGGCACAGGAGACCTTGAATACCTAAAGCAATCTTGTACAACAAAAACAGAGCCGGGAGCATCTCAATAACAGATTTCAAGACATACTACAGGGCAGTTATAATCAAAACAGCCTGGTACTGGTACAGAAACAGATGGATGAACCAATGGAACAGAATAGAAACACCAGAAATCAAACCAAACATCTATGGCCAACTTATATTTGATCAAGGAGCTAAAACCAATTACTAGAGCATGGGCAGTCTATTCAACAAATGGTGCTGGAAAAACTGGATTTCCACATGCAGAAGTATGAAGCAAGACCCCTACCTGACACCTTACACAGAAATCCACTCAACATGGATTAAAGATCTAAATCTATGACCCAACACCATCAAATTATTAGAGAACATCAGAGAAATCCTGCCAGATATAGGCACAGGCAAAGACTTCTTGGAAAAGACCCTGGAAGCACAGGCAGTCAAAGCCAAAATTAACTATTGGGATTACATCAAATTGAGAAGTTTCTGCACTGCAAAAGAAACAGTCGGGAAGGCAACTGACAGAATGGGAGAAATTATTTGCAAAGTATGCAACAGATAAAGGATTAATAACCAGAATCTATAAAGCGATCAAGAAACTTCACAACAACAAAACAAACAACCCACTTAAGAGATGGGCCAAGGACTTAAACAGACATTTTTAAAAAGAGGAAATCCAAATGGCCAACAGACACATGAAAAAAATGTTTAGGATCACTAGCCATCAGGGAAATGCCAATCAAAACCACAATGAGGGTCACTAGGCTAATCTTCCACCTAGTGGCGCCGGCACACCGGGTTCTAGTCCCGGTCGGGGCACCGGATTCTGTCCCGGTTGCCCCTCTTCCAGGCCAGCTCTCTGCTGTGGCCAGGGAGTGCAGTGGAGGCTGGCCCAAGTGCTTGGGCCCTGCACCCCATGGGAGACCAGGATAAGTACCTGGCTCCTGCCATCGGATCAGCGCGGTGCACCAGCCGCAGCGCCATTGGAGGGTGAACCAACGGCAAAGGAAGACCTTTCTCTCCGTCTCTCTCACTGTCCACTCTGCCTATCAAAAAACAAAAAAAAAAAAACAAAAAAAAAACCCACAATGAGGTTTCACTTCACCCCAGTTAGAATGGCTTTCATAAAGAAATCAACAAACAACAGATGCTGGTGAGGATGTGGAGAAAAAGGTACCCTAATCCACTGTTGGTGAGAACGCAAACTGGTAAAGCCAGTATGCAGGACGGTTTGGAGATACCTCAGAAACCTGAATATAGCCCTACCAGCCATCCCGCTCCTCGGAATTTACCCAAGGAAAATTAAATTGGCAAATAAAAGAGCTATCTGCACCTCCATGTTTATTGCATTCACAATAGCTAAGACATGGAATAAACCTAAATGCCCTCAATGGAAGAATGGATAAAGAAATTATGAGATATGTACTCTATGGAATACTACACAATGGTAAAAAAAAAAATGAAATCTGATCATTTGCAACAAAGTGGAAGAATCTGGAAAACATCATACTGAGTGAAATAAGCCAGTCCCAAAGGGACAAATATCATATGTTCTCCCTGATCTGTGACAACTAACTGAGCACCTAAAAGGAAACCTGTAGAAGTGAGACTGACACTATGAGAAGCAATGACTTGATCAGCCCTTGTCCTGACTGTCAAGGAACAGCTTACTGTTTTATTCATTTTAGTATCTTCTTGTTCTACTTAATACCATTGTTTGAATTTTTTACTTAACATAGAATTATTTCTAGATGTTTAAATCCGATTGAAAATCGATCCCTATTAAAAAAAAAGAGTGGGGGCCGGCGCCGCAGCTCACTAGGCTAATCCTCCGCCTAGTGGCGCCGGCACACCGGGTTCTAGTCCCGGTCGGGGCGCCGGATTCTGTCCCAGTTGCCCCTCTTCCAGGCCAGCCCTCTGCTGTGGCCCGGGAGTGCAGTGGAGGATGGCCCAGGTGCTTGGGCCCTGCACCCCATGGGAGACCAGGAAAAGCACCTGGCTCCTGGCTCCTGCCATCGGATCAGCGCGGTGCGCCGGCCGCAGCGCGCCGGCCGCAGCGGCCATTGGAGGGTGAACCAATGGCAAAGGAAGACCTTTCTCTCTGTCTCTCTCTCTCTCACTGTCCACTCTGCCTGTCAAAAAATAAATAAATAAAATAAATAAAATAAAATAAAATAAAAAAATAAGAGTGGGAATAAGAGAGGGAGGAGACATACAGTTCAGCACACGTTCCCTTGGACTTACCCCTAAGGGTAAAGCTAAAAACTTGCCATGGGACTCCAAATCCCATTAAGTTGGCAGGTACCAATGCCATCTTACTAGTTAAAGTGATCAGTTTAAGTTCATAACTGATCATAAAAATAGGATTAAGTGTCAAAGAGATCATATAAATAAGACCAAGTGTCTGCTAATAATAATTGATAGAATTAAAAAGGAGAGAATGATCCAACATGGGAAGCAGGACACACAGAAGACTCAGAATGACAAATGCCCTAAACAACACTCTGGCCTCAAATCAGCCCTTAAGGCATTCGGATCTGGCTAAAAATCCCATGAGAGTTTCTCAGGCATGGAAAGTCAAGCCACTGTGGCAACAAATGACCTACATGAAAGATCTCTGTGAGTGAGATCCCAGCGGAAAGAAGGGGCCATCAAAGAAGGAGGTACCTGGGGCCAGTGCTGTGGCGCAGCAGGTTAACACCCTGACCTGAAGGGCCGGCATCCCATATGGGCGCTGGTTGGAGTCCCTGCTGCTCCTCTTCCAATCCAGCTCCCTGCTATGGCCTGGGAATGCAGTGGAAGATGGCCCAAGTCCTTGGGCCCCTGCACCCATGTGGGAGACCCGGAAGAAGCTCCTGGATCCTGGCTTTGGATCAGTGTAGCTCCAGCCATTGAGGCCAATTGAGGGAATGAACCATC
Organism: Oryctolagus cuniculus; assembly: GCF_051225735.1. Lineage (NCBI taxonomy): Eukaryota > Metazoa > Chordata > Mammalia > Lagomorpha > Leporidae > Oryctolagus > Oryctolagus cuniculus. Next base: position 66,770,151 of record NC_142879.1, on the reverse strand, counting down.
GGATGGAAGACCTCTCTCTCTCTGCCTCTCCTCTCTCTCTGCCTCTCCTCTCTCTCTGTGTAACTCTGACTTTCGAGTAAATAAATAAATCTTTAAAAAAAAAAAAAGGAGGTACCTTCTCTGAAGGAGGAGAGAACTTCCACTTTGATTATGGCCTTGTCTAATTAATTTCAGGGTTTGTGGACTCAAGAGGTTTCCATAGCCATGGCAGCTCATGACAAGAGCCTCAGGTGACCACTGATGTCATTAATAAGAGCGTCAATTGTTAAATCAACAACAGGAGTCACTCACTGTGCACTTGCTTCCCATGTAGGATCTCTGTCCTCAATGAGTTATACTATGCGAATTAACGGTAAAACAGGTCTTCAAACAGTACTTCATATTTTGTGTGTCTGTGTGTGTGCAAACTTTTGAAATCTTTACTTAGTATAGAGATGATCTTCTGTATATAAAGATAATTAAAAATTAATCTTAATGAAGAATGGGAGAATGGATGGGAGAGGGAGTAGGAGGTGGGACAGTTTTGGGGTGGGAGGATAGGTATGGGGGGTAGAACCGCTATAATCCTAAAGTTGTACCTATGAAATTTATATTTATTAAATAAAAGCTTTCTTTTAAAAATTAGTTACAGTGAAGCCAGGAGTCTCATCCAGGTCTCCCGTGTGGGTGCCAGGGCCCAAGCACTTGGGCCATCCTCAGCTGCCCTCCCGGTCGCATTAGCCAGGAGCCAGATCCAAAGTTGAACAGCCCGGATTTGAACCAGCACCCATATGGGATGGTGGTGGTAAAGACAGTAGCTTAACCCACTGTATCACAGGGCCAGGCCCCTAAATAAGTCTTAAAAAACAAAGCAAAACAAAAAACAGGCAAGCAGTAACTCCTGTGATTCTGCTTTCTTATAGACACTATTTAAGGTCCCAAATCAGTCAACCTTAACAGACTTTTTATCCAAGAAGGCCTTTCTTTTTCTTCTTTTTTAAATATAGAGACTGAAGGAGAGGGAGGGAGGGAGGGAAGGAGGGAGAGAAAGGGAGAGGGAGAGGGAGAGGGGAGAGGGGAGAGAGAGAGAGAGAATCTTTCATCCATTAGTTCACTTCCCAAATGGCTACAATGGCCAGGGCTGGGCCAAGCCAGAGCCAGGAGCCAGGAGCCTCTTCCAGGTCTCCCACGTGGGTGCAGGGGCCCAAGAACTTGGGCCATCCTCCACTGCTTTCCCAGGCCATGGCAGAGCTGGATCAGAAGTGGAGCAGCCAGAGCCCACACGGATGCTGGCACTGCAGACAGAGGCTTAACCTTCAATGCCACAGTGCCGGCCACAGGCCCAGGTTTTCAAATCCTGGTCTAGAGTCAGAGTTTTAGATCTTAAGAAGGATTCAGGGTATCACTGCTTGTTTGAAGATGAAGTCCTGTGACCTAGAATGCAGGCAGTCTCGCTAAGCTGAGAGCAGCTTCTGCTGACAGAGGGCAAGGCAACAGGGCTCTCTCAGTCCTACAAGTACAAGGACCTGATTTGTGCATTTTTTTAAAAAAAAGATCTTTCTATTTATTTGAAAGACAGCGTTACAGAGAGGCAGAAACAGAGAGAGAAGACTTCCATCCACTGATTCATTCCCCAAATGGCCGCAACAGCAGGAGCTGGGCTGATCCAAAGCCAGGAGCCAGGAGCCAGGAGCTTCTTCCAGGTCTCTCACACGGGTACAGGGGCCCAAGGACTTGGGCCATAGCAGAGAGCTGGATGGGAAGTAGAACTGCTGGGTCTTGAACTGGCGCCCTTATGGGATGCCGGCGCTGCAGGCGGCAGCTTTACTCACTATGCCATAGTGCTGGCCCTTACTTGTACATTAGTAAGCAGATTTTCCCCAGTGCCTCCAGTGGAGAATTCAGCCTGGCTCACACCTGGATTCAGCCTGGGGCTACTCTGAGCAGAGTTTGCTGTGCCAGTCGTCCTACCTGGGAAGCTAATACGTGGGTGTTATCTACCTCAAGCTGCCAGATTTGTGGTTATGTGTCATGCAGCCATACAAAAACAAACAAAAGGCAGGTGTTTGGCACAGGAACTGGGATGTCATCTGGGACGCTCACATCCCATATCAGAGTGCTTGGGTTTAAGTCCTAGCTCTGCTACAATTCCAGCTTCCTGCTCATACGTACTCTGAGAGGCGGCTGGTGACAGCTGCAGTGGTTGGGTGCCTGCTACCTGAGTGCCTGACTCCCAGACATCTGGGGAGCCGGATGGTGAATACTGCCTCTCACTCCCTCTGCCTCTCAAATACATGAATTTCTTCTGAAGTTAAAAAAGCCCACTACAGTGATGTATGTACTTTTCATTGTCACTGTAATACATCTAAGGACCTTATTGTTGGTTTGTCTCATTTGGTGAAGCTAAAGTATGAACTGGAGACTTTTTGGGTGTGTAATGAAAAGGTGAGCCTTTGGGGGGTGGGGAAGAAAATGTGATGAGCCGGAGCTGCCGCACTAGGTTAATCCTCCGCCTGCAGCGCCGGCATCCCATGTAGGCGCCAGGTTCTAGTCCAGTTGCTCCTCTTCCGGTCCAGCTCCCTTCTGTGGCCTGGGATAGCAGTGGAGGATGTCCCAGGTGCTTGGGCCCCTGCATCTGCATGGGAGACCAGGAACAAGCTCTTGGCTCCTGGCTTCAAATTGGTGCAGTGCCAGCCGTTGCGGCCATTTGGAGAGTGACCAATGGAAGGAAGACCTTTCTCTCTGTCTCTCTCTCTCACTGTCTGTAAACTCTACCTGTAAAATAAATAAATTAAAAAAAGAAAGAAAAGGTGATCTGTTGTATAGAACTTAGAAGCTAGTCGTACTCCACAATGACCTTTCTCATTGCACTCAAATAGTTTTAGCATCCATTAATAATTCTTGTCTGAATCTATTATTGCATCAGTGTTGCAAAAGAGTAATTTTTAATGACTTTCCAATTCTATCATTCTTTATACATTTATTAACATTACCCTGTAAAGAAGAGCTATGCATTTTCTTTTTCAATTTTTTAAAAAGCATTACAAAGGATTTATGAGTTCTTTTTAAATTAATTATGAATTATGTCATAGTCCATTAGAATCTGAATATTGAACATGTCCAAAATTTTGTCTGTGCAAACTTCTTTAAGCTCTACCTATGTTTTCTTATTTTAATGAAACAAAATGTCTGCATAGTGAAATCCGCAACTCCTAAGTATATAATTTGAACTTTTTAAAAAATATGTGTCCTAGGGGCTGGCACTGTGGCATATTGGGTAAAGCCACTGCACGAAGTATCGGCATCCCATATGGGTGCCAGTCTGAGTCACAGCTGCTCTACTTCCAATCCAGCTCTCTGCTATGGCCTGGGAAAGCAGTAGAAGATGGCCCAAGTCCTTTGACCCCTGCACCCAAGTGAGAGACCTGGAAGAAGCTCTTGGCTCCTGGGTTCAGATTGGCACAGCTCTAGCTGTTGCAGCCAATTGGGGAGTGAACCAGCAGATGGAAGACCCCCCCCCCCTTCTGCAACTCTGCCTTTCAAATAAATAAACAAATCTTTTTTTAAAAAAATGTGGGTCCTTTGTTAGCCAATTCCTTCCTCAATAAGCAACTTTTATTATGAATTCGTCCAACATCAGTTAATTTTTCTGATTCTTTCTGGATTCTTCTAATGTGTCCCATTAGTCTTTGGGCATTTCCTTCCTTCTGGCACAAAAAGCTGCTTCAGGTTCACCCTGCATTTTCTCTTCCCAGACATTAGTTTTAGTGAGGAGGGGTATTTACAGTCCAAGTTCTGAGTGTCCTTGTAGCTACTGGACTATCACTGCTTCTAAGCCTTTTCAATGAATAACAGCAAACTTAAAAGAAAATTAGAAGAGCTTTATATTACATTACAAAGCAACTGAAGATGAGCTGCTGATCTGATTTTACATGATCCTAAATATATCATGACTAGTATTTCCTACAAACAAGAATATTTTCAGGGCCAGCGCTGTGGCATGGTGGGTAAGGCTGCTGCCTGTAGTGCTGGCATCCCATATGGGCGCCAGTTCAAGTCCTGGCTGCTCCACTTCCGATCCAGCTCTCTGCTATGGCCTGGGAGAGCAGTAGAAGATGGCCAAGTGCTTTGGGCCCCTGCACCCACGTTGTGGACCCAGAGGAAACTCCTGGTTTCGGATTGGCCCAGCTCCAACTGTTGCGGCCATTTGGGGGAGCAATCCAGTGGATTGAAGACCTCTCTCTCTCTCTCTCTCTTTCCTCCCCCTGCCTCTCTGTAACTCCACCTTTCAAATAAATGAATAAATCTCTGAAAAAAAAAGAAAAGAATATTCTCTTGGTGCCAGCATTGTGGCTCAGTGGGTTAAGCTACTGTTTGCAGCACTGGGAGTCAATATGGGTGCCAGTTCGACTCCCAGCTGCTCTGCTTCTGATCCAGCTCCTTGCTAATGCTCTTGGGAAAGCAGTGGAAGATGTCCTGTGTCCTAAATGCTCTCCCTGCAACCATGTGGGAGACCTGGAGAAAGTTCCTGGCTTTGGCCTGGCCCAAAGCTCTAGCCATTGCAACCATTTGGGGAGTGAAATAGGGCGTGGAAGATAATCTCTCTCATTCATTCTCTCTGTAACTCTGCCTTTCAAATAAATAAATACAATCTTTAAAAAAATAAATGAGGGGGGCCGGCGCTGCGGCTCACTAGGCTAATCCTCTGCCTACGGTGCCGGCACACCGGGTTCTAGTCCCGGTCGGGGCGCCGGATTCTGTCCCGGTTGCCCCTCTTCCAGGCCAGCTCTCTGCTGTGGCCAGGGAGTGCAGTGGAGGCTGGCCCAAGTGCTTGGGCCCTGCACCCCATGGGAGACCAGGATAAGTACCTGGCTCCTGCCATCGGATCAGCGCGGTGCGCCGGCCACAGCGCGCCGGCCGCGCCGGCCACTGGAGGGTGAACCAACGGCAAAGGAAGACCTTTCTCTCTCTCTCTCTCACTGTCCACTCTGCCTGTCAAAAAATTTAAAAAAAAAAGAAAGAGAGAAAAAAAATAAATGAGGGGCCAGTGCTATGGCATAGCAGGTAAAAGCTGCCACCTGCAGTGCTGGCATCCCATATGGTCTCAGCTGCTCCACTTCCAATCCAGCTCTCTGCTATGGCCTGGGAAAGCAGTGGAGGATGGCCCAAGTCCTTGGGCCCCTGCACCCGTGTGGGAGACCCAGAGGAAGCTCCTGGCTCCTGGATGAAAGAGCCCCCCTCCTTCCCCTGCTTCTCCTTCTCTCTCTGTGTAACTCTGACTTTAAAATAAATAAATAAATCTTTTAAAAAGATTTGTTGGCTCACTCCTCAATTGGCTGCAACAGCCGAGCTGTGCCAATTCAAAGTCAGGAGCTTCTTCCAGGATAAACAAGAACAGAGAATTAATCTCTAGCAAACCTACCCAATAAGAAGTACTGAAATGAATCCTTCAGGCTAAAATAAAAAAAAAATACTACACAGAAATTTCAATCTATACGAAGAAATAAAGAACATAAATATAAAAAAGAGCCTAGGGGCTGGCTTTGTGGCAGAGCAGATAAAGCCACTGTGTGCAATATTGGCATTCCATATGGGTTTGTGTCCCTTTTGCTCCACTTCTGATCCAGCTCACTGCTACTGGCTTTGGAAAGCAAAAGGAGATGACCCAAGTGCTTGGGCTCCTACCACCCATGTGGGAGTCCCAGATGGAGCTTCTGGCTCCTGGCTTTGGCCTGATCCAGCCCCCAAAAAAGGCCGTTGCAACTATCTGGGGAGTGAACTAGAGGATGGAAGATCTCTCTGTCTCTCTCTATAACTCTGACTTTCAATTAAGATAAATACAATTTTTAAAAATAGCCTAGGGGCCAGTGTTGTGGCATAGCAGGAAAAGCTGCCACCTGCTGTGCTGGCATCCCATGTGGGCACCAGCACAGCAGGTGGTGGCTTTACCCACTATACCACAGTGCCAGCCCTCTGATCCACTTCTGTTCCAGCTTCCTGCTAATGAGCCTGGGAAAGCAGCAGAAGATGGCCCAGATACTTGGGCTTCTGTATCCACGTGGGAGACCCGGATAGAATCTGTGGCTCCTGGCTATTTCCTGGCCCAGCCCTGACAGTTGCAATCATCTGGGGGAATGAACCATCAGATGGAAGACCTCTCTGTCTCTTCCTCTCTCTCCATAACTCTGCCTTTCAAACAAATAAGTCTTTAAAACTTGCCACAAATAAACTAACTGGAAAAAAAATATACAGACCATGACTGTCTTTGAAGTAATTTTGAGGCATATTTGTCCTCACTCCCCAGATATCAGCACCACCCTGGTTTTCATTTATATCATTCCCTCGATGTTCCTTCAAACTTACCCACTTAAATAGTTTCATGATTGAAAAATTTATTATCATTACATATACTTTCAGTACACACAGAAGTAAAGACTGTGGTTTAATGAAGCCCATATGTAAGTGTACATCACCCAACTCAAAAAATTATCTGGTTCTCAACAGTCTTTCACTAATGCTGCCCCACAATTTTTCTCATCTCAATCCAAAACATCACATAAACACTCTGCTATTTCTTTTTTTTAAAGATTTATTTTATTTGAAAGTCAGAGTTACACAGTTATGCAGAGAGAGAAGGAGAGGCAGAGAAAGAGAGGTCGTCCATCTGATGGTTGACTCCCCAGTTGGCCACAACAGCCAGAGCTGCGCCGATCCGAAGCCAGGAGCCAGGAGCGTCTTCTGGGTCTCCCACGCAGGTGCAGGAGCCCAAGGACTTAGGCCATCTTCTACTGCCTTCCCAGGCCATAGAGGGAGCTGGATCAGAAGTGGAGCAACCAGGTTTTGAACCGGTGCCCATATGGGATGCCGGCACTGCAGGCCAGGGCGTTAACCCCCAGCACCACAGCGCCAGCCCCTACACTCTGATATTTCTAATAGTTAAGGGCTCATAGAAAAGTTGAAAAAAAAATACAAAGAAATTCTACGTACTCTTCAATTCATCAATTATTGACATTTTGCTTTATCTTGCTCTCTCTCCATAGATGGGCAATGCCACGGCAGTTAAGCCGCCACTGGGGACGCTTCCATCCCATAGCAGAGTGCCCAGGTTCCAGCTCTGCCTCTGCTTTCCATCTGGCTTCCTGCTGATGCGTACCCTGGAGGCAGCAGATGATCTCAAGCACTCAAGTCCCTGCCCACACTTGGGAGACCCTGATTCAGTTCTTGGCCCCTGGCTTTGGACTGACCCAAACTTGGCTGTTGCAGCCATTTGGGGAGTGAACCAGCAGACGGAAGACCTCTCTCTCTGTCTCTTCCTCTCTCTGTCTATAACTGTACCTCTCAAATAAATAAATAAAAATTTTTAAAAAACAAATAAAATAAAATTGGAGCCGGTATTGTGGCATGGCAACTAAGCCACCGCCTGTGATGCTGGCATCCCATCTGGGCACTGGCTGGAGTCCTAGCTGCTCCACTTCCAATTCAGCTCTCTGCTAATGTGCCTGGGAAAGTAGCAGAGGATTGCCTAAGTGCTTGGACCCCTGCCACCCAGGTGGGAGACCTGGAGAAAGCTCTTGGCTTCTGGCTTTGGTCTGGCCCAGCCCTGGTCATTGTGGCCATTTGGGAAGTGAACCAGCAGGAGGAAGACCTCTCTGTCCCACCTTTCTCTGTAACTCTGCCTTTCAAATAAATAAATGAATCTTTTAAAAAATAAAAGAAAATGAAATCTAATTTCACAAGTTCATTTTGTTGTCAGATCTTTGGTCTCCTTTGATTTAGAACTATTCCTCAGCATGTCATTGTCTTTAACAACCTTAATATTTATGATGAGACAAGGAATTATTAGAATGTCCATCAGTTACTGTTTTTCTGGCATCAAAAATAGATTTAGGCACAGGGGTAGAGAACCATTTTTCTGCCAAGGAAGGACCATTAGGATATTTATAACATTATTTGCAGGCCACACAAAATTATGAACTTAAAAAACAGCCTGCTATAGAGTTATTGAATTTTGAGTCCTGCCTACGATTGCTTTGGCAGGACCAGAGCAAATCCATCCCCCTTTGTTGAAAATACTCCAGAAACGGTGTTTTCTTCTCAATGCTTCATTTTAGAGGCGTATGATTTCAAACTGTCCTGTCGTTGGTCAGGTTAACTTTGGTCACAGTTTGAGCAGTGTCTCCCAACCTCCCTCACTGCAGGTGACTGGGCTCCCTTTGTGAACAGAGCCTTTGAGATGCTATAAATATCCCAGAGTTCATAAAGCTTTCTCCCACCAATTTCAGCATCTGCTAGTAATTCATGCCTGAATCTGTTATTACTGCCATGGTTGCCAAACACACACATGCATATATTACATACATTACCAACATCAATCTGGAATCATGGTTTTCTATTTTATTCAACTGGTTATAATAATTTTTTAAAGGTGTTTATTTAAGAGGCAGAGAAAGGGAGAGACAGAGAAAAATGTCTTCTATCTGCTGGCTCACTCCCCAGATGGCTGCAATGGCCAGAGCTCAGCCAATCTGAAACCAGGAGCCAGGATCTCCTTCCAGGTCTCTCACATGGGTACAAGGGCCCAAGCACTTGGGCCATTTTCCACTGCTTTCCCAGGCCATAGCAGGGAGCCGGACCAGAAGAGGAGCAGCCAGGACTAGAACTGGCAGCCATATCAATGCCAGTGCCCTAGACAGAGGCTTAGGCCACTATGCCACGGTGCCAGCCCCAGGTTCTAATCTTTTACTATCATTATTGAGTCTGGTATTCAAATTAACTGTGACTTAGCAAGTTGGAACCCTTTCACAGTGGCTCAATCAGGATTTTTAAAAAGCTTAAGCCCTGGGTCTGGTGCTGTGGTGCAGCGGGTTAAAGCCCTGGCCTGAAGCACCGGCATCCGATATGGATGGAAGCCCTCTCTCTCTGTCTCAACCTCTCTCTGTAACTCTGTCTTTCAAATAAGTAAAATAAATCTTTTATAAAAAAGCTTAAGCCCTGAAGTATCACTATAATTAATATTAAAAATTCCCTGATATGGGGCTGCTGCTGTGGCACAGCGGGTAAAGCCACTGCATTGCTGGCAGGCTTCCCATATGGGAGCAGATTCCAGTCCTGGCTGCTCCACTTCCAAACCGGCTTCCTGCTGGTGTGCCTGGGAAAACAGCAGAAGGTGGCCCAAGGACTTGGGCCCCTGCACCCACGTGGAAGATGCAGAGGAATTTCCTGGCTCTTGGGTTTGGCAGTCAGTCACTGTAGCCATTTGGGGAGTGAATCAGTGGATAGAAGATCTCTCTCTCTCTCTCTCTCTCTCTCTCTCTTTCTCTCTCCGTCTCTCCCTCTCTAACTGTGCCTTTCAAATAAATAAATAAATCTTTTTAAAAAAATTTCCTGATATGATCTCATACCCAGTTCATGTTCAAATTTCATGATATTTCAAAACATCTTTTTAAAATTTATTTTCATATACTTGAAAGCAGAGAGAGAGAGAGAGAGAGAGAGAGAGATCTTGAATCTGCTGCTTCATTCCTCAAACACCTATTACAACCAGGGCTTGGCCAGGCTGAAGCCAGGAACCTGTAACTTCATCCATACCTCCCACATGGGCGGCAGCGTCCTAAGCATTTGGGCCATCATTTGTTGCCTCCCAGGATGCACCAGTAGGAAGCTGGACTGGAAAGAGAGGCGCTGGCACTCAAACTCGGCACGCTAATGTGGGATGCAGGGGTCCCAAGCAGTGGCTCACCCTGCTGCGCCATAATGCCCGTCTCTTGTCTTTTTATAATTTTGTGTTTGTTTAAACTGGGATCCAAATAAAATTTTTTGACTTTTTTAACTTGAAGTTAAGAGAGACGAAGACGGACAGGAAGACAGAGATCTTCTACCTGCAAGCTCATTCATTCTGCAAATGCCTACAATAGCCAGGGGTGAGCAGGGCAAAGCCAGCAGTCGGGAACTCAACACGGTCTCCCACAGGTTTTGCAGGAACTCGACTACTTGAGCCATCACCTGCCTCCCAGGGTGTGCAGTAGCAGGAATCTGGAATTGGACGCAGAAGCAGTACCTGAACCCCAGCACTCCAGCGTGGCTATGGGTGTTCTATGCAATGCTCTTACCTAGAATTGCTTCAAAATGAACCAGGACACATATAGACATCAAAAATTAGAATCCTGGGGCAGGAGTTTGGCCTAGTGGTTAAGATACCTGTATTCCATATTGGAGTACTGGGTTCAAGTCCTACCCCCAGTTCTTGACTCCAACTTCCTGCTAATGCAGACCTAGGGAGACAAGTAGTTAGGTCCCTGCCACCTACATGGGAGATCTAGATTGAGTAACTGATTTTCAGCTTCAGCCCCAACTCAGCCCTACCCACTGTGGACACATTTCACATTCTCTCTCTCTCTCTCCCCCTTTCTAGTAAGTAAAATTAAAAAAAAAAATCTTTGCAGGGCTGGCTTAGTGGTATAGCAATTAAAGCCACTGCCTGCAAAGCTCAGATCCCACATGGATGCCATTTTGAGTCCTGGCTGCTCCTCTTCCGATCCAGCTCTCTGCTATGGCCTGGGAAAGCAGTGGAGGATGGCCCAAGTCCTTGGGTCCCTGCCATGTGGGAAACCCGGAAGAAGCTCCTGGCTCCTGGCTTCGGACAGGCCCAGCTTCAGCCATTGCAGCCATTTGGGAGGCAAACCAGAGAATGGAAGATCTCTCTATCTCTCTGCATCTCCCTCTCTCTCTGTAACTCTTTCAAATAAATAAATAAATAAATCTTTTTAAAAAAACTTTGCACCCCAAATATGATATTCACATTTACAATCTGGATGATTTTGTTATAAAAATTTAAATATCTCTCAGATGAATAATTAGGATAAACATGGTACCTGCAACATCGTATTCTTACTTCATCAAGTACCGACCTAGCTGTCACACAAACTCTCCAAGGCTGCCATCTGCACAATGTGAGTTGACAAATTCCATCCATGAGGTGACTCAGCAGCCTCAGGGAAGCCTGCATCTTAATTGTGTGATAATCTCTGTCTTCTAAGAATGTAAGCAGACACACAAGGAACCCAGCTTCGTGGCTTCTCATGAGACATAACTTTAGGCTACCTAACGCCTGTGAATATCCCAGGAAATGGTGGCTTAGGCCTTGCTACATCCTATTTCATGTATCTCTGCTCACTTGTTTTCTCTCATGAACAAACATCAACTTCCTTTCCAAAACAGTTTTTATTAACTGTTTCCTATACTTTATTTAAACCCGATAACCTCAGTTCGTACAAATTTTTTCCTTAATTTTGATGAGGGTCTGGCATTGTGGCATAGAAAGTTAAGTTTCTTCCTGTGACACCTGCAACCCATATGGGTGCCCACTTGAGACCTGGCTGCTGCACTTCTGATCCAGCGTCCTGCTAATATGCCTGAGAAAGCAGTGGAAGATGGCCCAAGTCCTTCGGCCTCTGCACCCACGTAGGAGACCTGGAAGAAGCTCCTGGCTCCCGGCTTCAGCCTGGCCCCGCCCTGGCTATTGCAGCCATTTGGGGAGTGAACCAGAGAATGAAAGATCTCTCTCTCTCTGTGTGTGTGTGTGTGTGTGTGTATGTGTCACTCCTCCTGTCTCTGTAACTCTAACCTTTCAAATACATAAAAATAAATCTTTAAAAATAATTATGTTAAGGAACCAAACTCACAATTCATTGCAAACTAGAACATTTCAAATAATAGATTTCTATAATCACAAATAAAGGTACAACTTATTGAACAACGGAAATACTGGAATTCCTAAATTGATGAAGGTTATTTAGTTGTTGGTTTTGTTTGATGAACATAAATCCTTTCCCATAAAAAGGAAGTGTCTCATTATCAGACAGCCCTTTGGGGTGGGTCGGACCCCATTTTACCCAGCCTGATGTGCCCTGTGGGATGCAGCCCCAGGGCTCCGTCTGGTTTCAGTGTGTGAGAGGCAGGCGTCCGGCAATTCCAGCGGGAGAAGAACTCACGGTGTCACTAGAGGGCGCACTTGAGTGCCTCCCGCCCAAAGGCTGCGTATCTGACGGGGGTGTGTACCCCCCTGACCAAAGCACCCCTGCGTATTCTCATAACTGCTCGTGCCGCCGTTTTGGCCATAGTCACTGCGCATGGCAGTGAAGTCTTGTTTGTCTCTTCCAGGGGAAAACCTGGGATCGTATTTCACTCCCTGAGGTCTCTCTCATCTTCAGCGTCCTGCCAGCCTGCCCTTCCTTGACAAGCCAGGCAAGGGACGTCTGGGGGACCTGGGACAGGGCGTAAGCCCCGAGAGCCGCAGCTGCCGTTCTCTGACAGCTGCTCCTCCCGGGCTCCTCCACACAGGCTTGGGTGCGCGGGTAGCAGGAGGCAGCCGGGTCCCGGCGGAAGGGGACCCTGCAGCACTGGGAATTGTGTGTAATCAGCTGGCAGCCGACGCTCAGGCGAGAGCGACGCAGTAGCTCCTCCCTGACAGTCCAAGTCCACTCACTCATGTGTCTGGTGGGACAGTGGCGGGGCAGGTGGCTGAGAGAGCCGTGGCTGGAAGGGTGAGGACAGAGAGCGCGGGGAAGGAGGGAGAGGCTTCCAGGTGCCCACCCGTGGTCATCTGAGCACAGAATGGAAAGTCACCTACAGGGAACAGCAAAGACAAATTCGGGGGCGCGAGCCGTGGCACAGGGAGCTAAGTCATCACCTGTGACACCGTTATTCTATGTTGGAGCACCGGTTCGAGTCTCTGCTGCTCCTCTTCTGATCCAGCTCCCTGCTAACGCACCTGAGGAGGCAATAGAAGATGGCCTAAGTCCTTGGGCCCCTGCACCCACGTGGGAGACCCAGACAGATTTCCAGGCTCCTGGCTTCAGCCTGGCCCAGCCCTGGTTGCTGCACTCATTTGGGGAACAAATATGTGTGTCTCCCTCTCTCTGTGTCATTCTGCCTTTGAAATAAATAAAAATAAATGTGAAAAAAAGGAGTGTTGAGGCCTAATGGGTAAAGCTGCCAGCTGCAATGCCAGTATCCCATACGCGCACCAGTTCAAGTTGTGGCTGCTCTGCTTCCAATCCAGCTCCCTGCTAATGCGATGGGGGATGGCCCAAGCTCTTGGGCCCCTGCTACTCATGTGGGAGACCCAGATGAAGCTCCTGGCTACTGGCTTCAGCCTGGCCCAGCCCTGGCTGCTGTGGCCACTTGGGGGAGTGAACCAGTGGATTGAAGATCTCTCTCTATCTCTCCCTTTTTTGCTCTGAAACTCTTTCGAACAAAATAAATAAATTTCTTTAAAAAAAATTATGGGGCCGTTGCTGTGCCATAGCAGGTAGAGCTGCCACCTGTAGTGCCGGAATTCCATATGGGTGCCAGTTCAAGACCCAGCCACTCCACTTCTGATCCAGCTCTCTGCTATGGCCTGGGAAAGCAGTGGAAGATGGCTCAAGGTCGTGGGCACCTGCATCCACATGGGAGAGCTGGAAGAAGCTCCTGGCTCCTGGCTTCAATTGACCCAGCTCCCGCCTTTGAGGCCATCTGGTGTGGGGAGCAACTCGGACTAGACTAAGTTACTGGAATTAAGACTTATTCTATGCATCTGCTCTCCCACAATATGGCACTGAGAAGGGAGTAACAACTTCTACGCAGCTGCCTCTCGCCAATTTGATTGACTGAGCTGCAGGAGCTGATCTTGCTCCTGATTGGAGGAGAGCAGCGTACTTGGCATGTGGGTAGCAGAGTTGGGATTGGTGGAAGAGGACTATAAAGGAGGAGAGAGACAGCATGCACCAGGAACATCTAAGGGGAACATCTATCTGAAGGAACACCTGTGCAGCCCCCGAGAGAGCCGGCCGGCGGTGTGCCGCTCCCCCGCGGAAGTGGGGAAAGTGGCAGGGGGAGCCGCCCTTCCACGGAGGTGGAAGGGTCGGTAGCCAACCCGGGGAAGAACCAGCAGCAAACCCGGGGAGGGCCGAGCAGACAAAAGAACAGTGCAGGGTCCTGTGTCGTTCCTCCACGAAGAGGGGGAGCGACAATCTGGGGAGTGAACCAGTGGATGGAAGATCTTTCTCTTTCTCTCTGCCTCTGCCTCTCTGTAACTCTGCCTTTCAAATAAATAAATAAATCTTTAAAAATTTTATTTTATTTACTTGAAAGAGTTACAAAGAGAAGTAGAGAAAGAGAGAGAGGTCTTCCATCCATGGATTCACTCCCTAAATGGCCTCATTGGCCGAAGGAGCTTCTTCTGGATCTCCCACGTGGGTGCAGGGGCCCAAGGACTTGGGCCATCTTCTGCTGCTTTCCCAGGCCACAGCAGAGAGCTGGATCGGAAGTGGAGCAGCACTTTAACCTGCTGTGCAGAGCCCCGGCCCCAAATCTCTCTTTCTCTTTAAATGATTGATGTATTTACTTGAAAGTCTGCGTTCCAGGCCAGGTGGCCGTCCTGTGCCTGTGTTCACTCATCTCAAGTGACTTGGGTGAGCGTTTTGTCTCAAAGGACTGGCTGGGGAGGGAACAGGCCTCACCTGTCTCTCACAGATGGGAACTTCTTCCGGTTGCATAGTTTCCATCCGGATTGTTGAAAGAATTCTCCACATTCTCACCGGGCGTGGGAAAACCCTTTTTGGTCATTTGTTAGCACTATTCTCCTCCAACGAGCCTGGGCTCCTGCTCCCTGGAGGGCACCTCTCGCCTCCTCGCCACTCCGAATGCAGCGCTCGGGAGCCCCATCTGGAGAAGTTCCTCTGGGGAACCACGAGGTGGCGCTGCCGGGCGCAAGCCCAGAGCCGCGCGCCCGTGTCCCTCGGGCTTCGGCCCCGCAGCTACGCGGCGCAGGATCAACCTGGCTGACTGTGGGCGCCCCGGTTTCTTCATCAATCTTCCCATCTGTCCCACAGACATTTGCCGAATGCTGCCAGGAGCCAGGAAGTGGAAAAGAATACTAATAAGCGTCGGTACCGCACCCGGCCGCTTACACGTGCGCTCTCTGCAGCTGACAGGCTCGCAGGTGGCGCTGCAGAGTAAGAAAGGCTGGGTCATACTGTGGGCTTTCAGGAGGACCCCCGAGCCGCGGCAGAAAGGTGGGGCGCAGTTTTCTGTGCAGGGAGGGGCTGGCTCCTCCCGAGGCCCCGGTGTGGCTCTGTCAGGGTGTTTGGGGTACCCCGCACCCCAGGCCGCATCCTTTACCAAACCCAGAGCAGCCGTCAAGGCACTGCTTCTTCACTGGCCCCACAAGCGTTTGCCCTCCTCTCATACTAGCAAGTGCCTAAGGCAGGTGCAAATGGAAGACCTTGGGCTCCAGACGGACAAACCTGCTTTTAAGCCCCAGCTTAGCCAGCTGCTGTGCCAGTGACCTTGAACGACTTGATTAACTTCTCTGACCTAGAAGATGGGGTTGATGATACCTGAGAGAGAGATCTTCCATCCGCTGGTTCACTCCCCAAATGGCCGCAATGGCCAGGGGTGGGCCAGTCTGAGCCAGGAGTGAGGAGCTTCCCTGGGTCTCCTACATGGGTGCAGGGGCCCAAACACCTGAACCATCTGCTGCTGCTTTCCCAGATGCATTAGCAGGGAGCTGGATCGGAAGTGGAGCAGCTGGGACTTGAACCAGAGTCCATATGAGATGCTGATGCTGCAGAGGGCAGCTTTACCTGCTACGCCACAGCGCCGGCCCGGTGATACTTGCTTTTATTTTGGAGGATGTGTCCTGCAGGGTTGAAGGACCAGGAGGCCTGAGTTCAGGTTCTGGCATAGTGACTTGAGAAGTCACTGCATCTCCTTGCGTCAAGGTTTCTTCATCGCTCCTGTGGAGATATACACTTGCCTCACAGGACTAACAGAGACTTAAGTAGGGTGGCTTTCTAATCCCAGGCCTGTGACATGGTGTCGCGGTGGCTGCTGCTCACTCCTCACGCACACTGCACTTGCTGCCAGGAACAGACTGCAGCCATATATTCTCTTACTTCTTGTGAACGTTATGTTTGTTGGCCTTGTCTCCACAACAAGATGTTAAACTTTATAAGGTCATGGATCACGTTGCCTAGCACCACGCCCAGCACACACTAAGCACAGAACAAACAGTTCTCTGTGCCAAGTACCAAGGCTGGGAAACCCGGATCCTGGCACTTTCATGGATTCTGCCAACATTTGAAGAGCTATATTCAGGCTCATCACGTCTAGGACTCTTGCCTTTTTAGGATTTAAACTATCTGTGTGGGGCCAGCACTGTGGCATAGCAGGTAAAGTCGCCGCCTGCAGTGCCAGCATCCTGTATGGGCACCGGTTCAAGTTCCGGCTGCTCCACTTCCAATCCAGCTCTCTGCTGTGGCCTGGGAAAGCAGTAGAAGATGGCCCAAGTGCTTGGGCCCCTGCACCTGTTGTGGGAGACCCGGAAGAAGCTCCTGGCTCCTGGATTCAGATCAGCTCAGCTTTGGCTTTTGTGGCCATCTGCGGGAGTGAACCTGTGGATGGAAGACCTCTCTCTCTCTCTCTCTCTCCCTCTCTCTCTCCCTCTCTCTCTCTTTCTCTCTTTCTCTCTTTCTCTCTCTTTCCCTCTCTCTTCCCCCTCCCTCTCTGTAGCTCTGCCTTTCAAATTAATAAATCTTAAAAAAAAAAAGTATGTGAGCCTGCCACAGAGCCTGTATATGAAACAACTGCACAGAGCGCTTTTTTTTTTTTTTTTTGACAGGCAGAGTGGACAGTGAGAGAGAAAGGTCTTCCTTTACCGTTGGTTCACCCTCCAATGGCCGCCGTGGCTGGCGCGCTGCTGCCGGCGCACCAAGCTGATCTGGAAGCAGGAGCCAGGTGCTTATCCTGGTCTCCCATGGGGTGTAGGGTCCAAGCACTTGGGCCATCCTCCACTGCACTCCCAGGCCACAGCAGAGAGCTGTCCTGGAAGAGGGGCAACCGGGACAGAATCCGGCGCCCCGACTGGGACTAGAACCTGGTGTGCCGGCGCCGCAAGGCGGAGGATTAGCCTATGGAGCCACGGTGCCGGCCACAGAGCTCTTTTGAACAACCATCCTCAGGTTCACAAAGCTACACGTGGGAGAAACGGGATTTGAGCCTAGGTCTTTCTGAGCCTGGAGCTCTTGCCCATGGCCATGACACCACCCTGTCTCCCTGGTAGTGCTGCCCATGCAAGCACTTCACAGCACAATTGGCCCATATTAAGTACTCAATACAAGGCGGCTCTCTTCTTTCTGTCGAGACTGCTGCTTGGGGCACCTGCATTGCACACTGGAGTGTTTGGGATGGCGTTCTGCCTGGGCTTCTGATCCTGCTTCCTGCTATTGTGCCTTGGAGGTAGCAAGTGATGGCCCACGTACTTGGGTTCCAACCACCTATGTGTGAGGCCCAGATGGAGTTCTGGGCTCCTAGCTTTGGCCTGGCCGAGCCCCAGCTGTTATAGACATTTGGAGAGGAAACCAGTGGAGATGCAAGATCTCTCTGTCTCTGTCTTTTCCTATCTCTGTCAATCTGGCTTTCAGATCCATCTGTCAATCAGTTTGTTTTTTAAACAGAAGTGTGTTGGTGAGTTGGTCTCTGCACCCGTGCAGGGGAACAGAGTGCATGTAAAAGCTCATCCCTGCCCTCAGGTGATCCTAATGTGCTGCAGAGAAGCCTCACGGAGCTGGGGCCTTTCCAGCAGAGCCTCTGGAGGAAGGCTGCGTTTTAGGCCACACGTGAGAAGGGGGCGTTGAAGTGCCTCATCCAAGCACACGGAGCCCCCTGCCACGGTGTCACCTCCCACATTCCTGGGAGAGCTGCTCCCCCGGGGAGGGCACAGGAAGGCAAGGAGAGGACCTGGACGCTAAGCCTGGTGTTCCCCGGGGACAGATGCCTCTGCGTGTGTCCCCTGTCCCCATGCTGAAACCCTCAGCCTATGACCCATCCGTGGAGAGGGACGCTCTCAGCCGAGGCCTGGTGCCTGAGAAAAGCAGTGTGCGCCTGCCACAGGGCCTGCGTATGAAACATGCACAGAGCTATTTTGAGCCACCATCCTCAGGAATCCTGATCTCCCCACTTACATAACTGGAACGAGGTCACCAAGTACTCCCAGCAGTGTCAGAAGAAATGCCTCGTCGGGGGAGGGCACCAACTCCGGAGTCACAGAGAGGAGCCCTTCCTTCGCCCTGGGTTAATCCATCTACATCCAAGGGACAGCTGAGGACAGGAGAGACGTGGACAGGAACTACGTGGACCAAGCACTTTCTTTTAAAATTAGCAAGGCCACAGAAGAAAGGTGAAATCACCAGATCCTCCGGTTCTGGCTTTGGTAATATGCTGCCGATGGTAGCCATGGAAACCAGCAGAGGTGTCAAATCTTAGCTCTCACAGTCAGAAGGGAACCTGAAGTTATTCTGATCCGGGTGTTTTCTTCCTAAATAGAAACTGGATTAAACCTAACCGGGCCGCAAGCTTTCCCCCGCTGCCTGCCTTGGAATGTCTCAGTTTCTTTCTTTCTGATTACCCAGAACCTAGTCATGCATCAGGATTCGATTCTGCTGGTCTGTGAAGTGTTAAATGAGCCTGGGTTAGGTAAGAAAAGGAGAGAAACTGACAGCAGGCATTCATCACCCTATGTGGGCGGGAGGCCTGAGATGTCCTGACGGCGTTCAGGGGCTCACGGGGGTGTTCAGTATCTCTGCATCGTGGTGGCCGCCACAGCCCGAGCCGCGTCCTTGGCAGGGACTCTGACAGTAGGCAGTTCTCACATTCATCCAGCTTCCGTGCGAGGAAGAGAGGAAGTTGGCTTCAGGATGAAAAAAAAAAAAATCCCAGATGGCTCCTGGGAGCCTCAGCTTGGAACCGCTGAGGGCAAGCGTGTGAGGCGGGACTGGCGAGGCTGGGGTGAGGAGCGGCCCGCGGGGATCGTGAGTGGCGTGGGCAGCAGCCGCTCCCTGCACACACAGGTCCTCTGCCCAAGCGCCTCCGCGGCCTCATCAGTACGTGCCTCAGACACCAGGTGTTGCCAAGGCTCTGAAAGGCGACTTCTGTCTCGGGTGTGCGTCCGGCTAGCAGCAGAACCACCGTTCCTTCTGGGTCTGACCAAGCGAGAGAAATCACACAGTAGTTCAACCAGAGAAACTTTAATAAAAAGAATTACTAACTATAAGGGTGCAGGATTGAGAGATTGCCTGGTAAGAAATAAAGAGAACTCTAATGACTATGGAAAGAATGGATCCAAGAGCCACCCTGAGGCTGAAAGACAACACCCAGGGAAAATCCCCAGACCCAGACCCAGCTCTGTGCAGACAGGATCGAGATGTTGTGCTGGTGGAAATCTGCCCTCTGAAGTGCTAGAGACAGCTGTCCACTGGGGAGGTGTCCGCATCACTAGACAGGGAGCAGTAGAGGAGGGGCACTGGCTAGGGGAGGGGGAAGCCATCTGCTGGCTGCAGCTGGCCGCTGACCCTTGCAGGAGCTGGATGCTGGCAGGCCTGCCCAGTGAGCACCCCTGAGTCAGGAAGCAAACAAGCCTCCATTCCTTCTGCAGGGCCCCCAGTGCCCTCAAACTTCAGTGCCAGCCCAGGCCGCGCAGGAGGATGTGTCGGCAGGCCCAGACCCATCTTCACAGAGCAGTGCAGAAGGGCGAACCTGGAGTGCAGAGCCCAGAAGCTAACAAGCTGCCCTGTGTCTGAGACAACCACTCTCCTTTCGGAAATAGACAGAGGCGCGCTGAAGGGACCAGTGAGTAGAATTTAGCACCTGTTCTGTGCTGTGCTTAGACTTGCATTGCATGGAAATCAGGTGTGGTGGAAGTTTCTGAAGAGCCCTGTGCCGTGTGGAGAAAAGCTCTTCCCCACAAAGACTCCTGTTAGATACTTTAACATCACTGTGTAGCAACGTGTGCTTCCTCTCTGGTAATTAAGGAAATGAAATCTAAAACGACTTCAGGGGTGGATGGTTGGGACACCGGCATGCCGGAGGCAGCAGGCAGTGACTCAGGTACTTGTTCCCGACACCCATGTGGCAGACCCATGAGTTCCAAGTACCTGGCTTGCTCCTGGCTTTGACCTGGCCCAGCCCCAGTTATTGTGGGCATTTAGGGAGTGAACCAATGGATGAAAGATCGACCTCTCTCTCCCTGCCTTTCAAATAAAATGAAAATAAATGAAATTATTTTAAAGATCAAGTCAATGTATACATATTTTAAAGATTGTTGGACCCTCGGAGTGAGGATACTAACACGTCGAGAGGCACACTCCAAAGACTCAGAGTCCAGACCAGCTGATGCAAAAGCAAGAGGATTTATTCAGCGTCTGCACAGACCAGCCTCCTGAACTCAGGAGTCCAGAGAGCGCCCCCAGCACAAAGCCACATGGTTTATATACCCGCAGCGACCAATCAAAAGCACTATAGAGTCCGTGCACACAGCAGTCCAATCCGTGAGCTGATCATGTGAAGGGCATGTGTCTTATCCAATCAGCTACGGGATCACATGGGAGGCCATGCACACAGCAGTCCAATCCGTGAGCTGATCATGTGAAGGGCATGCGTCTTCTATCCAATCAGCTACGGGATCACATGGGAGGCATGCACCTCATCACCATTTTGTTGTTTACTTCTTTAGCAGTTCCTTTCCCTGTCAGCGTCATCTTGTTCACCCTGAGGGGGACGACGTCTCGCTCCTTTTGTTCCCCTGGTGGGAGAGCAGCATCCCGCTTCCCACACCGTTATTTGAGTATTAGGAGGCATACAAACTGGGTTAGGTCTTAGCACAGCCAGGCGCAAGTGTCGCAGCTACCTAAGCATAGGGTCCCTTATTTTTATAGCTGCACCTAATTTTAGCTTTGGGGGAAAAAGTTTAGGGCTATAATTTTTAAACTTTAATTTTATTTGGGGCAAAGGTAACTTCTTGTTTTTAATGGTATTGGCTTAGGTCACTCCATCTTGGTTTGATTTTTAAGGTTCTTCAAGATGACTTCAATGCACTATTTAACACCCACTGACAGGTTACAGCTAAACAATCTGGAACCATATAAACAGTTACCTGCAACCCGCTTGCTCCCATGAGATGGCCAACACGAAGCACTCTGGCTTCCTTGGAGAAAAGCTCTCCCACATGCTTAATGTTTACAGACAAAGCTTTCCTCTAATGTCAGGTCCCCAGAGGTCACTCTCAGACAAACGAGCTGCCCTTGCCACAACCTAGCGAAGTTCCCGCCTCCCTCAAAGCATCCACTTGCTCTCTTTCAGACCCTTGGCCCCATCAGTAGGGTGATCGTAAAACCCAGCTTGTCTGGGTGCCCCTGCTCACACTGAGTGCCTTGGTGTAATTATAAAAGCGTCCCTCTGGGTACTTCAAAACGTCCAGTTTTGCATTTGCATGGTAAGTGACAGGTCAGCTGACCCATTAGTCAGATGTATGTTTCAGGGTGAGCCCTCCTTCCAGTACTTACAAGGAGTCATTCCCATGTGTCCTGCTGAGGACATGTGGAACCCCAAGCTGGCAGAGGTAGCATCTGAGATTGCCTGAGGGGTGTGAGGGGCTGGGGTAGGGAGGGGACGAGGTGTTGTCTTGAGAGACGGGGCTGGATTTACTTGTCAGGAAAGATCTCAGGGGCCCTTGACCCCCAATGGGGCCGGGAAGGCAGGGAGCCTCTTACAAAGAAAGAACAGCCAGGTTCCTGGCTCTCCAGAGACTGAAGTTAGCAGAGAAGACAAATAAACAACAGTGCAAGATCGTGTGTGCCAGGTCCACTCTGGCACATATTTATTGAGTGGTTAATTCACACAAACTACGCATATGCAAGGATATCAGGCTAGGCACTGGGAATAGACAGTCCGGCGCTGGGTACATTGGAGAAGCTGAGTGTAGGGTAGCAGAACTGGGTAGGCTTTACTGAGTCTTGTTGCAGAGTTGTCTTGATTTTTTTTAAAAAAGATTTATTTCTTGGGGCCGGCACTGTGGCTCACTTGGTTAATCCTCCGCCTGCAGCACCGGCATCCCATATGGGCACCGGGTTCTAGTCCCGGTTGCTCCTCTTCCAGTCCAGCTCTCTGCTGTGGCCCAGGAGTGCAGTGGAGGATGGCCCAACTGCTTGGGCTCCTGTACCTGTGTGGGAGACCAGGAGGAAGCGCCAGGCTCCTGGCTTCAAATCAGCACAGCACCAGCCGTGGCGGCCATTTGGGGAGTGAACCAATGGAAGGAAGACCTTTCTGTCTCTCTCTCACACTGTCTATAACTCTACCTGTCAAATAAAAAAAAAAAAAAAGATTTATTTATTTATTTGAAAGGCAGAGTCACAGAGATGCAGAGGCAGAGAGAGAAAGAGAGATCTTCCATCCACTGGCTCACTTCCCAAATGGCCACAATGGCCACCTCATCAATTCTCATAGACAGCTATGACGTCAAACTCAAGGTCTCCCTGTCCCTCCAAGCCCCAGGGCCCGTGACGTATGTCACCTTTCTGCCCAAGCGCCTCAGCAGGCTGCACTGGAGAACTGCTCCCTGCTGCTTCCATCAGCCCCCAGCCACTGCCCTTGCTCAGAGCTGCACCCTCTCTCCTTTCAGTGACTGCATCAGCCTTCTCCCTACTGGTCTCCTTCCCCTCCCGTCCCGCCCCGGTTCAGCCTACGTTCCCAGTGGAGTTTCTGAGTGGCTGTTAGCCAAGCGACCTGCTTAAAGGACTTGATTCTCATTGATCAGCTTAAAACTTCCCAGTACTTCCTCACTGCCAACGGAACACAACTTCAACCCCTTCAGACCGTCTTACCAGAAAGTTTTGGATTTTGGTCCCAATTCTGTAGCCTTGACTCCACCATACCCCAACAAAGGTCCCACTTCCCATCCCAATGGTACACGGCTTCCCCATTCACATGCCTTCAGATAATTTTGTCCCCCAGAATTTAACATATCATACCCATTCTTTGGGAACCAGATTAAGTCTTACATCTTCTGCAAAAATCTTTCCTCTTTCTTAAATTTCAAAACTGACCCTGTTGGTGATGCCAACCAAGAAGCTGTATATATGTGTACAGACAGACACAATTTGGAAAGCAGAGAGACATGAGAACTCCCACTTGCTTGTTGACTCCCCAAATCCCTGCAACAGTGGGGGCCGGCACAAAGCCAGGAGCCAGGATCACAATGCAGGTCTCCCTTGGAGGTAGGGACCCAAGGACTCCCTCCCAGGGCGCACATTCACAGGAAGCTGGAATTGGAAATGGAGTCGGGTCTCAGACCCAGACACTTTGATACGGGTTGAGCATGACCTAAGTGACATCTCCATCACTGCACTCAACGCTCGTCCCAAGGTAGGTCTTATTATTGTCCCCATTTCACAAATGAGCGAGAGGGAGGTTGGAGAGTTGGAATGGCTTGTCCAAGGTCACACAGCTGGCACAGTATGTGATGTGATGACAAAGCCCTGGCTTTATGGCGTCACCACCACTGCAGCGGATCGCAGGTCTTAGCAACATGCTCCCTCTTTAGGGGTGGGGTTTATGTTCCTCCCAAATTGAATAGCACAGCAACCTTTTTTAATTGGAACCCAGTGAATAAGAGACAAAGTTAATACAGTAGCATTTTTTTTCTGTACTCAGATATTATCCTGGAAAATCCAGTTTTCCTATTTCTTCTAGAAATCACCCTCATCCCCTGGGTATGGAGTCTGTACTTGTGTGTGAGTATACACTGGTGGTTTGTATGTGTGTGTGTGCATGTCCATGTGTATTTTAGTTACTTCTGGCCAACATTAGGGTTAACTGGGTCAAGTGGATATAATTATACCCATAACCACCAAGTTAAAAGGCAGTATTATTTTAAAAGGCTACTAATTAGGTTTCCACTTAGCAGTTAAAATTCTGCATAATTTCTCCTTTAAATTTGAGTTTGGCTAACGCTGTCTTACATACGTAAGTACTGAATTCAGTCTTTCACCTTAACCCTGGGCTAGGTGTGTGCTGAAGGGGTGCTGTATGTCTGGGATACAATAAACCTGGAAATATTAAGATTTTTGTTTATTGACTTGAGAGGTAGGGGGTGGTGGGAAAGAGACACAGAGAGAGAAACAGAAAAAGCACCCTATGCCTGCAGTAGCCGGGCCTGGGCTAGACCTAAGCCGGGTGCTAGGAACTCAATCCAGGTCTCCCACATGGGTGGCTGGAAACCCAGTTACTACAGCCATCACCTGCTGCCTACCAGGTGTACATCAGCAGAAAGCCAAAATCAGAAGCTGGAGCCAGGTGTGGAACACAGGTCCCCCCTGTGGGGCATGGGCATCGTCACTGCTAGGCCTAATGCCTGTCCCAGGGATAGCAAGACTTCTGTGTAGGCCAGGACTCTGGAAGACATCCGCTCCATGGGCCTCTACGATCCTTGGTTGTACCCCCTCATCTTCCCAGTGTGTAGCTTCTTTTGAACATCTTTTCTTTGAAGATCACCTCACCGTCACAGGCAGCCCGTTTGCTTTCAGGCAGCTAACGGGAAGCTTCACAGGCTGTGACCACGATCTTTGCATTTTCTGCAGGTGTCTTGCAACTTGCACAGAGCAGAGAACTGGCACGACTTCTCTTCTGGCGGGGTCCCCTGAGATAGTTTAGTGAGCAGGGTGTTTGTTAAAGGCACACGCACTTCCATTCTGTGAATAGAGTGTAACAGAAGCGAGACAGGGCAGGAGGGGAAGCTGAGCTGCAGTGCGGGCCCAAGATCAGCTCAGCCAAGCCATGGGGCTCTTTGGAGCTGCAACGCTCTCAGCGTGGTGCAGCCTGGGACTCTGGCGGCTGGGGCTGCATCCTGCTGTGTTGACCTGTCATTGGAGGAGCGCTGCTAATGTGCCTGGGAAAGCAGTGGAAGATGGCCCATGTGCAAAGGGCCCTGCACCCATGTGGGAGACAGAGCAGCTCCTGGCTCCGGCTTCAGAGAGGCACAGCTCGGCCGTTGTGGCCAGTTGGGGAGTGAACCAGTGGATGGAAGACCTCTCTCTCTCTGCCTCTCCTTCTCTGTGTGTAACTCTGGGTTTCAAACAAATAAATAAATAAATCTTTTTTTTTTAATCCCATACTATTAGAAATAGGACCTGGAATAGTTTAGGAGGGAAGGGCAAGGCCTACATCCTACAGGCACTGCAGGGTAGGAGCAGCTGAGGCAACAATCGGTGCCCGAGGTCACAGAACAGCTGCTGGGGCCGGTGGTTCCCCGGGAGACCTGCCTCCCACCCTGTGGAGGAAGGTTGCTCCCAGCTCCGCCCAGATGCTGCCCTCCCCTGGCCTTCACTTCGAAACTTTTGTTCTTTTCCCTTTTCCACACTCTCCATTTGTGCTTACTGTTATCAAGTTACTGAGCCCTTCAGTGGTTATTCCCTGCCAGACTGGTAACCGGCACAAAGAAAACGCACACATGCACAGCGCTCATTACCCTTGACTCTAGAACTCCCTTTACCTTTCACTCTGCTCTTTCCTCTGACACACCAGGATGCTTTGCAGATTCGCAGGCAAAACTAATGTTTACTGTGTCCTACGGAAATATTAGAAAATGCTCTTCCTTCCTGCAGTAGCCCTGGAGCTCTGGGGGAGGGTACTTCCCGGCTCACACAAGCTCATCTGCACCAGGAGCTTTTAATCAGGTGCACACAAGGCTGCGGCTCTGCGGTGCCCTCCCTGCTCTCCCCTTCCCTTCCTGCCCCACTGCCAATTCATCACTCTCTGCAGAAGGGAAGAGGCCAGATGGGTTTTGACCACAGCCAGTACTAATGCACTTCTATTTATGAATAATGATTTTTAGCACAAAATGGGATTTGCTGTCCTGAAGAGAAGGTCAGACAGAGAGGATGACCAAAGCTCTCAGAAAGAGGAGCTGTTCTCACCAAGTGCAAACAAAAAGGCAGAAGGGCTCAGAGGAGCGGCTGGTGAAGAGCGGAGGCAACAGACAGCTAGCTGTGCATAGGAACACACCACACCACACAACACACCACCCTTTTTCTTTTCTTTTTTTTTTTCTTTCTTTTTTTCTTTATTTTTTGACAGGCAGAGTGGACAGAGAGAGAGACAGAGAGAAAGGTCTTCCTTTGCCATTGGTTCACCCTCCAGTGGCTGCTGCGGCCGGCGCACTGCGCTGATCCGAGGGCAGGAGCCAGGTGCTTCTCCTGGTCTCCCATGGGGTGCAGAACCCAAGCACCTGGGCCATCCTCCACTGCACTCCCGAGCCACAGCAGAGAGCTGGCCTGGAAGAGGGGCAACCGGGACAGAATCCGGTGCCCTGACTGGGACTAGAAGCCGGTGTGCTGGCGCAGCTAGGCGGAGGATTAGCCTATTGAGCCACGGCGCCAGCCCACACCACCCTTTTTCTACAATGAACAATTGAATATCATCAGGTTTAGCCAAGCAATCTCATGTCTGGGACAATAGTTAAAAACCCAATGTGTATGACAGCCCGTGCTACCTGGAAACCAGGAGTAAATCACACAATTCTATGACCTGGGGCCATTGAGTGTGAGCAGCACTGGAGGGCCAGCAGCACAGAAAACCACATTTGGCCAATTTTTGACTTCGGGTACTTAAATTGCTTTTGTAATACATTCTAGGCTATATTTCGGTTCTCACTTTTGTGAACATTAAAAGTTTAGGTTTTTTAATTTAATTTTTTTTGACAGGCAGAATTAGTGAGAGAGACAGAGAGAAAGGTCTTCCTTCCATTGGTTCACCCCCCAAATGGCTGCTACGGCCGGCATGCTGCCCTGATCTGAAGCCAGGAGCCAGGTGCTTCCTCCTGGTCTCCCATGCGGGTGCAGGGCCCAAGCACCTGGACCATCCTCCACTGCCTTCCTGGGCCACAACAGAGAGCTGGACTGGAAGAGGGGCAATAGACTCAGAGTTTTGAGTACTACAAATCCCAGCAAATTCTTCCCAAGCCGTGCCTCTCTGCAGCATGCTGTTCATACACCTGTACCAGCGCCACGTCTTCTGTCTGTAGAGTCAAGATGTTGGAATGCCCTGGAGAAATCCGAAACAGGGAGTTGAAAGCCACTCTCCAGTGCTCCTGATGGCTGCAACAGTTCCAGCCAGGAGCCTGGAACTCCACCCAGGTCTCCCATGTGGACAGCACGGGCCCATGCACTTGGGCCATCTTCTGCTGCTTTCTGAGATGCATTAGCAGGGAGCTGAGTCAGAAGCCAACAAGCGGGACTCCAACTGGCGCTCTGATATGGGACACCGGCATTACCAAGCAATGCTCAACCAGTTGTGCCACAATGCAGGCCCCATCAGGCAATTCTGAAGTTTGAAAATTATGGCACAGAGGAGCCTCCAGAGAGCAGGCTAACCAGCTAGTTAATGTGATCTCGTTCATCAGCAAGATTCCAACCCCAGGGACTGCTTCCCTTCTTCAGCTCTCCCGTACCTAACATCCTGAAAGCCTCCCGGAAGACTTGAGCAAACTACCACTCCCAGCCCAATTTACTTTTCACATTTAGGAATAAAAAGAAAACAGAAAAACAACAACAACAAAAACATTTACAGCAACTTTTGGGTGAAGATCCTTCAGATCAGAAACTTAGGCAAGAATTTTTGTTGTTGTTGTTCTTCTTTGTTTAGCTCGTACAGATCTTGTCAACCCCCAGTCTTGTAGGAAAATAAGACTCAGTCATTCACCAGCTGTCGTCATTCTGATGAATGATGTAAGGCACTTCTGCTCCCTGAGTGCATATCTCCTTCCTGACTCTTGATCCAAGGCAATTAAGAAAAGCAGCAAAGCCATGAAACCTCACTTTTGATCAATGCATTCCGGCCAGAGGGAGATCAGGTTGTCCTTATAGAATATCTATAATTAGATTGCACTTGCAATTTGGAGTGCTGCATTACGCAGAAAAAGGCATAGTTTTAAATCACCATCTCAATGGTTCCGAAGGAGCTAAAAGGACTTAAAAGTAATGAACAGAATTAGGCATGAAATCCAGGCACTTTTATTATGGTAGTGAGTATTACTGCAATACTATGTGACAGTTGAGTAGTTAGGTCTTGCACAAGGGAGGGCTTCTACTTGGATGTCATTAACTCAGTTAAGCAACAACAGTGAAATAGAGTCAAGTTCTCTGGTAACAACAACAGTAACCTTGCTTCTTGTATCTGGATGTTTCAGAGCCGCAGACTGAATTTTTTTTTTTTTTTTTGGAGCTCCAGTGGCACAGTAGGTTAGCACACGGTACCTACATGAACATTTTTTTAAATACCTTCTTTGAGGTATGATCTATGCACATAATCGCTTACACTTAACATGCATAACTCAGTTTTCTTTTATTTTTTAAAGATTTATTTATTTGGAAGGCAGAGTTACAGAGAGAAAGAGGGAGAGAGGAGACATACACACACACAGAAAGACAGAGAGAGAGACTGAGAGAGATAGAGAGAATTTTCCATCTGCTAGTTCACTCCCCAAACAGCCACAATGGCCAGAGTTGGGCCAGGCTCAAGCTGGGAGCCAGACGGTTCATCCAGGTCTCCCACGTGGGTGGCAGGGGCCAAGTACATGGTTCATCCTCTGCCATTTTCCCAGGGACATCAGCAGAGAGCTGGCCTGGAAGTGGAGCAGCTGGGACTCAAACTGACACTCATTTGGGATGCTGGTGTTGCAGGCAGCAGCTTAACCCACTGCACTAAAATGTCAACTCCCTTAATAAACTTTAAAAAGTGTATAAACCCGGCCGGTGCCATGGCTCACTTGGCTAATCCTCCGCCTGTGGTGCCAGCACCCTGGGTTCTAGTCCTGGTCGGGGCGCCGGATTCTGTCCCGGTTGCCCCTCTTCCAGGCCAGCTCTCTGCTGTGGCCTGGGAGTGCAGTGGAGGATGGCCCAAGTGCTTGGGCCCTGCACCCATATGGGAGACCAGGAGAAGCACCTGGCTCCTGGCTTTGGATCAGCGCCGGCCGCAGCGCACCAGCCACAGTGGCCATTTGGGGGGTGAACCAACAGAAAAGGAAGACCTTTCTCTCTGTCTCTAACTCTGCCTGTCAAAAAAAAAAAAAAAAAAAAAAGGTGTATAAACACAAAATTCACAGCCCCGTCAAAGCACATCAGACTTTTGTCAAAAATTGCTCTGTGCCTTCTGCAGTCCATCCTCCACTGTGGGGAGCAACTGGGAGCAACTCGGACTATACTGTTACTGGAATTAAGACTTATTCTATGCATCTGCTCTCCCACAATATGGCGCTGGGAGAGGAGGAAACAGCTTCTACACAGCTGCCTCCAGTTCAACCAATAAACAGCAGGACCTGCTCCTGATTGGAGGAGAGCAGCGTACTCGGCGTGTGGGTAGCAGAGTTGGGATTGGTGGAAGAGGACTATAAAGGAGGAGAGAGACAACATGCACCAGGAACATCTATCTGAAGGAACACCTGTGCAGCCCCCGAGAGAGCCAGCCGGCGGTGTGCCGCTCCCCCGCGGAAGTGGGGAAAGAGGCAGGGGGAACCGCCCCTCCACGGAGGTGGAAGGGACGGTAGCCAACCCAGGAAGAACCAGCAGCAAACCCAGAGAGGGCCGAGCAGACAAAAGAACAGCACAGGGTCCTGTGTCGCTCCATGAAGAGGGGGAGCGACACTCCACCATGGTTTGCCTCTCAGGGAACCACTGATCTGTTTCTGTCACATGGATTGGTCTGCAGTTTCTAAATTTCTACCTAAGTGGAAACACACAATATGAACTCTTTAGTTTCTGGCTTTTTTCACCCAGAATAACCACTTTGAGATTCATTCATGTCACTTGCAGATCCAGTTTCTTCTTTTTTATTGCTGAACAGTATTCTCCTGTATCGGTGATGGATGCTGAAGTGTTTCCATTTTTCAGTTAATAGAAATAAAGCTGCTATGAACATTTCCATAAAAAGGTTTGTGTGGGGGGCTGGTGCTGTGGCCCAGCAGGTTAAAGCCATGGCCTGTAGTGCCTGCATCCCATGTATGTATCAGTTCAAGTCCCAGCTGCTCCACTTCTGATCCAGCTCCCCGTTAATGTGCCTGGGAAGGCAGTGGAAGATGGGCCAAGTTCCTGGGCCCCTGCCCCGATATGGAGATCTGGAAGAAGCTCCTGCCTCCTGGCTTCAGTTTGGCCTAGCCTTGGTCATTGCGTTCCAATTGGGGAATGAACCAGCAGATGGAAGATCTCTCTCTCTCTCAATCTGCTTCTGCCTCTCTGTAACTCCACCTTTCAAATAAATAAATAAATAAATATATAAAAAAAGAGAGAGACTGTGAAACTGTTTTCCAAAGCAATTGCACCATTTCACAATCCCACAGCTGTGTATGAGAATTTGTAGTACCTCCTTCACAACCCTCGGTCTGTGTGTTTGGTAAAATATATGCACCATAAAATTGGCCATTTTGAAGTGTATGATTCAGTGGCATAAACTACATTCAGTGTTGTGCAATCATCCCCAACCACTATCGATTTCTACAATTTTGTCATCACCTCAAACATAAAGAATGAAGCAGTAACTCCCTATTTTCCCCTTCTTCCAGCCCTTAGGAGAGTCTAATTTACTTTTTTTTTTTTTTTTTTTTTTTTTGACAGGCAGAGTGGACAGTGAGAGAGAGAGACAGAGAGAAAGGTCTTCCTTTTGCCGTTGGTTCACCCTCCTATGGCCACCGCGGCCGGAGCGCTGCGGCCGGCGCACCGCACTGATCCGATGGCAGGAGCCAGGTACTTATCCTGGTCTCTCATGGGGTGCAGGGCCCAAGCACTTGGGCCATCCTCCACTGCACTCCCTGGCTACAGCAGAGAGCTGTCCTGGAAGAGGGGCAACGGGGACAGAACCCGGCGTGCCGGCACCGCTAGGTGGAGGATTAGCCTAGTGAGCCACAGCGCTGGCCTAATTTACTTTCTCTGAGTTTACCTTTTGTAGATGTTTCATATGAGTGTAATCATCTAATATTTGTTATTTTGTGTCTGGCTTATTCTACTCAGCATGTTTTTAGTATTCATCCACGTCACAGCATGTGTTTTATTAATCTCATGGTTTTAATAACCTGTACCCCCCCCAAAAAAAAAAACAGTGAATGATGCTAAACATCTTTTCACAAGTATTACAGGGACCCAAGCATTGGAACCATTTTCCACTGCTTTCCCAGGCACATTAGCAGGGAGCTGGACTGGAAGTGGAGCAGCTGGAACTTGAACTGACACTCTGATATGGGATGCTAGTGTGCCAAGCACTGGCTTAACTCACTGTACCATAAAGATGCTCCCCCCTCCTCTAAAATCCAAACTCTATCCCTCCCAGTCCTTCTGCCTCTAGTTAATAAACACTGTATTTACTAAAAACATGTTTTAGCACCCATATATGAGAAAGAACATGAGGTGTTTGTTTTCCTGTGTCCGACTTATTTCCTGTAAGAGATGTCCTCTGGTTCCATCCATTTTGCTGTATGTTAATCTCCTACCCTGCAACTTTGCTGAATTCATTTCCTAGTTCTAGTAGCTTCCTTGTGGACTTCTCAGGAATTTGTAGAATAGGAACACGTCATCTGTGAATGGTTTCACTTCAGAACTTCCCGTATTATGTTAAATAGCAGCAGTGAAAACATCCTTGCCTTGACTATCCTCATCTAAGAGGGAAAACCTTCCGTCTTTTACCAATATGATGCTAGCTGTCTTTTATAAATGTTGAAGACACACCTTTTGTTTCTGGTACACTGAGGGTTTTTACCACGAAAGTATGTTAGAATGTCTTTTCTGAATCCATTGAGATAATCATGTTTTATCCCCTTTGTTCTGTGAATATATTACATTTTCTTAGGTTAAGCTACTCTTTAACTCCTAGGGGTAATGCCAGTTTTTAAAATTTTGGTCATTTTAGTTGGTGTGTAGCAATGTCTCATCAATATGTATTTTCTTGATGATTACTGATACCCGATACTTGGCATATTCTCACGTGGTCATTATCCATCAGTCTATTTTCTTTTGTAAAGGGTGCCAGAGTTTTTAAATTAACTCATCATAATATTGAGTTGTATGACATTTCTATACTCTAGAGCAAATCTTTTCTCCCAAACTTCAGCTTGCCTTCTCATTTTCCAAACCATGTGATTTTAAAAAGCAGCTTTTGATGGTTTGTGTGTTTTGAGTTTTAAGAAATCTTGACTTACCAGAGGCTACAAAGATTTTCTCCTATTTTCTAGTTGTTTTTTACATTTAGATCCATTCATTTCAAGCTCATTTTTGTGTCTATCTTCTTCCCCCCTCCCCCAAGGGGATATATGATTTTCCCACATTTGTTAAAAATACTTCCCATTCCCCCACCGAATTGCCTTAGCACCTTTGTAGGTCCCTGAAGCATACATGCAGGTCTATTTTGGGACTGTCCCTTCGCTACACCACGGTTTGACTACTGTATCAGTAAGCCTTGTATTTAGGAAGTGTAAGTTCTTTGATTTTGTTCTAAAAATTTCATTGACTGTCTTCCAAGCCACCTCCATCTCCATCTAAATTTTAAAATTAGCCTGTCAGTTTCCAAGAACACACTGGAATTTTGATCAGTTTGGAGAACATCCCAATAACACCGAGTCTTCCAATCCAACAGCAGAGTTTGTCTCCATTTATTTAAGGTCTTCTTTTCTTTCAGCTTGTTATACAGATTTCGGTGTACATGTTCTGCACATATTTTGTCAAATTTGTATTTGTTTTTGATGCTATTACAAATCAAATTAATTTTTCAGTATTTATGGATTTTAAAATTTCCAACATGCAGAAATACTATGGATATTCTTCTGTGCTGATCTTGCATCCTGTGCCATCTTTTTAAAAATATTTATTTATTTACTTGAAAGAAGGAGTTATAGAGAGGCAGAGGCAGAGAGAGATCTTCCATCTGCTTCTGCTGGTTCACTTCTCAAATGGACACAACAGCTGGAGCTGGCCCAATTGGAAATCAGGAGCTTCTTCTGGTCTCCCATGTAGGTGCAGGGGCCCAAGGACGTGGGTCATCTTCCACTGCTTTCCCAGGCCATAGCAGAGAGCTGGATAAGAAGTGGTGCAGCCTGGTCTTGAACTGGTGCCCATATGGGATGCCAGTGCCTCAGGCGGCAGCTTTACCACAGTGCTGGCTCTGATCCTGTGCCCTTTCTAAACTTATTTATTCTAGTACTATTTTGTAGATCCCTTAGGCCTCTCTGTATAATCGTGTCTAATTGGGATGCCTTTCTTTCTCTTCTACAGCACCTCCAGTACAATGTTGAGTAGAAGTCACCCTTGCCTTGTTCCTGATCTTAGGAAGAAAAGCATTTAGTCTTTTTCCATTGAATGTTTAATATCAGCTGCTGCTTTTTCATAAATGGCCTTTATCAAAAGTTGGGGAAGATCACTTCCAGCTCCAGTTTGCTGAGTACTTACCTTGAATGTGTACGAATTTTATGCATTTGCCATGATTGTGAGGAACTTTTTTTCAGCTTGCTAAACTTGTGTATCACAATGAGTGATTATCGAATATTAAACCAACATTGTATTATTGGGATAAATCTCATCTAATCATAATATACGCTATCCTTTTTATAAACTTTCAGGTTTGATCTACTATTTTGTTAAGGACTTTTGTGTCTAAGTTTATGAGTGATATTGGTCTTACTTTCTTTTTGTTGTCCTTGGTTTTGGCATCAAAATAAAATAGGCTGGGGCTGGCACTCTGGTGCAGCAAGTTAAAGCCCGGCCTGCAGCACCAGCATCCCATATGGGTGCTAGTTCAAGTCCCGGCTGCTCCACTTCTGATCCTTGTTAATGCGTCTGGGAAAGCAGTGGAGGATGGCCCCAGTCCTTGGGCCCCTGCACCCATGTGGCAGACCTGCAAGAAGTTCCTGTCTCCTAGATTTGGATCAGCTCAGCTCTGGCCATTTTGGCCATTTGTGGAGTGAACCAGCAGATGGAAGATCTTTCTCTCTCTCTCTGTCTTTACCTCTTCCTGTAGCTCTTTCAAATAAATAAAATAAATCTTTAAAAAATAAAGTAAAATAAAACAGGCTAAGGATCTGTAATTTGAAAACATGGAATACAAAATGCTCCAAAATCTAAAATTTTTGAGCATCAGATTAGGAATGCTCAACCAGTAACATCTATGCAAATATTCCAAAATCCAAAACAGTCCCTTCAAAATCTGATAAGCTCCTAGTGACCAGGCATTCTGAATAAGGGACATTTAACCTGCACTAATCTGATAAAATGAAATGGCATATTTTCTTACCTAAATGACTGATAGAATATACTAGTAAATTCAGGAATTTTCTCTGTGAGATGAGAAGGTTTTCAATTTAGACTTCACAATTTTTTAAAAAATTTATTTTCACTTCATTTGAAAGGCAGAGAGATGGAGAGAGAATTCCACTCCATTGGTTTACTCCCCAAATGGTCCCAATGGCCGGGGCTGGCTCAGGACAAAGTCAGGAGCCCAGAACTCAATCTGGGTCTTTGATGTGGGTGACTGGAATCCAAGTACTAGAGCCATCATCTGCTAACTCCAGGGTACACATTAGCAGGAAACTAGAATGGAAGCAGAGGAGCCTGGACTTGAACCCAGGTGCTTCAACATGTGGTGCAGGCATCCCAAACGGAATCTTAACTACTGTGCCACATGCCTGCCCCTTAATTCAGACTTTCAAGTTTGAAGATGGCTCTTAGAGAGACACTTTCCACTGCTGGGAAACCTGGGGACGACTAATAGCACAAGTGTTAGCTAAAAGTGAAAAGTGGTAATTCCCAGCTAGTAATTACAAACCTCAGGCTATGAGGAAAGACAGCTGTCAAGATGCCAATCAACTTGCTAGGGCTTGACAAGTCAGGAAAGAATGAATTCAATTTTCTACCCCCATGAGTAGCATGCTTCCTGGTTTCCTCTTTCAAATTTTCTCTTCACAAATATATTTCCCTCAGAAAGTGCCAATTCTTTAGGCTGGTATCACTTCCTGTTTCTGGTGCCCTAGCACTCACTCTCCTCACCAAGGAGGAGAGATGTTCATAGTTACTGCATCTCTTCTCTCAGTACCTTAAACCCAGGGAGATTTAAATAGTACAGGAAATTTTTAATTCACTGTAGTTTTCAGAGGGCTGGTACTTGAAACTCAACAAATATTTCCCTATGAGGTTTCTAAAATCGCAGATTGCACTAGAATTTGTGCTGTAAATCCTAGAATCACTCTTATTCTTCTTGATGACAGAGGGAACATGATAAAATGTAACCAAAGTGGGAGTTGTAAGACCTGTCCTTGAGGGATATGTGTTTACTGATCTAAGCAGCAGACGCGTTAACGTGGAATGCCACAGGTACTTCATAAGGTAGTGCGTAAGACTGAATTAATATTCACTGAACCTAAAGAAACCAACAAAAAGATAAAAATGCAGTCTCTGGATTGGGGGAATGTGCCACAAGGCCAGCTTCAGCAAAACAAGTTAGCAGATAACGAACTTTTGCACTTTCCCTACCTTCCCTCTTTTTCTCCATCCCTGCCACTCTCGTGCCACAACCTCTCACGGCAAGATACACTTCACAGTTGTCCTTTCGAAATAAGGCTCACCTTCAAATCTCATTCTTCCCACTTCTAATACACAGCCCAACGAAGTAAGTCTCCCTGAGGATTTTGATTTTTCAGTCTAAAAGAACAAACTTTCAGAGTGATTTTCAGCTACTATGTCAGGCTGATGAGGGAGATATTTCAGTAGAGGAGCCTTTATGTAGGGACCTCCTAGACTTCCCAAAGTAGACGTCTCTCTCTTGGTAGGGCCAGAGCAGCTTCTGACATTATGCTACTTTTAAGTAGTTTTTCTCAGCACCCATGGGGTTTCAAATAAACTCTCTGAGACATATTTGTTGGTGTAAATTTTAAATCACAAGCTTGATTTGATACCCTCAAATACAGTTCTTAAGGAAGATTGGTTACAGAGAGTTGTGGGTATTTTCCAATGACAGTAGAAATTACATTTTAGTAAAGTTGGATGAATTTTTTCATGTGTGTAGCTAACAATTCTGTCACCATCAGGTGGAATTACTCCAACTCATGCGATAAATGACTGTTACATCTTTAAAAGCTGACTTAATTTTTCTAGTTGAGACTTCATGCCTATTTTAGGTCAAGATACCAGTGTGCTCCTGTGCTCACCTCACCGTCCCTGGGAAGTGGTGAGGACATATCACAGTTTCTCCGAGACTGATTACCAAAGCATTATCTTACTTTTTTCATTTTGGTGTGAAGGATCCCAGGAAATCTTGGGTTTCAGAAGTGGCCCTGGTGACCCATTGGCAAATATAACAACCATATATAGGACTCTGAGAGGGACCTGACAGAGGTGAACAGGAGGGACAAGATAAACTTATCTTGACACAAAATTGGCAGATAAGCATCACCAAATTTCTGTAACTAGGAAGTATGAGGGTCAAACAGAAGATGCTGGCTATGACTACACTAGACCCTGTGGATGGCTTGTACAGAGCCACTTAAAATAGTACCGTTGAACATTTTACATAATTTACATACAATTTGAATATAAATTCTTAAAATTCATAATAGAACATTAAAATAATCTTCTAATAAAATCAGCCTTAGGCATAAGGAATCTAAATTTCAGTATCTTGTACACTTCTAAATAAATAGCTTTGATCTATAACCCTTGAAAATATTACAGTTTATAGTGACATGATAGACAAATCAAACAGTAATATAAAGTGAAAATGAAACATCCATTTAAAAATAAACAAGCCTAAAAACACACCAATCTGAATGAGAGAAAATCAAAATACTAAGAACACAGTAATTAAATACCTAACATTGGGATAAGCAAACCCATGCTCTGCAACATACTTTCAACTTACATAAAAAGCCCTTTAAAATTCATACAACCTAAATAAATAAGCAAAAACACAAAAGGAGGTACTGAACCAGCCAGTAATAACTAGGAAGTAATTTCCCCCTTTTTCTTCTAAATGATCCTAAAAGAAAAACAGGAAATCATAATCACCTGGCTAAAAAACTATAATTCATGTTTGTTTTAAAATGCTGTGTAGGATATAAAAAGTCAAAGCAAGGAAGGCTTCCTAAACGTGGGACCAGTGTATCTGCAATAAGGAAAGGCCGCCTAATTGACAGATTTAAACACAAATGACAATTTGCCTACTAAAGTATGACTGAATTTTCACTTAATGACCCCACAACAGAGTAAATCAAGCCCGTGATATGATTGTACATTCAAGCACTTGAATGTATGATATCCTAATACTGATTTATACATGGTGACTTAATTTCACTTGCCGAAGTACTGGTTTTCCTTATGTAAGACCA
Organism: Oryctolagus cuniculus; assembly: GCF_051225735.1. Lineage (NCBI taxonomy): Eukaryota > Metazoa > Chordata > Mammalia > Lagomorpha > Leporidae > Oryctolagus > Oryctolagus cuniculus. Next base: position 66,732,953 of record NC_142879.1, on the reverse strand, counting down.
GAACTAAAGCATCAGTAGCAGGAACTCCATCTTATTTATATTCGTATCTGGGTCTTGGACTCTCAGAGTGTGACAGGTGCCCGATGAGCATCTGCTGCAGTGAGCGGAGTCCAGCACTCATCATTTCAGCACTGAGTCCATGACGAGGCGGCTGCCTGAGACTCCGGGGGTGGGGGTAGGGGGTTCTTCAATTTTGCCTCCATGCCTGTGATTAATTTCTGTCTACTTAATCATGTTAAACTGACACATATCTGTCACAGTTTCTCACTTCAGGGCCAAGATTTCTACAGTTCATCTAGTCCATGGTTAAGCCTTCTTCATAGATTTGTGCCTGCACATCATAGTCAAGATAAAAGAATAAAGATAATCTGTTACTCTATGTCTGATATTTGCTCATGATAACTGCCTGAAACATACACACACACACCCAACAATTTCACAAGTGGAAAACAGGATCTGAAAATAATGCAAAAAAATCCTAAATTACATAGCTCCCAAGGTTAACTAAAAAATGACCTTGAAATTCTTAAGGTAATTTGAGTACACAAACTTATTACATGATGACTGGAAGCAATGTCTATGGACCAACAAATGTAAACCCAAATTATCCTTTAACCATTAGCCTGACAAGATAGCTAAAAAAACAGTGTGGTTGTACAGACTGTCCTGCACAACTCTGCTCAGTGTACCTCCCACACTGGGAGGCAGGGAAGAGGAGCTGGGGAAGCTCCCCCGAGATCTTTCCTTCCACCCACTCTGCTTAGACTGATTTCTGCCTCATTATATGGATGACTGTAACATGGTTCATCTGGATGGCCATTTAGAGTCACTGTTTCTGACATCCTTGGCTCCTCACTGGGGGGACAGGGGGAAGGTTACAGAACTCCTGAAATAAAAGAGATTTAGAAAGTTTCACATCTTTCATTCTCACTGCCAGCATGCTTGTCCCTCTTGAATGCTGCTAGGAGAGGTAGATCCAGTGTTTAAGTTCCGCCATTCCCTGCAGTAACTTAGTGTAATAGAAGTCCATGTTGTCTGCAAAGTCTGTACAAACAGGTGACTCCATGTCACCGAAAGTGCAGTATAATGCAGTGCCTCCAACACTAAGGAAAACCGTTGCTATGCACAGCAAGATCAGTAAAATACAGGATCCACTTCCAACTTCATCTGCAAACATGAGAACAGACAGAGGTTAAATTGTCATCAAAATGGAAATCCTAGTGTCTGCTATCTTCTCACTGATTTGGCAGTATCAATTAGAAAGGTAAATAAATTTCCCTGGGGTAGGTGTTTAGCCCAGTGGCTAAGACACCCATGCCCCACATTGTGCTACCTGGGTATGATAACTGGCCCTGGCTTCTGGCTCCAGCTTCCTGCTAACACAGACTCAGGAAGGCAGTGGTAATGGCTTAACCAGATCTGGACTGGTTCCTGGCTTCAGCTAGGCTAGGGACTATTGTGAGCATGTGGGGAGTGAATTGGCAGATGAGAACTCTGTCTCTCAGATACGTAGTAACAAATTTTAAATAAAAAATAATAAATAAATTAATTTATCCTCCAGACTGGATAACTCTGAGAGTGAAAGGAAGTGTTATTGGAATGCAATACTGGACAACAGTGTAAACCAGGACTGCCTCAGGCCAACTGGGACATACAGATCCAACTTTTAGTTCAGCAAACCCACCTTCAGGAATCACCACCCAGATTTGTACAACATGCAATATAACATATACGAGGGTGGTCACTGTAGTAGAGTTTGCTGTAACAAAATGTGTGGAATAACTTAGTTATTCTTGTTGAAATAGAATAGTTTAATTACAGTCTAATTAATCAATAACATCAATTAATTGATGTAATCAATTATATTTACATTATATGATCATATAATTTGCATTATATAATTATATATTATATAATTATATTATTTAATTACATTATAATTTACATTATATAATTATATAATTAATTAAATACATGTATATAGAATATGTCTTTTTTAAAAAATATTTATTTATTTGAAGGGGAGAGTGAAACATACACAGAGGAAGAAAGGGAGAGGGAGACACATAGAGGGAGAGAGAAATCTTCCCCCTGCTCCTCTACTTCCCAAATGGCTGCAATAGGAGGGGTTGGGCCAGGCCAAAGGCAGGAGCCAGGAACTCCATCCAGGTCTCCCACAATTGTTGAAGGGGCCCAAGTACTTGGGGCATTTTCTGCTGCCATCCTAGGCACATAAGCAGGGAGTTGTATCAGAAGTGGAGCAGCCAGGACTCTGAACTGGCACTCCAATATGGATGCTGGCACTGCAGGTGGCAGCTTAGCTACCCTGGTACCCAGAATGTTTCTTGAGAGAATAAGAAACTTCAACCATCACTTGGGGTAAAGGGATTGGGAAGGTTGAAGGACTTTTACTTTACTATTGTCTGAATTTTTTCTTGATTAGTATATTACTTTTTGATAAAAAACAAATTTTTATAAAGATCTGGAAAACCCACTGTAATTCATAGATATATTCTCCCACTTAAACATTTAAGTATCTAAGAGTCTAACAGACTGCCCTTTTTTCTCCTACCCAGTCATATTCCTCTCCTACCCTAGAGGTAGACATCGGTAAATTTGGTGTGTATCCTTCCAAATCAAATACACTGTACAAACAGGATTATATAATCATGTTGATCTGTGATTCACATTTTAAATAGTTTATGCCCACACATGAAAGCATTTCTATAGAAATCAATATGATCATATTATTCATGCTGTGTTTTGTGGGTTTTTGTTTCTATGTTTTTTTTTTTTTTTTTTTTGAAAGGCAGAGAGGAAGAGAAAACAGGATAGACAGCAGAGGCTGAACCAGGCCAAAGACAGGAGCCAGGAATCCAATATAGGTCTCCCATACAGGAGGGACTCAAGTAGCTGAGTGATAATACTCTGCCTTTCAGGAAATACAGTAGCAGGAAGCTGGCTTGGAAGAAAAACCTGGACTTGAACCAGGCATTCTGATATGGCATGCGAGCACAAGCAGTGTCTTTTTATTTTAAGATTTATTTAGGGGCTGGCACTGGGGTGTAGTGGGTAAAGCCACCGCCTGTTGTGCCAGCATCTCATATGGGGACCAGTTTGAGTCCCAGCTGCTTCACTTCCAATCCAGCTCCCTGCTAATGTGCCTGGGCAAGTAGCAGAGCATGGCCCTAGTGCTTGGGCCCCTGCACCCACATGGAAGACCTGGAAGAGGCTCCTGGCTCCTGGCTCTGGATAGGTCCAGCTCTGACCATTATGGCCATTTGGGGAGAGAACCAGTATATACAAGATCTCCGTCTGCCTCTCTCTCTGTAACTCCACCTTTCAAATAAAGAAAAAAAGTAAAGGATATTAAAAGAAGAGAGATTTATTTAAGTTACTTGAAAGGCAGAGTGACAAAGCAGGGGGAGAGAAAGAGAGAGAGAGAGAGATCTTCTACCTGCTGATTCACTCAAATGGCTGCGATGACTGGGGCTGCTAAAACCAGGTGTGGGCCAGGTGAAAGCCAGGAGCCAGGAACTCCCTCCTCGTCTCCCACATGGGTGGAAGGGACCCAAGTACATGAGCCATCTCCTGCAGCCTTCCTTGGCAAATCAGCAGGAAGCTAGATCAGAAGCAAAGCAGCCAGGACTCAAACAAGCTCCCTGACATAGCATATTGGCATCGCAAGTGATGGCTTAACACACTATGCCACAATGCCAGTTCCATCTTCGTTTCTTTAATTATTGATTTATTTAATTTCATTTTATTTGAAAGGCAGTGTCAGCAAGAAAAAGATAAAGATCTTCTGTAAAACATCTTATAACTAACTTTTTCATACTGAAATAATTTTTGATATACTAGGTTAAATAAAGCATATTATTAAAATTCATTTGGCCTATTTCATTTTACTATTATAACATAGCCTTAAAAAATTTAATAGCTACATGGCTGGTGCTGTGGCGCAGCAAGCTGTCATGGCCTGTGGTGCTGGCTTCCCATATAGGCACTGGTTCGAGTCCCAGCTGCTCCACTTTTGATTCAGCTCCTTACTAATGCTCCTGGGAGAGCAGTGAAGGATGGCCTCAGAGCTTAGGCCCCTGTACCCACATGGGAGACCCTGAGGAAGCTCCTAGCTCTTGGATTCTGCCCAGTCCAGTTCTTGTTTTGGCCATTTAGGGAGTGAACCAGCAGATGGAAGACTTCTCTCTCTGTCCCTCTCTCTCTGTAACTCTGCCTCTCAAATAAATAAACCTTTTTCAAAAAAATGTAATATTCCCCCACTACCAATACTGTATATTCCTAAAGGTACATTGTGTGTGTGTGTAAGTCAACTGGGAACAGGAGAAAAATATGTTTTTTCAACCATTTGATAAATATATATTTATGTGGTTTTTTATTACTTTCTTCCCCAGGAAGTCAGAGAACTCCTTGAAGATAGAAGAGTATCTGTTTTGCACACAATTATGTCACTATTACCTGGTATTTAATCAGCCAAAAAAAAAAGTTATAATAATATTTGTCAGGCAAAACTGGCCCTTTTCGGAAGGTTTGGACAGAAACTTTCTTTCATTAACCTTGAGGTTAATGAAAATACCATGCGAGCCAGAGTTTAGGGATAAAACACTGCAATCACCAATCATTTGCATAAAGTTCTATAATTCTCAAAACCAATCTGTACACACAGTCTGACCTGTTTTTCAGCCCCTACAGGGGCAGACAACAGATGTCACTCTTTCAGGGTGACAAAACTGAGTCTCTCACAGGTTAACGGGTTTGAGCCAAAGCAAGAAGACTAAGGAGTGAAAAAGGGACTCTAAGTTCCAAATGCAGAGTTCCTCCTACTGAGCAGTGACTGGTGCGAATCAGGACAAACCCCTGAACACTTTATCTGAGTAAGATTGTGACAGGTGTAGGCAAGGTGCAGAGGCAGAATGAGGGGTCAGAAACAGACAACTTCCAAAACCCCTCTCAGTTTTAAAACTGTAAACACTCAGAAACCTCCACTGCTATTTCTTTTGTCACACTTTGGAAGCATAGTTAAAGGTGTCCACTGTTATTTAACCATGTAGCTGTTTCCAAACCCGATAAGCATACTGTGAGGAACCTGGTTGTATTTCCACTTTCCCTTATTTACTTAGGCCTTAGGTCAGCCTATTTGCAACCACAAAGGGCAGCACTGTTTGCCACAGCAACCACCTTTAGTACAGGCCCGGGAGGGGAAAGTCAAACAGCAGCGACAGGGTTAGGTTGCTGTTCCTGACAGCCCCAAGAAAAAAAATCAGCAGAGGAAACACACTTACAAGTCATAACTGCTTTCCACAATAAAAGAGAAATGGTAATTGGCCATTGAAAAGAAGACAAAAATAGCAGCCTCATTTAAAAAAAAAGTCCTCTCAACACTAGAGGCCATGAGTTGATTTTGCAACTTGCTCACTTATTTGAGCAAACTAATTGCTTAGAGAGAATTGGAGATAATAGTTTGTGTATGTTGCTCTCTTAGAAGGTGAAGAGGCTAAGGTTTACATATTCTGCCACAAACCCTATTAGCAAACATCCTATCACTCACGAATTCATTCTCGCAGCAAACACTGACCACTGGCTGTGCTGGACATAGTGCTGAGTGGTTTACCTTGATCCAAGTTATCGTCTATTTCTTGAAATCTCACTCTTCGCTTGGATGACTTCTGCATCTGGGCAGAAGGATCCCCTACAGAATCATTCCTCTTCTTTAATATAGAGACCAGGCCTTCAGTGGGGACAACCTAGAAGAGACCACAAGAACCACGTGTTATGGTAAAGTGGGACACACCACTATTTCATGTATCACTGTAAAAAGGCTAAGTCAACAGATATTTGAAATTTTATTATAGGCGTATTCGATTCCTACAGAATGAAAATCATACTCAACAAAATCTGACAGAAGAAAACTTTCACTTCTATGCAGAGGACTGAAAACACACAGGTATAAATTCCTGACTTCTTTTCTTAACCCCGAACTGACTTTGGGGCTAGATAGCCTGAATGGTATGCAGTAGACTGGGAATCAGGAAACTTCCTTTAACCACCTTCCTTCGTAGCGTAACTTCCCTGTTATTTATTAATCAGTGGCATGGGTCTTGCTTTATAATGAGGGTTTATAATCCACCACTGTTGCTTCTTTTTTTTTTTCATTCATCAGCAATTTTACAGAAATGAACATATGTTCTACTGCTCAAAATATTTCCTGACTTCCCTTTCAGAATTTCTCTCAAAGCCAGGTCATGAGGGACACCTTGCTTTGTAATATGCAGAGGTTGGCAAACTACGGCCAGCAGGCTGATGCTCATTTTTGTAAATAAAATTTAATTGAACACAGCAGGGCCCATTCCTCTACATACTATGTATGGCAGCTTTGGGGTTATAATGGCAGAACTCAGTAAACAAACCATAAAGCTTAAAATATTGGCAATTGGACCCTTCACAGAAAAAGTTTGTTGTGTAGCACCTCTTCAGCCCCCCACTGCTACCCCTTTCTGTTGCCTTATAGTTTTCACTTGGGCCATATTTTTTTTTTTGTCTATGCCCTACTCCTTATTTACCAAAAAATAAAAAAAATAAATAAATAAAAACCAAAAAAACCCAAAGCCCTTGCCATTTAGGCTCCAAGGTGCAGAGAGAAGAGGAGAGGATCAGTTAGAAGAGCTTAGCTGGCAAGCAGGAGGCGTAGTCACAGAAATCAACTTGTAAGTTGCTACTTGCTACAGGCTGCAGGTGATGACACAGGTGGGCATTGTGGGCCTAACACTGTGGATGTCAGTGACTTGCTGGCATCAGATCACTGTAAGCTGGGGACTGCCTGTAATTTCATTTACCTGATCAATAGCAGAAAATGTTTTTTTAAGTTTGCAATTTGATTTTTTTAAAAGATTTTTATTTATTGTATTTACAGAGGAGAGAGAGAGAGACAAAGAGATCAACTGATCTTCCATTTACTGGTTCACTCCCTAAATGGCCACAGTGGCTGGATCTGGGCCAGACCAAAGCCAGGAACCAGGAGCTTCTTCTGGGTTTCCCACAAGGATGCAGGGGACCAATCACTTGGACCATTTTCCGCTGCTTTGTCAGGCCCATGAGCAGGGAGCTGGATAGGAAATGGAGCAGCTGGGAATCAAACCGGCACCATATGGGATGCTGGCGTCACAGGCGGCAGCTTAACCCACTGTGCCACAGCGCTGGCCCCAGAAAATCTTTCATGTGATTTCTAGTTCCAGCCAGAAATCTGATAATGTGTTATGCATAAATATGAGAGAGATGCTATTAGTTCTTTTTATGACTCTGGGCTTTTAGGGCCAAATAGCCAAAGACAATCTTCTACTGGGCTTTTGTGAACATGAGTCTACAGAAACCATTATATCAAAAAAAATCAATAAGACGGTAATTTATTCTTTTTATAGTAAATATTATATATATATTGATTGTCCTTGTTCTGAGAAAACAAAAGTACTTTAGTCAAAATGGTAAGTACAAATAGGCAGAGGAATAATCTCTCCAATTTTTCTTGAGAGGGCAACAGCATCTGAAGAGCAAGAGACGGAAAAGGGATGCTAATTTTAGTGAATACATTACTACTAAAGACATGTCACTGACAGCCTTTTTGGGCTCCAAAATCCCTTCACTATTTTCTCCACACAAAAAATCATATATTTACCAGCACTGAATCCATCCACCAGGGGATTTCCAATAGGTTGTTTTCACCTAGAAAAACAATCCTATGGAGAACAGTTCCAAGTTGGAGCCTCAGACTGGCATTACAGTTCATTGTGTATCTTGGTGATGTGAACTCTGAAGCAGATACAAACCATAAATAAAAAGGCTTTGCAAATATGAATAAATGGATGTTGGCAGGCTGAGAGATGCTCCTGAAGTCATAAGGAAAGGCACAGAGTGCTGCACTCAGACTCAGAGCTGGACTTCGTGCAGCAGTCCTAGTGTCTGCTCAGTTTAATCCAGAGCGGTTGATTCTGGAAGTCAGCCTTATCAAGTGGCTCCACCTTAGTCACTGTGAGTGGTAATGAACTTTGGCAACATTTTCAAAAAGAGAAGAAGCAGAGTATGAGAAACTACATTGAGTGAGATGGGCCACCCCTCCTCCTCTGACCCTTGATTCCTGTCCGTACACACCCTTCTTCACCATTACCTGGGCTTGTCCCAGGTCTGAAGAGAAGGAGTGTGCACTTTTCCTTTCTTGTTCAGGGATCTTCTCTAGTTTTTTCTGTTGTAACTGCCTTCTGGTCCTATGGCCTACAGATCAAGGAAGGGTGTGACCAAGACTAGACATAGGAGATGCAGGCCAAGGTGGAAATTCTGAGAAGACAGGTGGGTGTAGTTGATAGAATCTGTTCTTTCTGATTTTTAAAAGGGTTTGGGGCAGAGGTCTTGAATCTCCTCCTAACATAGAATTCTCACTTATCATTACAGGACAAACACAACGATCTTAAGAAGTGACTTTGAGCCAGCGCCGTGGCTCACTAGGCTAATCCTCCGCCTTGCGGCCCTGGCACACCGGGTTCTATTCCCGGTCGGGGCGCCGGATTCTGTCCCGGTTGCCCCTCTTCCAGGCCAGCTCTCTGCTGTGGCCCGGGAGTGCAGTGGAGGATGGCCCAGGTGCTTGGGCCCTGCACCCCATGGGAGATCAGGAGAAGCACCTGGCTCCTGCCATCGGATCAGCGCAGTGCGCCGGCCGCAGCATGCTGGCCGCGGCGGCCATTGGAGGGTGAACCAACGGCAAAGGAAGACCTTTCTCTCTGTCTCTCTCTCTCTCTCACTGTCCACTCTGCCTGTCAAAAAAAAAAAAAAAAAAAAAAAAAGAAGTGACTTTGAGGGGCCAGCACTGTGGAGTAGCAGGTAAAGCTGCTGCCTGCCCTACCAGCATCTCATACGGGCACTGGTTAGTGTCCCAGCTGTTCCACTTCTGATTCAGCTCCCTGCTAAAGGCCTGGGAAAGCAGCAGAGGATGGCCCAAGTGCTTGGGCCCCTGTATCCATGTGGGAGAACTGGAAGAAGCTCATGACTTCTGGCTTCAGCCTGGCCCAGCCCCGGCCACTGAGGCTATTTGGGGAGTAAACCAGAAGATGGAAGATCTCCCTTTCTTTCTCTCTGTAACTCCGCCTTTCAAATAAATAAATAAAATCTAAAAAAAAAAAAAAAAAAAAAAAAAAAGGAAGAAGCGACTTTGATTGAGTTTGCCTTCATTTCATAGTTGAAGGGCAACTAAGCCAAAACAAGGTCTTGGTCTTGGTTCGTGGTCTCACTCAAAGACTGCCAAGCATTTCTAGATAATGTGGGCAGTTTATTAATGGCACATAGTAATGTACCCCCTCCAAACTATTGGAAAAAACATCTTCATGTTTTTTGTAAAATCGTAATGTCAGTTTTAAAAGGTGAAGTACTTGTTTTTTTCTTTTTATTTTTTTTTTGACAGGCAGAGTGGACAGTGAGAGAGACAGACAGACACCCTCCAATGGCCGCTGCGGCCGGCGTGCTGCGGCAGGCGCACCGCGCTGAAAAAGGTGAAGTACTTTTAAAATACCCAAAGTACAGCTACAAAATGTAAATTTAGTTTCCCATTTCAATTACCAAATTCCTTCCCTACCCAAACAAAATACAGCAAACCCTCCCACTGAGAACAAAAAGAATGTGTGAAAACTATAATTAATGTAATTGCTACTGGTGCTTCTCTATGAATAAATGTAGAATTTAAAAAAAAAAAAAAAATCTGTCCTAGTCCTCTATATTTGCACATAAATACATCTTCCCACATTCCCCTCCAACATCAATGACCATTTAAAACAGTATTTTCAGAATGATACAGTAATAAAAACAAAATTATTTTGCAGCTCTACAGGAATTATATATCCTAATGTGATGACAAAAACATTCAGAACTACCTCCTTAACAAGCAAAAGGAAGGCCTGCACTGTGGGCAGCGGATTAACGCCCTGGCCTGAAGCACCAGCATCCCATATGGGCGCCGGTTCTAGTCCTGGCTGCTTCACTTCTGATCCAGCTCTTTGCTATGGCCTGGAAAGGCAGTAGAAGCCCAAGTCCTTGGGCCCCTGCACCTGTGTGGGAGACCCAGAAGAAGCTCCTGGCTCCTGGCTTCGGGTAGGCGCAGCTCTGACCATTGTGGCCAAATTGGGGAGTGAACCATTGGATGGAAGATCTGCCTCTCCTCTCTCTGTGTAACTCTGACTTTCAAATAAAATAAAATAAATTAAAAAAAAAAAAAAGTAAAAGGAGAAAGTAGATACCAAATAATTTTCTGTCAGTGATACAGGCTTTCATCAATCTACAATCTCAAGGTTGGATACATCTGAATGAGAATACAAACTTGGTTTCAAACTACCTAAGAATTAACATTCATAAATCACATTAGTATATAATAAATACCTTAAACACCACCAATGTCATTGTGAAAGCATATGTCAAACTTGTCACTACTATTCCTCATGGAGTAAACAAGTGATGTTCCCTGCCTGCTCATTGAGGTTTGGGTTCCATAATAAGAACTGTAATTTAGCGACCAGGTATACTTTATGTAAAGGCATTTACATGATATGTCACATTTCATCTTCACAATTCTCTTTTACAAGCATTCTGAGCATAATTTTACAGAGGAAAAAGCCAAGTACAGAGAGCTCAAGTGACTTATTTTAGCCTGCAGAGCCAGGAACTGGCAGAGTTTGAATACAAACTCCAGATTAATTCTCTTATCATTACTTTGATGTGAAATGACCTTATTTCCTAAGACTATTAAGTTTTGCTTTGTGTCACAGACTATACGTTACAATTAAAAGTTTGATGAACAGAACTTTCAAATAAGGCTTTTTTAACTTTTATCTTTCCAAAGTAGTTTAAACCTCTAGCAGAAATCCTTAACATACACAAGAGACAGACTGATGACTAAATTTGTCAAACTAGAGGCATGGGGGAAGAAGTGGTTAGGCCAAAAAATTTTGTGGAAGGAGATTAATGGGTATGACTGTAACAAACTGAAAGAACAAGTCATAACTAGACCAAAGCCACCAGCTTTGTGACGGAAAATCATCTTCCAGAAAGAGCACGGTAGTTATGCAGATCCCCCACTATTGCATCTTAGAACACTGCAAGGTGGAGAGTGCAAAATAGGAAAAAGCAAATTATGATGAGGTACATTGATGCTGAATTTTTAAAATACTAATTTAAAAGGAAAACTTTTTTTAAAAGTTTATTTGAAAGGCAGAGTAAGTGGCAGAGAGAGAGAGAGAGAGAGAGAGAGAGAGAGAGAATCTTCCACTTGATGGTTTATTCTTCAAATGCCTGCAACAACCTGTTATCACCTGCTGCCTACTGGTATGCATTAGCAGGAAGCTTGACCAGAAGTGAGCTGGGACCTGACCCCAGGCACTCTGATATGGGAAGTGGGCACTGCAAACAGTAGCTTCACCTGCTATGTGACAATGCCTGTCACAAAAAAAGGTTTTAAAAAACATAAAATAGAGGCCGGTGCCGCGACTCACTTGGCTAATCCTCCACCTGTGGCGCCAGCACCCTGGATTCTAGTCCTGGTTGGGGCACCGGTTCTGTCCTGGTTGCTCTTCTTCCAGTCTAGCTCTCTGCTGTGGCCCGGGAAGGCAGTGGAGGATGGCCCAAGTGCTTGGGCCCTGCACCCACATGGGAGACCAGGAGGAAGCACCTGGCTCCTGGCTTCGGATGGGCGCAGTGCGCTGGCCATAGCAGCCATTTGGGGGGTGAACCAATGGAAGGAAGACCTTTCTCTCTCTCTCTCTCTCTCTCTCTCTCTCTGTCTAACTCTACCTGTTTAAAAAAAAAAATAGAAGTTTTATAATGTAATCTGTTTTGCTAGCTTAAAGGGATGATTAATAAGTACTAAACAGCCCCCAATAAATTGTTTAAAGAGCTGTCATTTCAGTTACTTTAGATTTTCTCATCCTGCTGGAATTACTTCATGGCCTGTAGCAATAATTTACATGATATCAGTCATTTTTATGTGACCTCACTATTATGTGTCTGTCCCTCTAGAAAGTAAGCTTCATGGGGCCAGCATGTTGTGTAGTGGGTAAAGCCACTGCCTGCAACACTGGTATCACATATGGGATTCAGCTGTAGTCTCCACTTCTGATCCACTTCTGATTCAGCTCCCCAACGTGCTAGGGAAAGCAGTGGGGGGCTGCCTGGGCCCCTGGACCCACGTGGGAGACGTAGAAGAAGCTCCTGGCTCCTGGCTTCAGACTGGTCCAGCTCTGGCCATTGTGGATATTTGGGCAGTGAACCAGCAGATGGAAGATTCTGTCTCTCCCTCTCTGAAACCCTGCCTTTCAAATAAATAAAATTTAAAAATAAATAAATAAATAAAATAACAAAAAGAAAGTAAGCTTCATAAGAGCAGGGACTTGGTCTAGATTCAATGCTGACTCCTCAGTTTTCTTTTCTTTTTAAAGTTATTATTTATTTAGTTTCATTTTTTTCTGAAAGGCAGAGGCAGGGTGGGGCAGAGAGAGATTTTCTAAAGGCAGTGATGGGAGCTCTTTCTTGTTCTCTATATTTCTGTCCCTCTCTGCCTCTCAAATAATTAAATATATAGGTTTGTTTGTTTAAAAAGACAGATTAATCTTTGCAAAACATTCCCAATATTCAATTTGAGTGCTACTTGGAAAATGAAACAATCCACTCACCCCCACATGTGAACAGTCTACTATCTAGCAGCATGGGACTGGGTCATTGGGTCATTTAGAATAGCACATTTCTTCTCTCAAGTTTGGATGCTAGGCATTCCCTCTAAGTCCTAGGCTACAGGATGAAACACTTGAGTTTAAAGAGGCCGGCACCATGGCTCACTTGGCTAATCCTTCGCCTGCAGCGCCACCACCCCGGGTTCTAGTCCAGATTGGGGCGCCGGATTCTGTCTTGGTTGCTCCTCTTTCAGTCTAGTTCTCTGCTGGCTCTCTGCTGTGGCCCCGGGAGTGCAGTGGAGGATGGCCCAAGTGCTTGGGCCTTGCACCCACATGGGAGACCAGGAGGAAGCACCTGGTTCCTGGCTTCGAATTGGCGCAGCGCGCTGGCCACAGGGTGCTGGCTGTAGCGGCCATTTGCGGGGTGAACCAACGGAAAAAAAAGGAAGACCTTTCTGTATTTCTTTCTCTCACTGTCTAACTCTGTCTGTCAAAAAAAAAAAAAAATAGTTTAAAGAGAAGAAAATGTGACTCCTACAGATTCCAAAACCAAACAAATCAAAAGAACCCAGGTTCTCGGTTCTGACAATAATCATGTCAGTATAGCATGGGTATATGGGCACTGTACTGCTGTACAATTTCGTATTTTGTCAGAAACTGGGATACTCAAATTCAGGGAAAGGCCAACGCATGCAGTCAGGCAGCTGTGAGATTTCAGGCCGTGTCCACAGAGCACCAGCGCCTGCATTCTTAATCATTGGTTCTGTAACATGGCACTCACACAGAAACCAGCAAATGAGGAAATAAACGAGTGAATCTTCCTAACCTGCTGTCTGATACTGTGCCACTGACTACTTTTTCTTAAAAGCTGATGAAATGAGGAAAAATGTTTCTGACGCTTTTTTGAAAGAGCAGAGTCTGTACTTCTGATGATAATGTGTTAGGATCTTTTTTACATAAGAACAGCAGTGCTTCAGGTATTAAGCTATCATTTTGCAAAAATTATTCCTGAGTTTGAAAAAACTTCCCAGACTAAGAGAATCTTCATTTATACACGTCTCTATATTAAAAACAGCACAGGTATTTTTAGTGCTCTATGAGATTTTTGTGAAAATTATTTCAATTTATGTAACAAATCCAATTGTTTAACACAGCACAACACAACAAGTGCTTGAATGGACTGGCAGTGGTTCTCAAAACCAAGATCCACTGCAGCCAAAGCTGAGCAATGCAGAAAGGGCAGGAGAATACAAGCAGAGAGACAAGAAAAAAGGGAGAATGCTGGCAAGGAAAGCACATCCTCAGGTGTACTACTCACAGTGGTGGAAAGAGCTGTAACAGCAGGGACAGGGAGGGGCTGTCACGGATGGGAGGACAGGCAGCTGTGAGGGCAGAACAACCGGCAGCCTGGCAGGCTTACAGCCTCAGTGGTTCCAGAGGAAATGCAAAATGCTACTCTTAGACATTATTTAGTTATTAAGAAATTATGTGCTATGGTCCCTGCCTACAGAAGGAGGGAAGCAGGAAGCATGAAAAATGTTTCAAAAACAGTTCCAGTGAAAACAGCCTGGTGTGACAGCCGAGAGCCTCCAACAGGGCCACAACTTCCTATGATCCTCAGAGCGCCCTCAGCGCCCCACTCAGGGGAGATTCTTACGGTTTCACAGAAAGCACACAGTACAAAGCGGATTAAGAAGTTACATGTTTACACTGAAATCAGAAAATAACATTTATAACCTATTTTTAAAAAGTATGAATTTGTACTTATAAACAAGCTTATTTTTAGTTCTGAAGCTTTCAAAACTTTTCCTGACAGAGTTAGGCACTTTATTAAAATATGTCTCAGAATAGAGAAGAAAGTAAATATTCAGAAAGTAAAAGCATTTAGCATCTTCATAGGGAGGTAAACAAGTTTTGCTAATCATATGTAGCTTTTGGGGTTTTAAGCCAGTCTAATTTAGTAGACCAATAAAATTTCAGGGAAAGGGACAATACATATTAATTTCACAGAAAGGCAACTTCAAATAACATATAACCACTGGTAACTGTTATCTGGTAGGAAAACTGACATTGAGGTTAAGGAAGGAATATTCCATTTAGTTGTAGCACACATTAATTCAACAGTTTGCAACTCACTGTAGTAGACATCTGGTTAAAATAAGTAACAGAATGAATACTTCCGGGCCAAGTGCTTTACTGTTAGCTCTATTTTTTAAACTAGTTTAATTTGCTACAAAATATGCAGCATAAAATTGCCACTTTAACCATTTTTTAAGAGTACAGTTTTGTAGCATTAACATTACACATGTTGTGCAACAATCATCACTATCTACAAGTATTTCCAAACGTTTTCATCACCTCAATAGAAACTCTATAGTCTTTAAGCAATATTAAATTTTATTAAGAAGCAAAATCACAGTTTGTGGAGAATTAGCTGTGCATGGCAAACAGGTGGTCTGGTAGAAAATAAACGAGAATAAATCATAGTCTATGGAGAACTGACTATAAATGGCAATGAAGGGAGCTAGTGATATGACAGTTATAATTATTTCAGCAACTTTTCACTGGGTTCTATTTTCAGATTTATTTTGTTGTATACTTTTGCTCTGCTATTCTTCCATTTTGTCTCTTAAATTATTTCGTTCAATGATAATGCTGGGTTAGAATATGATGGGTACAAGTGGGACTTAAAAGCTAACCTGAAAAACTAATTTAGGTAAAGAAACATTTTCAAAGAAAACAGCTTTAAGGAGGTAAAAAGTAGCTGCACAGGGCTGATAACCAAATGATAGGGTCAGGACTGGAACTGAAGTCTTTCACTGTTCCTGTATTTCCCACTATGTCAGGCCACCTTGGTGAGGGGGCTGCAGTTTTGATTTGGTTTTTATGTTTTCTTTTGCCGAATTATTTTACGATATTATCAAACAAAGGAGAATGGCCATCTTTCTGGGACCTTGTTTTGGGTTTTGCAACTTAATATCTTAAAGATGGATCTAGTGTTCCCTCATCTCACTCTATTTAAGATGTTTATTCTGTTAGAGAATTTCAAAGATACATCAACCAGAGGAAGAAACAGGGGGCACATATTAGGTATTTCGTCTCCTAGATGTATGAGAAGAAAAATGAGATTTCCTTATTAGAATGTGACTACTCTTGATCATAATTTCTGGTAATGCTAAGTAAAAGTCATAGGATTATTAAAAATGGTTATTCATAATACAGCTTATTGTATCTGTAGGCATGCAACATCATAACAAGTATAAACATAACAATTAAGAGTCACTTATTTCAATACATATAAATAAATGAAAATATAAAGATTACAGGTCATGTTAACTAAAATTCTCACTCATATTTGAGACTAGGGACATCTTATAAAAATAAAGCAATATTTCATTTTACGTTTAATTATGCTTCGTCTTTAATTTACCTCTGCAATTTGTATCCTTTTGGCAAGATCATCCAGAGAAAGACAGCTGTCATCGGAAGGCAGATTCTCCTGGAGGCTGTAGGACCCTTCCTCAGGAGAAAGGTCTGGGTTGTCTTCATATGAAAGGGAATCTTCTTCAGAGTCTTTTAAGCACCCTTCCAGAAGGCTGTTCAAATAGTCTTCGGTTTCTTTATTGACTTGGTCTTCCTCATCTCCCTTTTCCTCTGGGGCCATAAACACCTCAGGCAGCCGTGCACTTAGGTCAGATATTCCATTCTTTTCACAAAGTGCATTCCCAGAGCCCTCTGAGTCAGTCTGACCACGCAGCCACTTCCCATCACTGTCTGAGGGATCAGGTTGCTGTCGCTCATTTAATTCATTGTTCTCAAGTTGGCCTGTGGGCAACGCCTCAGAAGCATCCCGAAGTGGTAAATGGAGTTCTTTTCTCCGAGTCTGTGAATATCTGTCCTCTGAAATCAGCGCAGGCTCTGTGGCTTCCTGGCTGGGAGGTACAGCCTCAGGGTCTTCAGCAACGCCCCCTGTTGTGGCCACATCTGGGCAGTCCTCTGGCTGAGCCAGCTGCAAGCAGCTATCATCCGCACAAGCATTCTCGGCGGAGCCTGGCCCAGACCTGCTTCTGGCTGTCTCCGAGGACTGGGCGTGGAGCTCCAGCGTGGCCTCGGTGCTGAGGAGCGGCTCCTCCGTGTGGCCCTTTGCTGCAGCGACTGCCTGCTCGTCCATGGGATCACAGCAGGGACTGTGATCTTGCTGTTGGCTTTCTCGGTTGGTACTCGGTTCACTCTCTAAAGGTGAAGAAAAACAAGTTGCTTTAAAATTCAGCACAATACTTTGTATCACAGGGAAAACAAAGGACATGTGAATGATATGAGTAGCATAATGATATTCTAACCCTCTCAAAAGGTAATTCCATCTGTGGCACAGAACTGACCTTAAGTAGAGGAAATACCCAAAATATTTGGTAAATACTCCTTTACACATAAAATTGTTTACTCAAAAACATGTTAACATAAATAAAACAAATTAGTCTTTAACTGATACAGTATTTTTCAGCAATTTAACAATTTAAGAATATTTTTAGTCTATTATGTTTAAATGAATATGTCTATTGGCCTTTTACATTTCAATGAAGTTAGAAAATTATTTTCAATGTACTTAAGACATGGCATATTAAGAAAATATTTTACATGATAATCCTTAGTAATAAATTTATAACTTAAAATATAAGTAATACTGATCTGATCTACTAAGACTAAAGGAAAGAGAGTCTATTCTGTTTATATTTATGATTTGAATCCGTAATAACTGTGTTGATAAATATCTGTATCTTCTTAAAAAAAGGCAGCAAAGGGTAGAGATATATATTTTGGCAAGAGGTAGAAGCAGGTTTGAATTTTGACATCTCTTTCAGTTTCTTCCTTAAAGAAAATCAACTTAAAATATTTCTTCTTTAACTTTAAAACTAAACTGCTAAAAACCTTTGTATGAATAATGAATGAGAATTACACAGATAGGTAGATAAGAGAGAAGCTTTCTCACCTTCAGTTTATCAGTGCTTTAGTATTCTAATGATCTTAGAAGCTTTAACTTTTTGTATAGTCATATACTGTTCAATTTATACAGATTATGAACAAAGGTGAAGATAAAATATTAAAATGTTCCATTTGGTTGTTCATTTACTAGTACTTTAATAATTACCTACTGACAATTAAGGCCCATTTCATACCAAAGAAAAGGTACTACTTAAAAGCTGTCTTCAGGGCCAGTCTGTGACTTAGAGGTGAAGCCACCACCTGCAATGCTGGCATCCCATATGGGCACTGGTTCAAGTCCCAGCTGCTCCATTTCCAATCCAGGAAGGCAGTGGAGGATGGTCCAAGTCCTTGGGCCCCTGCACCCATGTGGGAGACCCAGAAGAAGCTCCTGGCTCCTGCCTTTGGATCTGCACAGTTCTGGCTGTTGAGGCCATCTGGGGAGTGAACCAGCGGATGGAAGACCTCTCTCTCTGTTACTACCTCTCTCTGTAACTCTGTCTTTCAAATAAATAAAATAAATTTTTTTAAAAAAAGATTTATTTATTTGAAAAGCAGAGTTACAGAGAGGCAGAGGCAGAGAGAGGTCCTCCATCCAATGGTTCACTCTCTAATTGGCCACAATGGCTGGGGCTGTGCAGATCCAAAGCCAGGAGCCAGGAGCTTCCTCTGGGTCTCCCACATGGGTGCAGTGGCCCAAGGACTTGAGCCATCTTCTACTACTTTCCCAGGCCATGGCAGAGAGCTGGATCGGGAGAGGAGCAGTGGGGACTAGAACCAGCGCCCATATGGGATGCCGGCGCTTCAGGCCAGGGCTTTAACCCGCTGTACCACAGTGCCAGCCCCAATAAATAAATCTTTAAAAAAAAAAAAAAAAAAAGCTGTCTTCAAGGTCAAGTATTTGACATAGTGCTTAAGATACTGCTTGGGATAGCTGCCTTTCATATAGGAGAGCCTAGGTTCAAGTCCTGTCCCTAGCTCCTATTTACAGCTTCTTGCTAATGTGTACCCTGATAGGCAGCAGGTGATGGCCCAAGTAGGTGGTTCTGCCACCCATGTGGGAAACCTAAATTGAGTTCCTGGCTCCTAGCTTCATTTTGGTTTTGGCCTGACCCAGCCCTGGCTATTATGGGCATTTGGGGGAGCGAACCAGTGGATAGGAAATTCTCTCTCTCTCTCTCTGCTTTTCAAATAAATAAAAATTTCACTTAAAAAAAAAAAAAAAAGGCTCTCCGGGCCAGTGTTGTGGCATAGTAGGATAAGTGCCATTCGCAACGCCAGCATCCCATGTAGGTGCTGGTATGTATCCTTGGCTGCTCACTTCTGATCCAGTTCCCTGGTAACATACTTGGGAAAGCAGTGGAGAATGGCTTAAGTTCTTGGGCACCTGCCATCCCACAGGAGACCTGGAAGAAGCTCCTAGCTGCAGCCTGGCCCAGCCCTAGCTGTTGTGGCCATTTGGGGAATAAACCAGCAGATGAAAGATCTCTCTTAGGGCCCGCACTATGGCGCAGCGGGTTAACACCCTGGCCTGAGGTGCCGGCATCCCATAGGGTGCTGGTTCAAGACCTGGCTGCTCCACTTCCAATCCAGCTCTCTGCTGTGGCCTGGGAAAGCAGAAGATGGCCCAAGTCCTTGGGCCCCTGCACCCATGTGGGAGACCCAGAAGAAGCTCCTGGCTCCTGGCTTCAGATCGGCGCAGCTCTGGCCATTGCAGCCAACTGGGGAGTAAACTATCGGTTGGAAGAGCTCTCTTTCTCTCTCTCTTTTTCTCTCTCTGTTTCTGCTTTGCCTCTCTCTCCTTGTAACTCTTTCAAATAAATAAATCTTCAAAAAAAAAAAAAAGAGCTCTCTCTCTCAGTCTCTATATATAACTCTGTTTCTCAAATAAATAAATAAATCTTAAAAACAAATTAAAAGGGACCATGTTGTGGTACAGTGGGTTAAGCTGCCACCTGCAATGCTGGCATCCCATATAGACACTGGCTCAAGTCTCTGCTGCTCCACTTCTGATCCAACTCCCTGCTAACATGCCTGTGAAAGCAGTAGAAGATGGCCTCATTTGAGAGACTGGGTGAAGGCCTGGCCTTTGGAGTCATTTGGGGAGGGAACCAGTGGAAGAAAGTGCTTTCTCTCCCTCTTTCTCTCTCTCCCTCTTTCTCTCTCTGTCTCTTTAACTTTCAAATAAATAAAATACATTAAAAAAAAAAAAAACAGGCTTTCTTCAGATTTCAGAGAATCAAGGACTTTAGACTGTTGAGATGCAGACTTCCAGTAGAATTTGTAGAACCTCCTCTGAAATTGACTCAAAAATAGATAAGGATCAGGAGAAGGAAGAAGCCACCACCTTTTGGGAGAGTACAGTATCCTTTTTCTCTCTTTATCCTGAAGAAACACCTGGAGTTTGGGAGACTATACTAAAACACAGAGGCATTTTATTCCCCATAGGATGTCTGCTTTGCTACTAACCTTTCTGGCCTGTATTATTAAGGCAGGAAAGGTTAGAGAAAAGGACAAAGTTTGTAAAGGGTCCAAATTATCCCTCTACAAGTTCTGAGTACCCAAAAGTTTAGCAGATTCACATTCATAGGAATTAGAGACTAACTGAGATTGGGGACCATGGTCTCAAATATACTATTACCAGCTTAGGATAGGTTATCTAAAGGAATGCAACATCTTGGGAGTAATCTCCTTCTCAGCTGGCACTGAGGGAGCCAGCACACATCCCCTGCGGAACAATCTGGATTCCATCATAAACAGTAATCCAGTTTGCTCCAAATGTCAGCAGAGTATGCTCCCAGTTCTTGGCAGCTAGGGGGCAGAGAAGAGGAGCTTTGCATAAAACGAGATTTGGGTGTTAAAAATCAGCCTGAGATGTCATTATATGAGTAAGAAGTGAGGTGGCTAGCTAAAACTTCTAGACAAAATACAGCCATTTAATAGTATAATATCTAATGAACTGAGATAGCACTTATGAGTTCAGTAATAAAGATATCTACAGGTATGATGTATTATTTACAAAGATTACCCACAGATACAAAAATAGTTGCTTTATCCTATTATTTAAAAATACAGGGTATAGCACTGAGGCACAGCAGGTCGTGAGTGCCAGTTCAAATACTGATTGCTCTAATTAAAAAAAAAATATTTATTTCTTTGTTTGAAAGACAGACTTACAGAGAGAGAGAGAGAAGAGACAGACAGACATCTTCCATCTCTTGGTTAACTCCCCAAATGGCTGCAATGACTATAGGTAGGCCAGACTGAAGCCAGAAGCTTTTTCCAGGTCTCCCACCTGGGTGCAGGGGTCTAGGGACTTGGGCCATCTTCTGCTGCTTTCCCAGGCAGAGAGCTGGATGAAAAATGGAACAGCTAGTACACAAACCAGCACCCACATGGGATGCCAGCATTGCAAGCCATGGTCCAACCCGCTGCAGCACAGAGCCAGCCCGCAACTGCTCCACTTCTGATCCAGCTGCCTACTAATATGCCTGGGAAAGCAACAAAAGGTGGCCTGAGTGCTTGGGCCCCTGCCATCCATGCAGGAGACCCAGATGAAGTTCCTGGTTCCTGGCTTCAGCCTGGCCCAGCTCAGTCATTGCTACCATTTGGGAAATGAACCAGCAGACAGAAGATTTCTGTCTTTCCCTCTCTTTTTTAATTCTGCCTTTAAAACAAATTTTAAAAAACCTTTAAAAATAATCAACAGGGGCTGGTGCTGTGGTGAAGTAGGTAAAGACACTGCCTGCAGTGCCAGCATCCCATAGGGGCACTGGTTCGAGTCCTGGCTGCTCCACTTCCAATCCAGCTCCATAATAAGGCGTGGGAAGGCAGTGGAAGATGGCCCAATTCTTTGGGCCCCTGTACCCGTGTGGGAGACCTGGAAGAAACTCCTGGCTCCTGGCTTTGGATCAGTGCAGTTCCATTCGTTGAGGACATCTCGGAAGTGAACTAGTAGATGGAAGACCTCTCTCTTTGCCTCTAACTCTGCCTTTCAAATAAATAAATAAATCTTTCAAAAACAAAACAAAAAAACAAATACAAAAAATATTATGAAATAATCAATCAAACCAAGAAGCTATAACTTAAGATGTAAAGGGCAAGAGGGTTCCAAACTACATGTGGAAAGTGCTATGGCTGGAATATTACTTCTGGTATCCCCCAAATGTCCATGTATCCAAAGTTTGGTCTCCAAAGTCTGACATTAATGGTTAATGAATTAATGCTAATTGTTAATGGATTATGTGTGGCAACTTGATCCGATTATGCTATCAGGAGGGGGCCCAGTGAGGGTCTTTCAGCCACTGAGGGGGGTGTCCATAGAAGACAGCTCTCAAGAGTTGGTTGGTTATAAGAGTCTTGTTGATCCCAGATAGTTTCCTGCTTCCTGGCTTGCCATGTAACCCTCTCTCCGTACCCACCACCCACCGACTCCACAGGATGCCAGCTCAGTGGAGCCACCTATTCTTGGACTGCCACTCTCCTAAACCATGAGTCTTCCTCCTTCCTAAGCACCTTCCCTCAGTATCTGTGATGGAGATGAAAGCTGACTACTACAGAATCATCCACACTCTCGACTTCTCTCTTTAAAACATACTGTTTTATTGAACTCTGGCAAAACTTCTTCCTTCAGAATTTAGTCCACACCCTCAAAAGATGATGATCAGCGAATGTCTGGATTGCTGAAGTCGCTGCTAGTCTGTACAACCTCCATAGCAGGAGTGTGCCGCACTTAATTAGAACCAGAAGATCCAGGTTCTGGAATGAAGTAAAGCACCAAGGAAGTGATTTAAACCTGGCACTTCAGTTTCTCCATGTGCACACACCATGTGAATTACAGCAGAGGCCAAGGCAGGGGTAATGCCAAGCTTGTGCTGGGCACCAAGCAACGCTACATTTGAAATTCAAAGAAAAGGCTGGTAATAGCTCTTTTCCCAATATGCACAACATGGAATCACATCAACATCCAGTTTGTCTTCTCCCTTTAAGATGGTTAGGAGGCTTATTTTACTCTGACTTGTATTAAAAAAACAAAAAAAAAAACACCCAGAAAGGCAATGTCCTCATCTTGCCCCATAAGAAAAAAAATGAAGATTTTTAAAAACAAAAAAAAGGGGCTGGCACTGTGGCTTAGTGGGTAAACCCACTGCCAGAAGTGCCAGCATCCCATATGGGCACCTGTTCAAGTCACAGCTGCTCCATTTCCAATCCTGCTCTCGGCTAAGGCCTGGAAAAGCAGTAGATGAGGGCCACGTCCTTGGTCCCTGCACCCAATGGGAGACCCAGAAGCTCCTGGCTCCTGGCTTTGGATAAGCCCTGCTCTAGCCTTTGTGGCCATTTGGGGGATTGAATCAGCAGATAGAAGATCTCTCTCTCTCTTTACATCTTTACAAACAAAATCAAAAAGCACTTGGTAAAGAATAAAAGGCATAAAATGATGGCATTATCATCATCTTATATCTTCAGGGCAACTCATCTAAAACACCTGGTACTTCCTCTTTATTATCAGGACTCTCAGGCCCAGGAATACGAATCAGCAATGCAATCAGTCATCAGGAAAAAAAACCTGAAAATATTATTTCTCTTTTTTCTCTGAAGTTCTTATAATGAAGATTATGCATTTAGAGAAAATTTCTGAAAACTTTTTATCTTATTTCATTTTAAGAGAGAGAGGGAGAGATAGAGATTTTTCCATCCTCTGGTTCATTCCCCCAGATAGCTACAATAGCCAGGGCTGGGCCAGGCTGAAGCCAGAAGCCAGGAACTTCTTCTGGGTATCCCACCTGGGTGCAGGGGCCCAAGCACCTGAACCATCCTCCACTGCTTTCCCAGGCACATTAGCAAGGAGCTGGATTGGAAGTGCTGCAACTGGGACATTGGGGCTCATACTGGATGTAGGCACCAAAGGTGGAGGCTTAACACTCTACACCACAGTGCTGGCCCTTGTTTGTTTTAACATTTATGCATTTTTTAAAAATTTTTAAAAAAAGATTTATTTATTCATTTGCAAGGCAAAGCGAGAGAAAGAGAGAGAGGAAGGAAGGGAGGGAGGGAGGGAGAGAGGGAGGGAGGGAGGGAGGGAAGAGGTCCTCCATCCACTGGTTCACTCCCCAAATGGCTGCAATGGCCAGAGCTGGGCTGATCCGAAGCCAGGAGCTTCTTCTGGGTCTCCCACGTGGGTGCAGGGGCCCAAGGACTTGGGCCATCTTCCACGGCTTTCCCAGGCCATAGCTGGATTGGAAGAGGAGCAGCAGGGACTCAAACCGGCGCCCATATGGGAGGCTGGCACTGTAGGCGGCAGCTTTATCTGCTATGCCATAGTGCCCCCCAACATCTAATCATTTACCTGAAAGGGCAGAGTGGCTACCAGGGAGGCAAGGAAAGGTGTGGAGGGGAAGGGGATGAGAAATGTCCACACAACAGCTACAGCTGGGCCAGGCAGAAATCATGAGCCAGGAACTGAATCTGGGTCTTCCATATGGGTGGCAGGGGTCCAAGCACTTGAGCCATTATCTGCTACCTCCCACAATGCATTAGTAGGAAGCTAGACTGGAAGTGGAATAGCCAGGACTCTAACTGGCACTGGGGCATGGGATGTGGGTGCTGTAAGTAGTTTCATTTTCTGTGCCACAACGCCTGCCCCTCTAAAAATCTTTTAAGATAAGGTGGTAGAAATGTATATACACCAATTAAAGTACATTATATATTAGTCAACAACTAATGAGACAGAACAAACAGGCACAGATAAATTAACAAGATTAGAGCTTTTAAATATCTAGATTTTACAACAAATTTCTTATAAAGTCCAGAGAAAAGGATGTCTAAATATACCAAAACCGATTATATTCCAGAGCATTTCTGTACAAACTTTTCATGTTGTTAGATACAAAGAATTGCCTACTGAAAATTTTGAAATAATTTTACGCTTTTATAATAATTTAGGTATTTTATAGTACCTACTACTAGGTATGTATACAACATAAAAAATCTTGCTTTGCTGTTTTTCTAGAAGAGAGTTATGTATATAAATGTAAATTTTAAAAAAAAATCCCTTCCCAGCAGTTGAGAGTGATATTTCTAAAAGATCACAGGGGCAGGTCTTTTTAATGGCCCTCTCCAACTTAATCTAAAAACATACCCAACTCTTTGGCTGTAGCTCCTCTTTCCTTTGGATCTTCGGGGGCTCTGAACTGTGGAAAACATTTTTTTCCCAGGGATTTTTCTACAGCTGCTATCTAAAACATGAAAAAAAAAAAAAACCAATCTTTTTTGTAAATGGTTGTATTAATTTAGAAAGCTAAAAATAAGAAAGGTTTCTTTATTTTATTAACAGCCCATACAACAACATATGACACTAATGTTTTTCTACAAATATTTTCATAAGAAATAATCTCTTACCTTATGCTTGGATAAAAGAGGACTGTAGAAAAAAAGAGAAAAAAAAATTAACAAACTACAGCAGCAACATGCTTCCAAATAAATGTTACTGAAATGGCTATTAAAAAAATACCGCTCTCCTGGATTCTAATATCAGCTCAGAAGATTTCCATGGCTGAAACCCTACACCAGCTTACATGGTTCAAAGTGCAGCTATGTCATGTGTTAACCTCCTTAGGTAGCAAACTACTGCTGAAAACCCCCGAAGAAGCTCCAAATGTTGAAATAATACAATAAAAATGGGGATGTTAATTTTTTGCTAATAGTGTATTTAAAGCCTTTCACACACATACATATTATTTGAAAATTTCATTTTATTTTACTAGAGTCTAAAACAGATTACGGTAGATGATAATTTTGTTGGAATTATCGATGAAAATAGATAACAAAAGTAACTTTTAAATATTAAGTTTAGGGGAATACCAAAGAAAAGGGAACATATAAATCCAGAAAAGGCATGCATGGAAACGTTCATGATGGTTTTATTCATAATACTAAAAAATCAGAAACAAATGGCTACTAACAGTAGAACGGATAAACTGCTACACAGTCACAGAAGAAATAAATTTGCAGAGCAATAAAACAGGGCAAACTACTCTTACATGCAACAACATGTAACACAAACAAGATGATGGGTGCAAGAAGCTAGATACAAAAATTTACATTCTATGTGGCTCCATTTATATGAGTTTACAAAATAGGCAAATATATTGTTGGAAAGTAGATACAGACTTGACATTTTCATAAGGGGGTCTTATGAGGGGTTTAGATAATACCCTGTATCTTGTACCTAGCTCAGGGTGGGAGTTACATACATGCATATGTATCCGAAAAAATTCATCAAGCTTATATACTTTCCTGTATGTATAACTGAAAAATATTTTTAAATGTCAAAATTTAACAGTAATTTGGGGTGAATTATCTAAATTCTATAGCACAAGGAAACCATACTAATATTATGTTTAATACATATTTATTGATTAAATAACCAAATCATTAACATATTAAGAAGTTATCAGTTCCATGGGAAGGGGAGATGTATCTACAACAAGTATTTTTTTTTTATGAAGGTGTGGGGTGGGGTGAGAGAAAGAGAAAGAGAGATTAGTTCACTTCCCAAATCCCTGTAAAAGTCAAGCTGGTATCAGGAGCCAGGAACTCCATCCATGTCTCCCACATGAGTTGCAGAGACTCCAGTTATTTGAGCCATGTCTGCTGACTTTCAGGGCATGCATTAGCAGGAAGCTGGGTCAGAAGCAGAGGTAGTACAAGAAAGTCCTAAGTGGTGGCTTAACCTGCTGGGCCACAATGCCCACTCCTACATTGAGTATTTTCAAAGTAAGAAAATAATCTCTACTTTAAATAATTCCATTATTTTAAAATGCTACAAAATTCAAAGTTAACCACTGAACATGCTAAGAAATACGGTTAACAATGAGACTTTCTGAAAATACTATTTCAAAGGTACAAAGTGACTAATAAAAGAAAATTATCATCATGAGAGTCAAACAAGCATCCACCTCTGAACATAAAATCACTGTTCAAAGACTGGTTTCCCAAAATGGCAGATCTAAAAGCAAGTTTTCTATCTGCTGTATGAGCTAAGCAACAACTACTGGCACTCTTTCCATGAGTCTGATAGAAAAAAGTTATCAGTAAAATGAAAAATCTTTTAGCCTGTATATTGAGGACTTATGTTCAAAATCTCAGAAATTTCCACTACTTTAAACATTTTCATGCCTCCTTGCTTTCAGAGTTCTAGGTCTTAAAACAATCAAATTTTTAACACTTAAAACACTTTATTACTACTATAATTTAGCCTAAAAACATCAAATTCCTTTACATAAGTCAAGAAATTTGAAGATTACCTGGTGTATCTAGCTTTCATTCTGCAGCATTTTGATGAACTAGTGTAGTATATTTGTTTTCCAACATTAAACTACTCTTACTATGTGTTTGACTACAATATATAAACAGTAGCAAGTAACTAGAATAAATAAAATCTGTATACACAATTTTGTCCATCTGAGTTAGCTGTTCTCTTAACCTAAAGGAGATCAAAATTATGTTATCTTTTAAAATCTTCTAATTAGAAGGATCCTCTGAATCTCTGAAGAAGTCAATCTTTGGGACCGGTACTGTGGCATAGCAGGTAAGGCTGCTGCCTGCAATGCCAGCATCCCATATTGGCATCAGTTCAAGTTTTGGCTGCTCCATTTCTGATCTAGCTCTCTGCTGTGGCCTGGGAAAGCAGTGGAGGATGGTCCAAGTGGTTAGGCCTATGGACCCACTTGGGAGACCCAGAAGAAGCTCCTGGCTCTTGGCTTCAGATTGATCCAGCTCTGACCATTATGGCCATTTGGGGAGTGAACCACTGGTTGAAAGATTTTTCGGGGCCAGCGTCGTGGCACACTAGGTTAATCCTCCACCTGCGGCGCTGGCATCCCATATGGGTGCCAGTTATAATCCTGGCTGCTCCTTTTCCAATCCAGCTCTCTGCTGTGGCCTGGGAAAGCAGTAGAAGATGGCCAAAGTCCTTGGGCCCCTGCACCCGCGTGGGAGACCGGGAGGAGGCACCTGGCCCCTGCTTCAGATCAACGCAGCTCTGGCCATTGCAGCCATTTGGGGAGTGAATTAACAGACGGAAGACCTTTCTCTCTGCTTCTCCCTCTGTCTGTAACTCTTCCTCTCAAATAAATAAAATCTTTTAAAAAATTAAAAAAAAAAAAAAGATTTTTCTTTCTCTCTCTCTGCCTTTATGTAACTCTGCCTTTCAAATAAATAAATAAGTCTTAAAAAAGTCAATCATTTACTGAGTTTAATGTAATAAAGAAACCTGAGAAAATAATAATTTTATTACACCTATTAAAATTTATCCAGTTGAAAACATTAACAGATTTTGTATTTCAAATACTCAATGCCATTATGTTTCAATATTTTACTCCAACTTATTCTAACCAAAGTCTGATATACTTACTCTTGATGTGTTGTGCAAAATTTAGTAAGCCGTTCAAAATCTTCACCATTAAATCCCTTTTCTGAATTCCTTAGAGATGTAACTGTATGTGGCTGTACAGTTTTCCATTTTGTTTCTAAATTGAAAGTTATTTGTTAGTCATTGGCTTTTACAAAGCATATTTAGCACAGAAAAATAGTTAAATGACACCACTGATAATGATTAGCATATAAAGTTATCCCCCTAAACTCAAAAAATGAACACAATTAGAATCAAGGGATCACTTTTCATCATAAGTAAATGTCATTCTAGAGATTAAATTAGCCTGTAGGGCATGCAACGTGATCAGAAGAATGCAAACAAACGCAAGTGTTCTTTTCTTGGCAGTGCCATGAAAAGCAAAACACAAAGAAAAAAATTTTCTCACAATGGAAGACACATAAAAAAATACTACGTTTTCTGAAACATTAGCTTTATTGTTGAAAAACATCTGTTTCCTGATTTCATAAAATATGTTAACTCTAGATAGCAATTTCTTAGGTTACTGCTATTTCTACATTCTGTGTTAGTATCTACTCACCCCACTGTTCTTGAATGGCAGAAAGATTTGCAAGCAATTGCTCATGATATAATCGTTCAAGCTGAATGAATTTCATTGCTTTCTCATCTGTATAGAAAATTTAAGGAAAATAGAAATCCAGACTACTTACATTTCTTTTATTGGGGAGGTGGGTGCAGGGGAGGGTAGAGAGAGACACACACACACAGAGAGAGAGACAGCACCAACAAGTATCGGTTCATTCCTCAAATACCTCAATGGCTAGAGGTGGGCCAGGCCAAAAGTCAGGAGTTGGGAACCGGAAACACAATCCAGGTCTCCCATCTGTGTGGCAAGCACAGGATTATTTGGTCCATAGCCACTACCTACCAGGGTCTGCATCAGCAGGAAGCTAGACAAGAGCCAGAACTGTAGAGCGAACCAAGATACTCCAATATGGGAATCTGGGAATGTGGATATCTTAGCTGGCATCTTAACTGTCCTATATTTTAAAATGAATAATCAACAGAAGTTGATAAATTTTCAGCTTACCAAAAATGGAGAAGTCTCTAAATATTATTAAACTTAAGCATACTTAAAGTACTATTTCTTGATTTCAAAGTACATAAATTTTAAAGTAGCATATTATGTAGTTGCTACTTCAGTTCCATATTATCAATAAATAGTAGAAACTAAAAGAATGTCTTAATATTTAAGGGTGACCGCTTGCTAATATTTCTCTAGCAGACTCAATGAAAAGTAATTTAATTGGAATGGGATCCAAATGGACTCCTAGAACCTGTATACTTCTCTTTTTTCCCATAAAATCAAAGGATCACATGCCTAAATAATGACTGAGCAAAAAACCTATACAGATGTTTTGTAATTAACTCAACACAGTGATTTTCATTATCATGTGATCCCATTTTTTTGTTTGCCTTTTCACCTGCCTCTCACATACCTGCATCTTTTTTTTTTTTTTTTTTTTTTTTTTTTTTTTTTTTGACAGGCAGAGTTAGACAGAGAGAGACAGAGAGAAAGGTCTTCCTTCCATTGATTCACCACCACCACCACCACCACCACCACCACCACCCCCCTGCCAAATGGCTGCTACAGCCAGTGCACTGCGCCGATCTGAAGCCAAGAGCCAGGAGCTTCCTCCTGGTATCCTATGCGGGTGCAGGGCCCACGCACTTGGGCCATTCTCTACTGCCTTCCTGGGCCACAGCAGAGAGCTGGACTGGAAGAGGAACAACCGGGACAGAACCGGCGCTCCAACCGGGTCTAGAACCTGGGGTGCTGGCACCACAGGCAGAGGATTAGCCTGGTGAGCCGCGGCGCATGGCCACATACTTGCATCTTTTTTTTTTTTAATTTTTGACAGGCAGAGTGGACAGTGAGAGAGAGACAAAAAGAAAGGTCTTCCTTTACCGTTGGTTCACCCTCCAATGGCCGCTGGCCGCTGTGGCCGACACACCGCACTGACCCGAAGCCGGGAGCCAGGTGCTTCTCCTGGTCTCCCATGGGGTGCAGGGCCCAAGCACTTGGGCCATCCTCCACTGCACTCCCGGGCCACAGCAGAGAGCTGGACAGGAAGAGGGGCAACCGGGACAGAATCCGGCACCCTGACCAGGACTAGAACCCACTGTGCTGGCGCCGCAGGCGGAGGATTAGCCTATTGAGCCGGGTGTCGGCCTTTTTTTTTTTCATACTTGCATCTTTTAAGATGAAGATACACTGTCCAATTGCTTACCTTCCTTTGGGCAATGTTCTAAATGCTGACATAGGAACAAGAAAGAGAAAAACTCACAGTTTAGCTTTTCATGTTTCCCATGAGCACTCAGAGTTTAGTTCTCCCTCTAATTTGTAGTCTTAAAGATCCCACAAATCACAAAAGAGGTGAAGGAGAAACTAGAATGTTTCCTCTTCTCTACCTTCCATACCTAAAAGTATACCTTCTATACCTAAAAGTATACCAGTATTCCTCAAACTTGACTGAAATTAAAAATTATCTGAAAAATGTGTTCAGTTCAGATTCATGGGTCTGATTCTCTAAAAGCTCTGATTCTGAGTACCAAGAATTTGCATTTCCAAGAAGCTCCCAGGGATGCTGATGCTGATGGGTCTACACTGCACTATCTGGGAGATAAAGGGAGGGAGGGTTCCATCTTTATTTGCAGAACTAGATTTCCAATGCACTCAGTAATAAACTGCTACTGTCTGACGCTGCATCACATTTTCTTGACAGGATTCCAGATGGTAACTGCTTACCCTTCAATCTGGTCAGAGATGTGGTACAAGTCAACAAGGTTAGGGAAGTAAATGACATGAATGGGGAAAACAGATGTTGATAATACACTCTTTCTAGATAGCACATACTGGGCCACTGTCCCATGAGAAAAGCAATTTTTGAAATTTTAAAATAAATGAGGAAAGAAATCTTTTCTATACAAAAGTTAACAGAAGATCTCACTTGACATTTATTGTGCTTTTTGCTAGTGAAGAATTAACCTTCTCTCTGTAGCTATATAGCTTTAATATACCTAACATGCTTTTCTGTATGAATATTACTTGATTTGTATGTATGTTTAATAAAAAAATGAAAATTCATGACATTTTAAAATTTCATTTTCCAGCAAGTTAATTTTGGTTAGAATTAAGGCTTATTTATGGGAAGTCAAATTTGGTTGATTCTACAGAATTTTCAAGGGTGACAGAAATTCTATACACTTTGCTTTCGGAGGTGGTTTCATGGGTATTAGAACTGTCAAAATCCGCTCAAACCATATGATTTGCACATTTTATTGTAGATACCTCAACATTAAAAACTCTAAGAGTTCTATGAATTTCTTCCTGTAATTAAAAAAAGGATACAGTCCTCCTCCTGAAAATAGGATTCTGCTATCTGTTAAAAAAATTAATAAAGAGAAAATAAAATTAACATTTAGATGAAAAGATAAATTTGGCAGAAATTAACCACTATTTTGAAACTGTTTCTGATATCAAACTAAGAAAATTCTAATTATCTTCACCAGTTCAGAAGAAATTTGATTGTGAGCACAGAACAAATTCACTCATCTCAAACTAAGCAAACACAGACATTCTTTGGTCTTCACACAATCTCATTCTCCCTGTCCTACTTCAAGTCAAACCAAGTCTCTGATTCATTAGCATTTAGAAGTAAGAACTCTCTAAAGAATGAGGAAAATGCTAGAGGAGTTTATAAAGGTATAACATGAGCAAAAAATGATTGTTTATTATAAACTAGAAAGTAGAAATATCTCACAGCACGTGAGATCTTAACACTTCACTGATTTCATAACTATTTCACAATCTGGTGGCCGAAGACCTAGTGGGACTCTGACTTTTAGTTCTGTTTTGATATTTAAGAAAAGGCTAGGCCATGTGCTAACAGTTGAGTAATGATGCTTAGAGTATGTACAAAGTGCTGAAAGTATAAAGAACTCTAGACAGAGTTCAGAGACTCAGGACTGCTTCCAGTTGAGGCTTGTCATTTCAGAGATTCATTCTAAGGTACTTTTAAATTCAGAAGTTTTCACTGCTTCTTACTAGATCTCTAGCAAAAAAAAAAAAAGGTATTCTATAGGTATTCTATATATAGATTACTACCTCCATTTTCCTGGTGACTGACAAAGCGAAGAGTGATAAAGTGCTTGTCAAACCTATAAACTAGCAAGAAAAAGGAATGGCTTTTCCCAAATCCACCAGTGGGAACAGGAAACAGCATATTTTAAAGTGTATTTATTATTTTCATTTTCCTTTTCTTTGAAAGACAGAGAGAGAGACAGAAACATAGAATGTGAGACAGAAAGAGGAAGAGAGGGACAGATCCATCTTCCTTCTGCCTGTCTACTGCTGACACAATTGCCAACAGCCAGGGCTGGACCAGCGAAAGCCAGGATCTGGAAACTCAATCCATGTATCCTAGGTGGGTGGCAGGGATCGAGTACTTGAGTCATCATCTGCAGCCTTCCAGAGTACATATTATCAGGAAGCCAGAATGGGGCGTGGAGCCAGGGGTTGATCAGAACTGATATGGGATGCAGGTGTTCCAAGTGACATCTTAACAGCTACACGAAACGCCCACCCCAGAAATAACATATTTGTAAAGGAAAATGGATAAATATAGAGTATATATAAATATGCTTTGGATCTAATGTTTTTCCACAAGCAATGCAGATGACTAGACTGAATCATCTTTGTAAAATTTCAATTAACTCTAAAGTTGGATTTCACACTTATGTAATATTGAGATTTTTCCAGGAGATAAACTGATTTTCAGATTCTTTTATCAGCTTATTGTTCTGACAATATGTTGCAGAATTACTAGGTTGAAACTAATCAAATTGCTAATATACAACCATTTTTTTTTCAGTCTATATAATAAGAATTTCATGTAATGGTCAACCAGTGGCATGCTGATAATTATTTAATAGCTACAGAGTGTTGGAGAGAACCCTCATCTGCAGTGTTCCCTCATTTCTGTGGTGTCAATACTCCCATCCTGCCCTGTTTTCAGAGACCAATGGGGTGGACATGAACACAGTGCTTAGGAGACAGTATCAGCAAACCATAGGTCATACCTAAAATAAATCAAGAACATTTCAACTCTGAACTTCCAGTGGAAAAGTCAATGGCACTGTACAGAACTTCCCTTTTACATATGAAATGAGATATAGTTTCAGGCTGCCCATTCAAGTAGATCATCTGGCTCTTCAAAGCCATTTCCTTTACCCTTGTGCATCTGCTTACATGTGGCACAAAGTTACTTATAAATAGCTCTTATCTGAGAAGCTTTGATGGAGTCCACTCTTATTATGAAATCAGATTTTCCAGCACTGCAGCAATGTAATTTGCAATTAGCTTTCTGGTTTCTGTGGCAGTTCTAATACTACAAAGCAATTTTATAGTCATGGTACCCAATGCCTTAAAAGTAAATGGCATTTCCAGGAGAAAGGAAAGCTTGAAAAATAAGTTTACAGAGTACCTCCTTATAAAAATGCTCCCCTAGTAAGTTTACCAAGACAAGGGATGGAGCTGGCAATTAACAAAAGAGAAGACTGTGAAAGAGGTAGACTTGGGAGAAAAATCTAAGTTCAGTTTCAGAGATTTAATTTGAAACGCCCATTAGAAATCTCAGGCAGCTGTGAAGTCTGGACGATGTTCAGGAAAGGAAGAGTACAACACCTACAAGACTAGATGGAATCATCCAGTAAGTACAGAATTAGAATAGGGTCAAGAACTGAACCCTGAAGTACTTTAGTGTTTAAAAATGAGTAGGGTATGGGAATTCAGCAAATGAGCATTAAGGAGGCAGGGTCAGTGAGGTAGGTGGTAAAAGCCAAGGATGAGCAATCCCTAAAGATAAATAAAGAAAATGCTTCAAAATAGAATATATGGAACAGGGTTTGGAACAGCAGTTAAGATAACACTTGAGATGCCTACACCCCACATGGGCTCCTGGGTTCAAGTCCCAGGTCCATTCCAATTCAAGTTTCCTGCTAATGTGCACCCTGAGAAGGAGAAGCAGTTAAGTGGTGGCTCAGATGGTTGGATCCCTGCCATTCACATGGGAACCTGGATTGTGTTCCTAGCTCCCAGGCATTTGGGGACTGAACCAGTGGAGGTGGTTCGCTCCCTGTCCCTGTCTCTTCTGTCTCTGTTCCTGTCCACCTCCCTTCAAAAATTGGACTCTGATCAACTTATCAAAGCTCCTAACACTTCAATAAGATGAGGACTGAGTACCAGATTCGACAGCATGGGTACCAGTGCCCATCATGATGCAATGTTGCTGGAATTGTGGGGACAGGCACCACTGGAAAATGAGTCCAAGAGAGAACTGGACACGGCATGTTCAACAGAATTCTGACCCAAAATGTTTTACCCTAAATCAAATCATGAAGAAACAATCAGACAGTGTCTAATTGTGGGATATTCTACAATATTCTTTTGATAATTCTCTACAATTATTCTCTTGATAAGTATCAATGTTTAAAAAGTCCAAAAAGAAAAAGAAAGACTGTTCTGTTCTAATTTCTTGGGATTGATAACATCCTTGTGGATTACGTAAGGTAATATCTTTGGTCTTGGAAGATAGCTGTAAGAACCTAGGGATAAAGCAATGTAATGTTTGCAAATTATTTTAAAGTGTTTCAGCAGAAAAAGTGAGTAATGTCACCCAGCGTGGATTCTAGGTGAAAAGGCACAGTATGGTGTGCTGGGAAGTCAACTGAACTTCCGCCCCTCCCTAATTTGTCCCCTGGGAGATGACAGGATATTCCGCATTCTGTGGCTGAGGAGGCAGCCATTAGCTGACTGCTGTTCCCTGATGTCTCAGTTTCCTGAGGACTTCAGCATATCTTTGCTAACTCCAGCCTTGTTTTCAACAAGTAATCTTAGAATTAGTGACAGTAAGGGTGTAGTTATAAGACTTAATGCTTATTTGGCTTTTATTGTGTATCAAACACTTTGTTAAGTGCTTTTACATGCAATAATTCATTTAATTGTCTACAGCCTTACAGAAGAAGAAACTGAAAGCCACTTGGCTTTTTAGTGGTGGAGCCAAAGCCCATGGCTTTGAACCACCACTATATTCTCTAAGCTCCTTTTCCAAAGAGGATAGAGTGCTGAGATATTTAGGAATCATAATCCACCAGATTCAGCAAACCAATATGTTCCTGGGAGTAGGAGTAGATTTTATTTTGGGACATAAAAAATTAAATAATCTTCAGATATGATTATCATCTTCCTGCTTAAAAATGTGATTTTCTAGTAGATTTGCTTCTGCTATAGGCTTACCTGCCAGTAGGAAAGACTATTCCAGCTCAGTGATAGAAATGCCTTCCAAAGATTTGTCTACACTTTCTATTTCCAAATGTTCTTTTTTTAAAAAAAGATTTATTTTATTTATTTGAAAGACAGAGTTACAGAGAGAGGTAGAGCCAGAGAGAGAGATCTTCCATCTGCTGGTTCACTCCCCAAATGACCGCAATGGCCAGAACTGAGCTGATCCAAGGCCAGGAGCCAGGAGCTTCTTCTGGGTCTCCCACGTGGGTGCAGGGCCCCAAGGACTTGGACCTTCTTCTTCTTTTTTTTTTTTTTATTTTTATTTTTTTTTTTATTTTTGACAGGCAGAGTGGATAGTGAGAGAGAGAGAGACAGAGAGAAAGGTCTTCCTTTGCCGTTGGTTCACCCTCCAATGGCCGCCGCGGCCAGCGCACCGCGCTGATCCGATGGCAGGAGCCAGGAGCCAGGTGCTTTTCCTGGTCTCCCATGGGGTGCAGGGCCCAAGCACCTGGGCCATCCTCCACTGCACTCCCTGGCCACAGCAGAGGGCTGGCCTGGAAGAGGGGCAACCGGGACAGAATCCGGCGCCCCGACCGGGACTAGAACCCGGTGTGCCGGCGCCGCTAGGCGGAGGATTAGCCTAGTGAGCCGCGGCGCCGGCCCTGGACCTTCTTCTACTGCTTTCACAGGCCACAGTAGAGAACTGGATCAGAAGTGGAACAGCCAGGACTCAAGCCAGCGCCCATATGGGATGCTGGCACTGTAGGCTGGGGCCTTAACCTGCTGCGCTACAGTGCTGGCCCCTGTTCTTTCTTTTGAATTTAAATTTTTTAAGGGTGGGTATTGTGGTGCAGTGGGTTAAACTGCCTCTTAGAATTGCCTACATCCAATACTGGAGTGCTGGGGATTGAGTCCCACCTTTGCTTTCAAACCAGCTTCCTGCCAATGGACCTGAAGGCAGGAGATGTTGCTGAAGTACTTGGGTTCCTACCATACACGTAGGAGACCTTGATGGAGTTGAAGACTCCTGGCTTCAGCATGGCCCAACACTGGTTGTTGCGGCATTTGTGGAGTAAACCAGTGGATAGAGGATCTCTCTGTGTCACTCAGATTAAAAAAACAAACAAACAAACAAACAAACAAAACAAAACAAAACAAAAACCTTAAAATTTTAACTTGGGGGCAGAGGGAAAAAGAGAGTGAGCTCCCATTTGCTGGTTTACTTCCCCAACCCCCAAAATGCCTGCAAGGGCCTAGGGCAAAGACAGGAGCCAC